>NC_142869.1:38048750-38359375 GCF_051225735.1 Oryctolagus cuniculus | reverse complement strand
ACTGTTGGGAATCTACAGGATACTTTCAAAGGAGCCAACATACAGGTTCTAGGAGTTCTGAAGGTGTGGAAAGATAGAAGGATTAGAAGGCCTTTTTAGTGAAAAATAACAGAAAATTTCCCCAATTTGGAGAGAGGGACATCCAAGTATAGGAGGCACATAGAACTCCTAACAGACATGACCAAAAAAGCTCTTCACAACAACATATTATAATCATACTTTCAACAGTAAAAAGTATACAATTCCAAAATGTGCAGGAGAGAAACAACAGATTACCTTCAGAGGATCTCCAATTAGACTCACAGCTGACTTCTCATCAGAACCCCTACAATCTAGGAGAATTGACATATAAAACTGTCTGGGGCTGGCAGCTGTAGCGTAGTGGGTAAAGCCACCACCTGCAGTGCTGGTATCCATATGGGCACTGGTTCAAATCCCAGCTGCTCCACTTCCAATCCAGCTCTCTACTATGGCCTGGGAAAGAAGATGGCCCAAGTACTTGGGACCCTGAAAACACATTGGAGACCCAGAAGAAGCTCCTAGCTCCTGGCTTCAGATCAGCCCTGGTCTGGCCACTGCAACCATTTGGGGAGTGAACTAATGGATGGAAGACCTCTCTCTCTCTCTCTCTCTGCCTCTGCCTCTGCCTCTCTGTAACTCTGCCTTTAAAATAAATTAATAAATCTTTTTAAAAAAGCCTGTAAATCAAGAATACTATACCCTGGAAAGCTCTCATTAAAAAATGAAGGTAAAATACAAACTTTTCAAAACAAACAGAAATTCAAAGAATTTGTCACCATTCGTCCAGCCTTACAAATGATATTTAAGGATGTACTGCATATAGAAACAGAAATACAGTCATAATTCTGAAAGAATGTGAAGGTAGAAAATCTCCTAGTAAACACAGAAAGGAAATCCAAAGCAAACAATAGGAATACTTATGAGGAAATGGCAGGACCAAGTCATTATTTATATAATAATCTTGAATGTAAATGACCTAAACTATCCAATTAAAAGACAGACTTGCTGAATGAATTAGAAACAAAGCCCATCTATTTGCAGCCCACAAGAAAGACACTTCACCAACAAAGATATACACAGACTGAAAGGACAGAAAAAGATATTCCACGGTAATGGAAATCAAAAAAGAGCAGGAATAGTATCTTAGTATCAAACAAAATAGACTTTAACATACAAACTGTTAAAAGAGACAATGAAGGGCATTAGGTAATGATTAGGGATCAACTCAATGGGAAGATGTGACTATAGTAAATGTATATGAACCACAAGTCATGGTGCCTGGCTATTTAAAACAAATGTTGATAGATCTAAAGGGGGACACAGACTCCAATAACAATAGAGGACTTTAACACCCCACTTTCAGCAATGGACAGATAAACTCAAAAAAATCAACAAAGAAAACCAACAAAGAAACAACAGAGCTACTCTACACAATGGACCTAATCTATATCTACAGAACATTGCATCCCACAGCTGCATAACACATTCTTCTCAACAGTGCCTGAAACTTTCTCTAGGATAGACTATATGCTAGGCCACAAAGCAACTCTCAACAAATTAAAAAAAAAAGTGAAATCATACCATCCATCTTTTCTGACCACAATGGAATGAAGCCAGAAATTCACAACTTAAGAAACTCTAGGAAATGGGCAAACACATGGAAATTGAACAACATACTTCTGAATGAATAGAGGGTCATAGAAGAAATCAAAAAAGGAAATTAAAAAATTCCTGGAAATGAATGAAGATGACAACACAACATATCAAAACTTATGGCATATAGCAAAAGCAGTGTTAAGAGAGAAGTTTATGGCAACTGTGCCTATATCAAGAAACTGGAAAGGCATCAAATAAACAATCTAACAATGTACTCAAGGACTTAGAAAAATAAGAACAAACCAAACCCCAAATTAGGAGGAAAGAAATAATTAAAATCAGAGAATACATAAACAAAATTGAAACAAAAAAATACAAAAGATCAAAATGAAGAGCTGGTTTTTTGAAAAAGTAAACAAAATTGATACACCATTGGCCCAACTAACCAAAAGGAAAAGGCAAAGATCCAAATTAATAAAATCAGAGATGAAAGAGGAAATGTAACCACAGATATCATAGAAATAAAAAAATCAGAAATTAGTACAAACAGCTACATGCCAACAAATTGGAAAATCTAGAAGAAATGTATAGATTTCTGGACACATACAATTTACCAAAATTGAGTCATGAAGACACAGAAAAACTAAACAGACCAATAATCGAGACAGAGATTTAATCATTAATAAGGGCCCTCCCAACAAGACTGGATGACTTCACTGCTGAATTCTACCAAACTTATAAAGACAAAAAAATTCCAATTCTCAAACTATTCAAAACAATTGAAAGGGAGGGAATCTTCCCAAACTCCTTCTATGAGGCCTGCATCACCTGAGTTCCAAAACCAGAAAAAGATACAACAAAAGAAAGAGAACAGTAGAATTCTTTCATATCACTGATGAACACAGATGTAAAAATCCTCAAAAAAATTATAATGAAAGTTGATTCCAAACAAAACCGATCATTCACCCAGACCAAGAGGGATTTATCTCTGGTGTGCAGGGATGATTCAACATACACAAATCAATAAATGTGATGTCACATTAACAAACTGAAGAATAAAAACCACATGATGGGGCCGGCGCTATGGTGCAGTGGGTTAACTCCCTAGCCTGAGGTGCCAGCATCCCATGCGGGCACCAGTTCAAGACCCGGCTGCTCCACTTCCGATCCCGCTCTCTGCTGTAGCCTCGGAAAGCAGTGGAGGATGGCCCAAGTCCTTGTGCCCCTGCACCCACATAGGAGACCTGGAAGAAGCTCCTAGCTCCTGGCTTCGGATCGATGTAGCTCTGGCCATTGCAGCCAACTGGGGAGTAAACCAGTGGATGGAGGATCTCTCTCTCTCTCTCTCTCTCTCTGCCTTTCCTCTCTCTGTGTAACTCTCACTTTCAAATAAATAAAATAAATCTTTAAAAATAACCACATGGTTATCTCAATAGATGCAGAAAAAGCATTTGATAAAATACAACATCCTTTCATGATAAAAGAAAAAAAAATCTTAAGTAACTTGCGTAGAGAAGGAACATTCCTCAATACAATCAGGGCTATGACAAAGCTACAGTCAGCATTACACTGAATGAGGAAAAGTTGGAAGCACTTCCACTAAGATCTGGAACCAGACAACAATGCCCATTCTCACCATTGCTATACAATATAACTCTGGAAATTTTAGCCAGAGCCATGAAGCAAGAAAAAGAAAACAAAGGGATTCAAATTGGAAAGAAAGAAGTCAAATTATCCCTGTTCACAGATGACATGATCCTATATATAGGGAAACCAAAAGACTCCACTAAGGGACTACTGCCAACTTATAAGAGAGTTTGGTAAAGTTGTAAGACATAAAATTAACACATAAAAATAAATAGCCTTTGTATACAGAGCCCATGACATGGCTGAGAAAGAACTTGTAAGACCAGTGCCATTCACAATAACTATAAAAAATTTAAATACCTCAGAATAAAAAGAAATAGAAAAAGATACAAAAACATGGAAAGCTCAATTTACAGACCCAATGCAAACCCAATCCGAAGACCAATGACATTCTTCTCAGATATAAAAAAAAAATGCTAAAAGTCATATGGAAGCACAAGAGACTCCCAAATAGCTAAAGCAATCTTACACAACAAAAACAAATCTGGAGGCATCACAATACCAGATTTCAAGACATATTACATGGCAGTTATAATCAAAATATCCTGGTACTAGCACAGAAAAATAGAACAATTGAACAGAATAGAAACCCCAGAAATTAATCCATGCCTCTACAATCAACTAACCTTTGATAAATGAGCTAAAATCAATGCCTGGAGAAACAACAGTCTCTTCAAATGGTGCGGAGAAATTGGATCTACACAGGCAGAAGTACAAAACAAGAGACCTACCTTATACCGCATACAAAAATCAACTCAAAATGGATCAAGACTCTAAATCTATGACCTGATACCATCAAATTACTAGAGGAAAAACATCTGGGAAACTCTGCAACACATCAGCATAGGCAAAGAGTTCTTGGAAAAGACCCCAGAAACACAAGCAATAAAGGCAAAAGTAGATGAATGGGATTACATCAAGCTAAGAAGTTTCTGTATTCCAAAGGAAGCACTCAACAATGTGAAGAGGCAACAAACAGAATGGGAGAAAATATTTGTAAACCATGCAACCGATAAAGGATTAATATGCAAAATCTATAAAGAGCTCAATAAACCCAACAACAAAATAAACAATCCAGTTAAGTAATAGGCAAAGAACATGAATTGGTATTTTTCAAAGGAAGAAATTCAAATGGCCAACAGACACATGGAAAAATACTCAGATTCACTAAGCCATGAGAGAAATGCAAATAAAAACTACAATGAGGTTTCAACTCACCCAGTCAGAATGGTTAACATCCAAAAATCAAAATAAATAAATAAATACATACATACACACATTCATACATACATACTGGAGAGGATATGGGGGAAAAGGTACTCTAATCCACTGTTGGTGGAAATATAAACTAGTACAACCATTATGGAAGACAGTATGGAGACTCCTCAGAAATCTGAAAGATCTACCATATGGTCCAGCCATTCCATTCCTGGAGATTTATCCAAACAAAATGAAATCAGCATATGAAAGAGTTATTTGTAATCCCATGTTTATTGCAGCTCAATTCACAATAGCTGGGCACCAGTTCGAGATCCGGCTGCTCCACTTCCCTGATCCAGCTCTCTGCTATGGCCTGGGAAAGCAATGGAATATGGCCCAAGTCCTTGGGCCCCTGCACCTGCGTGGGAGACCCGGAAGAAGCTCCTGGCTCCTGGCTTCAGTTCGGTGCAGCTCCAGCCTTTGCGGATCAACCCCAAGAAATTACTATATATATATATATATATATATATATACTATGGAATGCTATTCAGCTATAAAAAAGAAATGCTGTCTTTTTCAACTAAATGGATGCAACTAGAAATCATTATGCTTAGTGAAAATAAGCCAGTCCCAAAAAGACAAATGTCATATGCTTTCCCAACAATTTGTGTACAGAGTACAAAACAATGTATATGAGTGAAATCAACACTCCGAAATTTGATTATTGTTTACAGCCCTTGTCTGTATTCTTGAGGAACAGTGGTTTTTCTACTTTTACTACTTGTTGAATTCTTTTAGTGGCGGGTTAAGCTTGTGATTATAAAATAAACTGAAAGTACATCATTATAAAAATTAAAATACAACATTAAAAAGGGGAAGAAAGGAGGGTGGCATATGGATGGGGGGCAGTGGCAAGTATCATTATGCTGTTACTTCTGTAAATATGAAATACATGAAATTTGTTCACCTCGTATAAATAAAACATTTTTAAAAAATAAATAGTGGACATTACTAGCTTCTTAAGGAGAAAAAGCAATAAGTTATAGGCCTTTGCACATCCCAGAATATCCTTTGTTCCACAGATATGACTGTCTAGAACACGGCATAAACATACACCCAAGCTGGATGGTGGTGACAGGAACAGTGATATGTATGTCAATGCTCAACCTACTTCCACTGGGTTTCTGTATCTCTCTGCTCTAAAAGATCAGGCATTGAGACCAATGGGGGCCAGTAGCTACACAACAATGATAGTCCATCCCTACTATCTCATCTCTAGCAGTACAACTTCATCCCTGCTGAGCTATGATATTCTGACAGCTTCCAGGAACTATACATTCTCCTGGCTATTGATGACAAGGTATTCAATGTGACCAAAACACAAATTCAGTGACCTCAAGAGGCCAGAATCTTTATCAGAAAAGATGCATCCAGGGATCTTGCTACATTTTGCCTGGATAAGGAACCAATGAATGGTGAGTATAATGACCTCTCTGACCTTATTCCTGCATAGCAGGAAATTCTGAATGACTGGGACTCTCAGTTTACCTTCAAGTATCATCATATGCTCAAACTGCTGAAGGAGACAATGTAGTCAGATGAGAATACTGAGGAAAATTATTAAAGCATTTAGTGGAAGTATATTAATTTTTGTTCTTTGTAGAATCATATGTAACATTTCACTCAGGTTTTAAAACATGAGGACCACAATATTTGGAAAGTTTTGAACTTTCTGTAAATTTTTAATTTAGTATCACTAGTGACACTTAGCATGGTATATTTCTGTGTTACAAATCCAGAAAGTGAACTTTAGTGTTGCTATGCAAAGGTTATTACTGTTTTTCTTTATCTAAAATTACTACAGGCTGATTTTAAGTTAAAACAGGTAAGATGGATATTTCCTCAAACAGATAAAAATGTTAAATATACAAAAAGAACAAAGGGTCAACCTTTAGTCATGATGTTCTCTAAAGACAGCATGACTTCTGTTTTAGGTACCACTAAAGCAAATTTGCAGTGTTCCAAAGGCTTTGGTAATGACTAAAGAGAGCTTCCCATTAACAAAGCGAAATCTCAAAGCTGGACTCAGTTGGAAAAAAATTATTTTTACTGTATTTCTAGAATGTGTTGTTGTCTTTGCCCTCACAGGGATACACAGACATTCTGACAAACACAGTAACCTAAAGTCAGAATTAAAACAGAATCTGAACATTCACAAGAAATGTGTGGCAAAAACCAACTGGCTTCCTAAAAACCTAAATACATGAAGAAGATTACAGGATTATATTCTCAATCATCATGTTCATGATAGGGCAATGGTTATTTGGTTATATCATGTTCATGGCATAGCATACAGGACAAACAGGTGTTTACTCTTCTAAGAACTTTCATACATACTCTGAAGAGTGAGGAAATAGTACATGTCACTATCCAAGTGTTTTTTAAAGTATATTCATAAGGTAATAGCTATTATGTCATTAATAAAAAACTAATGTCACTGCAAAAGTAGTCGTCAAGTGTCTAGGTATTTGATATTATTCTTTTGGTTAACCCTAAGTTTAGCTTAAGTAGTCTCTAGAATTCTATGAATTTGGGCTGGCACCATGGCTCACTTGGCTAATCCTCCGCCTGCGGTGCCAGCACTCTGGGTTCTAGTCCCGGTTGGGGCTCTGGGTAATAGTCCCAGTTGCTCTTCTTCCAGTCCAGCTCTCTGCTATGGCCCAGGAGTGCAGTGGAGGATAGCCCAAGTACTTGGGCTCCTGCACCTGTATGGGAGACCAGGAGGAAGCACCTGGTTCCTGGCTTCAGATCAGTGCAGCGCTGGCCATGGCAGCCATTTGGGGGATGAACCAATGGAAGGAGAACCTTTCTCTCTGTCTCTCTCACTGTTTTAACTCTGCCTGTCAAAAAAATAATAAAAATAAATTTTAAAAAAAGAACTGTATGAATTTGTAAAAGTACATATGAACAACTACTGAGATTCAAACTCTTTTAACTGTAGTTAAATAGCGAACATGTTGTCTTGTGAACTGTGCTTAATGGTTTTTCTTTTTCAAATCAAAACAAAATGAAATTCTTTTGGCCATTAATAGAATGGTTTTACCCAATAAAAAAAGAAATAATGGGTGAAAACTTCCCAAATCAGGGGAGAAATATGAACATCCACATAGATGAAGTTCATTGGTCTCTATAAAGATTTAACATAGGGAGTATGGAACATAGCTTCTGCCAAAGCCCTCTCAGGTTGAGAACACACTTCTGAACATAGGGTGTGGCTGCAGAATGTGGGAACAGGTCCTGCCAAACCATTCACAGTTGGGGATACACTCCTCCTGAATATAGGGTGTGGCCGCAGGAACTGATTAGAGATAATAAATGACCTATTATCACGAAAAACATTGACTCCTCATGGGAACACTGGCTCCCATGAGGACATGAAGCTACTTTCCCAGATTTACTTCTCTGATAAACCAAGTCACAAGGCGCCCCATCAATGTCTCAACAATCATGTTCTAAAGAATATCAAGTAATGGTACAAGTAATGTTAGAGCACACACATGCGCTGTACAAATGGCTGATATAATTCTTGTCAATAAATGGGACAAGCTGGAAACTAGCCAGCAGCATTCTTCAGAGGGAGACTTCCCATGGCTTGTCTCTCCTTCCAGTTATGCACCCAACACCAGGGGCAGTATTGTCATGAAGCAGATTAAGCTTCCATTTGTGATGCTGGCATCCCATACCAGGTGCGAGTTCGAATACCAGCTATTACACTTCTGATCCAGCTTCCTACGAATGTGCCTTGGAAGACAGGAGAAGATAGCACAAGTGCCTGGGCCCCTGCCATGCATGTGGGAGACCCAGATGGAATTCCTGGCTCATGGCTTCAGTTGTGGCCCATTGGGGAGTGAACCAATGGCTGGAAGATTGCTCTTTGTTCGTCTCTCTCTCTCTCTCTCTCTCTCTCCTTGACACTTTGCCCTTCAAATAAATAAATAAATCGTTTTAAAAAAAGATTTAACCTAAAAAGACTTCACTGAGGAACATTATAATAAAACTGTCAAAAATCAAAGGAGAGAATTCTGATAGCAGCAATACAAAAGAAACCTATTTCATACAATGGAACTTTCACATGGTTATTAGAAGATTTCTTAGAAGATTCTTTACAGACCAGGAGAGAATGGAATGATACACTTAAATCTGGAAGAAAAAAAAAAACACCCAATAAAGCCATCCTTCATCCTTTCTCAAACAAAACCCAAGGGAATTCACCACTAGACCTTGCCTTACAAGAAATGACAAGGGCCGGCGCCACGGCTCAATAGGCTAATCCTCCGCCTGCAGTACTGGCACACTGGGTTCTAGTCCCAGTTGGGGCGCCAGATTCTGTCCTGGTTGCCCCTCTTCCAGGTCAGCTCTCTGCTGTGGCCCGGGAGTGCAGTGGAGGATGGCCCAGGTGCTTGGGCCCTGTACCCCATGGGAGACCAGGAGAAGCACCTGGCTCCTGGCTTTGCATCAGCATGGTGTGCTGGCCGCAGTGCACCAGCAGCAGCAGCCATTGGAGGGTGAACCAACGGCAAAGGAAGACCTTTCTCTCTGTCTCTCTCTCTCACTGTCCACTCTGCCTGTCAAAATAAATAAAAAATAAAAATAAATGACAAGGGAGTTCTTCAAGTTGAAATGAAAGGATGCTAATTTCATACAAAAACAGATGAAAATGTGAAGTTAAATAAGAGTCAAATTAATAATAACCTAATACTGTACCATGGAAGATAAATAACTCTTGTATAAAGGTTAAAAGAAAAAAGCACTTTCATTAAATAACAAAGAGAGAAAAGCACTAAAATAGTTTATTGCTGCAATAATTAAATAGACACTCAATACGAAAAGATATAGTTACATAAAAAAATAAATAGGCACAAAGGGATAGAGTTTTGTGTGGATCAAAATTAAGTTGCTAGGGGCTGGCACTGTGGCAAAGCAGGTAAACCCACTACCTGCAGTGCTGGCATCCAATATGGGCATCCAGTTCAAGTCCCAGTTGCTCCACCTCTGATCCAGCTCTCTGCTATAGCATGGGAAAGCAGTAGAATATGGCCCAAGTCCTTGGGCCCCTGCACCCATGTGGGAGACTCGGAAAAAACTCCTGGCTTCTGGCTTGTGGGGAGCAACTGAGACTAGACTAAGTTACTGGAATTAAGACTTATTCTATGCATCTGATCTCCCACAATATGGCGCTGAGAGACAGTAAACAACTTCTACACAGCTGCCTCACCAGTTTGACTGATAAGCTGCAGGAGCTGATCCTGCTCCTGATTGGAGGAGAGCAGCGTGCTCGGCGTGTGGACAGCAGAGCATGGATTGGTGGAAGAGGACTATAAAGGAGGAGAGAGACAATATGCACCAGGAACACCTGAGGAACACTGAGCAGCCCCTGAGAGAGCCGGCCGGCAGTGGGCCACTCCTCCGGGGAAAGCGGCGGGGGGGGGGGGGGGGGGGTGCCACCCCTCCACGGAGGCGGGGGCCAACAGCTAACCCGGGAAGAGCTGAGCAGACAAAAGAACAGCACAGGGTCTAGTGTCGTTCCTCCGCGAATGGGGGAGCGACACTGGCTGCAGACTGGTGCAGCTCCAGCCGTTGTGGCCAATTGGGGAGTGAACCAGCAGGTGGAAGACCTCTCTCTCTCTCTTTCTCCCTTTTTCTCTCTCCCTCCCTCTCCTCTATGTAACTCTGACTTTCAAGTAAATAAATAAATCTTTAAAAAACAAATTAAGCTGCTAAAAGCTTAAAACTGATTGTATAACTACATGTTATTTAAGCCTCATAGTAACTACAAACAAAAAAATATAAAGTAAATCCACAAAAGTTAAAAAGATATGTTACTACAAAAAACATCAAATCACAATGGAAGACAGTAACAGGAATAAAGGAACCAAGCCAACCATATAAAGCAGTAAGAAAATAATTACTATGAGGTGGGAGCAGACTTTATACAGAGGCTTCCTCTCAGAAAAAAAGAAAGAGAACTTGACAGTTTTAGTATCTGCTTGCCAAAACAAAGTGCTAAGGTCAATTGGCTAAAGGGTAAATGTGACAAGGGGCTTTCCAAAAAGAATAAAGGTTAGGGGAGCCAGGAGGGACAGCTTGTCTAATCAGTATCAATATACACACATGCACATCTCTGTAGCAATACTGTAAGCAATCCTATAGCAAAACATCCAATCAAAATGTATGTAACCAAAATATCCAACCAAAATGTATGTAAAGAAAAAACAGGGGCCAGTGATATGGTCCGTAGGGTTAAAGCCCTGGCACCAGCATCCCGTATAGGCGCCGGTTCGAGTCCCGGCTGCTTTACTTCCCCAATCCAGCTCTCTGCTATGGCCTGGGAAAACAGCAGAGGATGGCCCAAGTCCCTGGGCCCCTCTACCCACATGGGAGACCCAGAAGAAGCTCCTGGCTCCTGGCTTTAGATCGGCTCGGCTCCAGTCATTGTGGCCATTTGGGGAGTGAACCAGCGGATGGGAGACTTCTCTCTATATTTCTATCTCTCTGTCTCTACCTCTCTCTGTAACTCTTTCACTTAAATAAAATATATCTTTAAAAAAAAAAAAGTTGTTTGGCTGGCGCCACAGCTCACCAGGCTAATCCTCCACCTGCGGCGCTGGCACATGGGGTTCTAGTCCCTGTTGGGGTGCCGGATTCTGTCTCGGTTGCCCCTCTTCCAGGCCAGTTCTCTGATGTGGCCCAGGAGTACAGTGGAGGATGGCCCAAGTGCATGGGCCCTGCACTCGCATGGGAACTAGGAGAAGCACCTGGCTCCTGGCTTCGGATCAGCGCAGTGCGCCAGCCACAGCGGCCATTGGAGGGTGAACCAACGGAAAAGGAAGACCTTTCTCTCTGTCGCTCTCTCTCTCACTATCCACTCTGCCTGTCCAAAAAAAAAAAGTTGTTGTTTGTAAGAAGGTATATAAAAACAACCCCCTTTGTTCACGGCTCAGAATTTGGCTGAAAATCTTCTGAGCCAGCCAACAAAAATAAAAGCTGCTTCCTCCTAAAAGCCTTGAGGTCTTTGGACCCTGATAGATCCAGTCGGGCCCCTGGAAATATCAAAAAACGTATCTCTCACCTTGAAAAGACAACAACTAATTGGGCTATTTGGATTATATTAAAAGTACTGTCGGTCGGCGCCGTGGCTCACTAGGCTAATCCTCTGCCTTGCGGTGCCAGCACACCGGGTTCTAGTCCCGGTCGGGGCGCCGGATTCTGTCCCGGTTGCCCCTCTTCCAGGCCAGCTCTCTGCTGTGGCCCGGGAGTGCAGTGGAAGATGGCCCAAGTGCTTGGGCCCTGCACCCCATGGGAGACCAGGAGAAGCACCTGGCTCCTGCCATCGGATCAGCGCGGTGCGCCGGCCGCAGTGCGCCAGCCGCAGCGCGCCGGCGGCGGCGGCCATTGGAGGGTGAACCAATGGCAAAAGGAAGACCTTTCTCTCTGTCTCTCTCTCACTTTCCACTCTGCCTGTCAAAAAAAAAAAAAAATTACTGTCAAGGGGCTGGCGCCGTGGCGCTATGGGTTAAAGCCCCAGCCTGCATCCCATTTGAGTGCCAATTCGAGTCCCAGCAGCCCCACTTCCAATCCAGCTCCCTGCTAACCTGCCTGGGAAAGCAGCAGAGGACCCCCTGCACCCACATGGGAGACCTGGAAGAAGCTTCTGGCTCCTGGTTTCAGATCAGCTCCAACCACTGCGGCTGTTTGGGAGTGAACCAACAGATGGAAGATCTCTCTCTCTCTCTCTCTCTCTCTAACTCTGTCTAAAAGTTACAAAAGTCTAATGATCTTGTTATGTTGTTATGTCATGATGGTTATCTTAATTAAAAAAATGTTTATAAAATCGTACAGGTGATTTCTAAAATACTATATAAAGTTAGCAAGTGCCTCTTCTTCTTGATTAGTGAGTGTTATAATTTTAATATGGCTATTTAAAATCTGTCATCCACAGTTCTGTATACTCCTCAAAAAACACAATCAGATTTATAAAAAGGATTCTAACAAATTTTCTTAAATACAGGCTCTCTGACAACTTTAAAATCACTGGACTAGATAAAAAATTTTCAAAACTCTAAAAAAAAAAGCCAAAACAAATTGATTTCAACCAATAATTCACAAAAAAAACTATTTTTAAAAAAATTATTTATTTATTTGAAAGAGTTACACAGAGAGATGAGTGGCAGAGAGGGGGGGGGGGGTCTTCCATCTGATGGTTCACTCCACAATTGGCCGCAATGGCCAGAGCTGCGCTGATCCAAAGCCAGGAGACAGGAGCTTCTTCCTGATCTCCCACGCGGGTGCAGGGGCCCAAGGACTTAGGCCATCTTCTACTGCTTTCCCAGGCCATAGCAGAGAGCTGGATCAGAAGTGAAGCAGCTGGGTCTCGAACCGGCGCCCACATGGGATGCCGGAGCTTCAGGCCAGGGAGTTTAAACATACAAAAAGATATGGCAACCTACTTCATGTCACTTTTCCTTTCATGCACTATGTTTCTTGAATATTCCAAGCTTCATTCTTTGGCAGAAACACTTATTTGTTCTCGCAATGCTCTCCCCTCCAACTCTTTAAGCAGCCAGCCTCTTCTCTTTCCTCAGGTTTTCCCCTAGAGCCACCTGTTCAGAGAGGTCCTCTCTGATTCCCCATCTAAAGTATTGTCTGCCCCTAAACCACGAAGATTCATGATCACAGTGCCCTATTTCCTTCAGAACACAGAATATTCAGGAACTGCCTCCCATTGTGTTAGCTTCCTATGGGAAAGTGCTCTACCTTGTTCACCACTGATCTTCCATGGTTAGCACAAACTTGGCACATATGTGAAAAAATATGTGTAATAAAAGTATTGAGAGGTGACAAAATAGAATACAAAATTTCATGATTTGAGAGGTGGAATCATTAGAATGAAGGTCCAAGATGTCGTTTGTTTCCTGATAAGTACTTTTATATATCCTATTTCTTAATAACTTAAGACCAACAAAGGATGTAAAACTTCCTTACAATCCTCCCAACAAGTTTGAAAAGAAAGGAATTAAGGAGGATCAACAAACTCAGACTGAAGTGTGAGATGTGTTACCCACATTTATTAAAATCTTAAAGCACACTAGTTCTCAGCCTAAGCACTGTCTTCCATTATAATAGCTGATCATTCCAATTCCCTTAGTAACTTCCATTCCATAAACCTTTTAGAAAAATCCCTTTGGGATCTCTAGTCACTTATCACTCCTTTTTCTTTCACCAATTTCATCCAACCCTGCGGTCTCTCCTGGCTGGCTTCTCCATCCTACATCCTCAATCTACAATCCCTACATCAATGCCTATCTCTCCCCTCTGTCTGGAGTGATTCTCAAACATGACTCTTTCCAGCAATCACCTGAAACAGTTTAAAATTTGTGCGCATTCTCACACACCTACCACTCTGATTCAGGTCTAAGGTAGAGGACCAGGGACTCTACATTTTAACAGGGCAACCGACATGATTTGGACTAAACAAGACATAAGTCTGGAGAAAATTCCATCAAAAATATCATGTCTACATGTATCCTTTTGTCACTAAAGATTTTCCCAATGGATAGTAAAGAGATAGGCTACTTTTTTGTGGGTAGCTTTTTTTTTAACCTTAAAAGGGGCTCCTCATACCAAACACTAGAACTCACCATTGTCTAAAATACAATCCAAATTCCTTAAGAGAACACAGAACACTTTTTATGGGCTATATTTCCTATTACATCTCTCTTACACATTTTTGATATTTTTCCTAATATGACTGTATAGCTAATACCAATTATGCTCTCAATTTATTACAGTGCCTCAAGAGTATCTAAATTTTTGGAAGAGTTGTACCTAAGATATCAGGTAATTCAACTCCTTAATTTTACAGAGAAGGACATCACCTTTTTGAATGTCGTTTGTTTCCTGATAAGTACTTTTATGTATCCTATTTCTTAATAACTTAAGACCAACAAAGGATGTAAAACTTCCTTACAATCCCCCCAACAAGTTTGAAAAGATGAGTCTCAATTTGATTCTCCTTTTCCAGTTCTCCATTCTGTCCCGGTACCATTGAGTATAGTGATAAAGGCAAGCGTTTCAGGAGGCCAGTTACTCACTTTGTAAGCATGATGCACACTTGCTCCTGCAGGTTCCTTATGCAGGAACCTCAGGACGGAAAAGACGGGTAACTAACGTTTCTGCAGGTTAGCCACGTAACCGAAATCCCAAGGATGCCATTGAGCACAGTAGCTAACACTCATTGATACTTTGCTCTTTACAATTCACATTGTTCTTTCACTTCTCCTTTAAGTAACCATTAATTATTGTCTTAGCAATGAGCACAGCGAGATTCTTAGAATTGCCCAAGGTCCTCAAGCAAACTCCTCCTCAGCTGTCACCACCTCCCAACCTAGGGCGGAGCTCCCCCCTCTCTAGGTTGGATGCACCGATCACTTTAACCCTTCCGCTCTCGCTCTCCCTCCCCCTCCAGATGCTGCAGGGGACACCCTTGCCAGACCCTCACTCACGTTGAGCAGCCGGTACCCGGTGCCCTCCTTGTTCTTATCCTTGGGCAAAGCCGTCCTGCCATGGTCCTGACCATGACGGACCGAAGGATACTCAGACCCTCTGACGTGCATGGCATCCGGGTGGCCAGGGGCACTCTTCTGTAGAAACTGGGCCGCGAACGGCGGATGGAGGCGTCCATCGCGGTTTTCAAACGCGTTGGAAAGTCTCGGCGCCTCTTTGGGCGGCTCCATCGCCCCATCCTCCACCAGGAGCCCGTCAGCAGCGCCTAACCGCCGCCCGCCCGCCACTGCGCAGGCGCGGCACGTGCCCCTTGTTTCCGGTTCCCGCGTGCGGCCTCGGGAGACGCATGCGTTCAGGCCCGGCCGTTCCTGTGTGGCTTTGAGACCTGTGGCGTTCACAGCGCCTCGAGGTCTGCCGCAGGCGCTTCTCAGGCGGTTCTAGTCACCCTGAGAAAGCTGTCAGAGCTCGCTGGGGCACAGCAAGCGTCCTGCACACGGTGGTTAAACGCCGTTCTTCACCGTCCTGTCCGCCCTTTAGTTCTGAGCCCTCGTCGCCCGCGCTGCTTCCTGCTGGGAGGTACACAGCGTCAGCCATCACTTCCTGTACAGGATCTCCGAGCTGTGGGTGTTGAGCTTCGGTCTGCTTTCCCATCTACCTGACTGCTCCAAGGACGCATAGTACAGTCATTTTCATCTTCCTCTTAACCTTCTGTGGCAAACTCATCTGATGTAAAAATATCACACCCACAAGTATCTTTAAAATCCGGACACGTTTTTACATGTTAACCCTAAACATCGGAACTGTAGTTTTTCTGTTTAGTCCGGGACACTGTGATGCTTTCGACATGAGTCTTCTCCAGCCTGCTGTCATCTAACCCTTCCACTGCTCTAGTATTCATACAACGCTAAAAACAGCAGCAGCAGCAGCAGTACCAACAAAGCAAACAAGACACCTCCAGAACTCCTTTAAATTTCTTGGTATAGAAACCAAAGTTGTCCAAAATGGACTCTCCTATCTCAGGGTCATTATTTCTTGCTATTCTGTTTGGAATCATTCTTTTATTCAAGGGTCAGCTCATAAGTCAGCTTTCAGCTAAGTCTTATAACCCATTTATACATACTCCAAGCCTACTATTTGGCATATTCCTATTAGTAGACTCACACTATTAGTCGCTAATCTCAAAAGATGAGCTTTTGCGGGCAAGAAACTAATACTTGCCTTGCCTTCTTCAGGGAGCAGTATTCCAAGCCCCTTAACACACATGTGTTGTCATTTTGGGTTTGTGCTGTATGGTGCTTAGTCACTGTGCCAAGGGAGCTAACTCTGACATCTTTAAAGGTTCATGCTATGCAACATAACATAGATAAGAAATCTTCAAAAAGTTTATAGAAAAACTGAATAGAAATCATTTATGTTGCAAAAAAAAAACTGAAGTTATGCATTTATTTCCTTAATATGCATTTATCATGAGCTTTCTGAAGAACCTTTGTATGCATGGGCTTCAAGCATTTTTAACCAGGATAAACTTAAAATTCTTTTTCATGAATTTTTTAAAGTACCCTCATACGGCCTAAGTAATCTTAGTTTTTAAAATATCTAACCTAGAGGCCGGTGTTGTCACACAGTGGATTAAGGCACCACTTGGGACACCCACATCCCATACTGAAATACCTTGTTCAAGTCCTGGCTGCTCCAGTTCCGATCTAGCTTCCTCCTAGTGTGCATATTGGAAGGCAGCAGGTGATGGCCCAAGCACTTCCCTGTCACACATGTGGGAGGTCTGGCTCTTCAGCCTGGCCCAACCCTGGCTGTTGTGGATGTTTGGGAAATGAACAAGGTGAGAGTTCCTATCTCTCTCTCTCTCTCTCTTCCTCTCTCCCTCCCCCCTCCCCCGCATCCAAATAAATACACTTTTTAAAAAAAATCTAACCTAAATATAACTAGACCTCTAGACCTCACCTAAGATACTGGGGAATAAATTAAATGGTACCATTAGAAAAAAGACAATCCAAAACGTAAGTGGTGCACTCTAAAACAAAACTGCATGGACTCTTAGGGGCCGGTGCTGTGGCATAATGAGTAAATCTCCGCCTGCAGTGCCGGCATCCCATATGGGTGCCAGTTTGAATCCCAGCTACTCCACTTTTGATCCAGCTCTGCTATGGCCTGGGAAAGCAGTAGAAGATGGCCCAAGTCCTTTGGCCCCTGCACCCACGAGGGAGACCTGGAAGAAGCTCCTGGCTCCTGGCTTCCAATCAGCACAGCTCCAGCCATTGCGGCCAACTGGGACTGAACCAGTGGATGGAAGACCTCTCTTTCTCTCTGCCTCTCCTTCTCTCTGTGTAGCTCTTTCAAATAAATAAATAAATCTTAAAAAAAAAAAAATGGGATTTCCAGGAAAGCCAAAAATCTGTTTGACAAAGAGCTCCAGATGAGCTTGAGAAGAGATATGGAGAATTTCTACTTGTATTTCTTGTAACAAAAAAAAAAAAAAAGAAAGAAAAAGAAAGGAAAGGGTAAAGACCAACTGGAGGGGTGGAGGGCAGCATTGTTGCCAGCATCCCATTTGGGCATGGGTTCAAGTCCCAGCTGCACCACTTCTCATCCAGCACCCTGCTAATGTGCCTGGGAAAGCAGCAGAAGATGGCCCAAGTGCTTGGGCCCCTGCCACCCACATGGGAGACCTGAATGGAGTTCCTGGCTTCAGCCTGGCCCAGTCCCCGCCATCACAGCTATTTGGGAAATGAACCAGAGGATGGAAGATCTATTTCTGTCTTTCCCTCTCCCTCTGTAATTCTGCCTTTCAAATAAATAAATAATTTGGAAAAGAAAAGAGAAAAGAAAAGAAAAGAAAAGAAGAGAAGAGAAGAGAAGAGAAGAGAAGAGAAGAGAAGAGAAGAGAAGAGAAGAGAAGAGAAGAGAAGAGAAAAGAACTATCAACTGGGAGTGTGAACCCAATAAACACAGGCCTCCTGAATTCTTGTGCTGCTCAGCTTCCTTTTGCTACATTTGTTATTAAATCTCCCTAAATGATTCTGATGTGCAACCAGACATGGGAATGGCTGGTACAGATTTTAAAGAGGAATGAACTTTTTGGATATACAACTTTTTCAAAAAAAAGATACATTTCCTTTATATTAGGCATGAAGTAAAGCATCTTTTGAGCTAAATTACATTTTATTATAATCATTACATGATGCACAATCACTAAGTTTCAGAAAAGACATTTCATATCTCAATTTATTCAGTAATGAAACATCCAAAATAAATAATGAAGGTCTTTTTTCCTTTCTGTTCTACTCCTTAAATCTGTGTTTAAACCTGATAAATATTTTATGACAAAAAGTTTATGGCTTTTTCTGAATTAGTATCTTTATAATGATTACAAATACAACTAATTTGACAGAATAAAAAATAAACACTTTCACCAGCTGGTTTTTAGTTCATTATCTCCTTTGTCAATCAGAGATGATAATGCCGTAGAAATTTGTCTAGGTATAGGTAGCAAATACAATTTTAACATTGTCCATAATCTTGAGAGATTTTTCAATGTTATATAATACAAAAATCAGTTAAAATACATATATACATATCTTATAAAAATACATTTAAAACAAAAATAGGACAAACACTGAGCCATTATTCCCCTGAAGGTATGTTAGTATTATGAGGAGGCTCTGATTCCTCTATCTTTATCAGGATAGTCTTCCACATCAAAAGAGAACATCGACTCTGAAAAAGAAAATTAACAGATCATACTTTAAATCATATCCCAGGACCTTCCAAAGAGTTACAAATAGTTTCTTGAAATACTGACATAATACATAGTAAAAGAAAGCCCTCCAGTACAAGCAAGAACTCTTGACAGTGAAATATCATTTAAAAGGTGAGCTAGTAACAAATGTGAATGCTTTGTATTTTTGAATGTTCAAGTTTTATACTTATTATAAACCCCTGAAAAATAAGACATATAATGGAAATAATATAATAATAAATCTGACGATGGTACTTGAATCATGTAGAGACTCTAACATCATTGAACAGCCAAACGGTCTAATTCCACAGTGATCAGATAATGTAAAACCCAGGGGACAGATGCAGAGGAAGGGCTTGGAACTAACATGGGGTTGTGCCAGGATATCTTGAATGTGTTACTGCCTTTGATCATCAAAACAACCCAGTAAGCGAGGTATTATCCTCATTTTATATTCACTTTTCTCCACACAGAAATAAAAGGTTATATGACTCACATGGCCCTAAAAGAGAGCAAGTGCCTACAAACATTTACTAAATAACATACTTTGTGATTTAGACTGAATACTGTGCAAGTTGGCTGGACACAGCTTTAATTCCAACCTCAGTGTGGAATGTAAGTAGTTGACATTTTTATAAGTAAATTATTACTTAAATATGTGATTTGCTAAAATACCAAGAAGTATAAGGAAAAAATTATGAATGTAGTAAAATTAAGTCCTATGAAAGCACTGTGAATATTAGATGAAAAACTCTTTGTGTACTCGAAACCTATAGCAAGTGAAGCAAAGGCAGCAAACACCTAAGGCCGAAGATCTTCAAAAACACAGCAAATCTACCAAAAGGAATAAACTAACAGGATCTTTAAGGTAGCAACATGAGAAATCGAATGCTAAAAAAAAGCATATTAATGAATGAGAATACACAAAAGGATTGCATTCTTTGTCTTGGTTTTTACAAATGGAAATATTGAAAAGATTTTCCATTCTAAGACTTCTGAGACACATGGGTTCTAATTATTTGAGTCAATAAAAAAATAATAATAACTAAACTCTAAAAAAATACCCATACAAGAGATTCAAAGTTTGTATTTCCTACCAAGGAAATATGACTTAGAATACAAATACTCAGTAGTTCCGTAACACAGAGCTAAAGGAATAGCAGCTTGCTAATATGATTCCAGTTCTTCAGATGTTCCAGTGGGGGTCTGGGACCAGAGATTGGTAAATCTCCCTGCACAGTGGCCACATTAAAGACAGGACTCCTAAATACTTCATCGGACAATGAAGGGTTAGGAATCTGCCAAGGAGAGGAGGAGACAGGACCAACTCACTGGAATATGTCTGACACAGAGGTTACCCAGAGCAAACATGACTTATTTCAGATTCAGGGATACTTTTATCAAAAATAGACTAATTGAGGTGAAGAGCAAAGGCTCTATAAAATACTTGATGGACCCCAAGAGGAACAAGACCTCCTGGGAGAGCACAGGGGCCACAAAAGCCCCTCATCAAGCAGTTTTGACTCTAGCTCTCCTGGACACTCCTCCTTGGCTTCCCTTGAACGTGGTGTTACAACCACTTTATTTTCATTCTTCTTGTATTATTTTATTTCAAAAAAATCCTTGTTACTGGAGAATTGTAAGAATACTAAAATACTTATAAAACCATTATAGAAGATTTAAAGGTATTCTTATACTGTTTTTCTCTTTAATACCTTCACTAAGATCCATGCCTGGCCTGTAAGACAAAAAAAGCCAAGATAATCCAACCAGAAGTGCCACCACTAAATTCACCACAATCCATGGCTGGACAATCTGTTCCTCAATTCCTGCAGCCCTAGAGACATAGAAATACTCATTAGAAATATCTTCATTTTGGTTCATAAACCAAATATTTCAATTTTATGATTTTTAAAAAATCATAGTTCTCTCCTAGAGAAATAATAAGTAAAGCATGAAAGTATACCATATATGAGAGCAAGAATTCAAAGGTTATTGGAACCCTAAGCAGACCTGATCTGTGCATTAATATAACTGGAAAGTTAGTGTTAACAAAAAATACTCGGGGCCGGCGCCGTGGCTCAATAGGCTAATCCTCCGCCTTGCAGCGCCAGCACACTGGGTTCTAGTCCCGGTCGGGGCGCCAGATTCTGTCCCGGTTGCCCCTCTTCCAGGCCAGCTCTCTGCTATGGCCCGGGAGTGCAGTGGAGGATGGCCCAAGTGCTTGGGCCCTGCACCCACATGGGAGACCAGGATAAGTACCTGGCTCCTGCCATCGGATCAGCGCGGTGCGCCGGCCACGGCGGCAATTGCAGGGTGAACCAATGGCAAAAAGGAAGACCTTTCTCTCTGTCTCTCTCTCTCTCACTATCCACTCTGCCTGTTAAAAATAATAATAATAATAAAAAACACAAAAAATACTCTAACATCCCCCTTCCAATACCTTGTCATGACTCTGTAATGAACTATCTTTCCCCTCTTTCTTTACCCCACCCTCTAACCACTTTCTCAATAAAGACTGCACCTCAGAGTTTCATCTTCATGGGGGCCACTGATCTGCAGGTGTTGGCTCCCTTTCTAGCATTGTTCCTGGCCACCCTCTCTCATCACTACAGTGGGGCCTCAGGCTTCCTGACTCGGGATAAGGGTACAGAGCTCCTCCGGTCCATCGAGTGATGACTTATTTTAAAATTCTAACTGAATACCTAAAACAGATCTTTTTAAAAGACATTTCATTAAAAATACAGGTGTACATAACAATAGCTGTTCATTAACCAGAGGACTAGGTATTTTCTTGCCACATTTTTGAAAAAAAACAGAGCCTACATTAATTATAGATGAAAACATGAAAAAAAAAAAAAGCAAAAAGACAAGTAAAGTACATTACTCCCCATGCTGCTGTTATTACCACTAACAATTGCTAACGTTGTTGTGAGTTCTTACCAGAGGCTACCATTAACAGAAGAAGGTGTGTAAAGGTGGATTCTGTCACTTGTCATTTGCTGACTCAGAGATAGTATAAGAGCAGTAAAGTACACTGAGAAAAAGACAAATGAAATTACTAATAATTTTAACAAACAGGTATTAATTTGAATTTACAGATTATCTGAAGGTCAAAAGTAATCTGTACTTTGCTGAGTGATGATGTAAAAGAAATTCACTTGATCAATGCCAATAGGCTGAGTAGCCTTACATTATTCTTCAAGAACACAGGTGCAGAAGGGTCTTGAGGTGCTCACTACTGCATCATCAGAACTGGCAAGAACCTAGATCTTTTAAGAAATTAAATGACTTGCTCAAGGTCTTAAGCTAATTTTATTAAGTCTCATAACTTAGAACAAAGTTATCATAAAGATGTAAAATAAGTTTACAGAAAGGCCATACCGATACAGTACTGTGAAAAAGAAACTACAAAAGCTAAAAACTAAGTAATATAGAATAACAAATTAAGCTTTTAAAAAACAATCTGGATTAACCTCTATTGAAAAATAATTCTATGAAAATTATACCTATTATGTTTTTCATTACAAATTCACTGAACATCTAGGGGTAATGTTTATAGGGAGCAATAATATGAACACTTTGTAAAAATAAGAGTATCTTCTTCCCGGTTTAAAATTATAGCATAACTCAGTTATCAAAGGAACTCTTTACTCACAGAAAGATGCTAAAGCAGTTGGATCCAGGGTGAAAAAATTTCGGATTGCTACTGAGGTTTTAGCGAGGTCAATCCTAGAAAACACAGACGCTTCTTACTGCAGTGCAGTTCTAAACATAACTAAACTTTACTTCCCTGTGTAGTTTTCTCTTTCTCTATTCTATACCATCACATATTACTAGATTTTAAGTAGCTACATTTTATACTTATACACAAAAGAATATCTTGTTTGTAAAGACCACATAAAATATCTAACCAGAAGGCAGTATTTTTCATTAGACATCTGAAGAAACAAATTAAGCTTGATCTGCAAAATTTCATTAGCTTTGATCTCTTTATATTACCCATATCATCAGGCTACAGTTAGGTTGTTTTTGAAAAAACAAAATGGGTTAAGTGTGTTCCCACAAAGGTATGGTGGATTCCCACCCCCTAGTACTCATGAAAATGACCTCATTTAGAAACAGAGTCTTTGCAAAGATATAATAAAGTTAAGGTCATAAAAATGAACCTTAATGTGACGGGCATCTTTACATCAAGAAGAAGCACAGAACAGAGACACATAGGGAAGAGTGCCATGTGACAACAGCAGCAGACACTGGAGTGATGTATCTCAAAGCCAAGAATCCCACGGTTGGCCAGCAACCACTGGAAGCAAGGGGACAGGGAGAACAGAGCCTCCCTCAGGGTCCTCCAGGAAGGAATCAAACAGCAACACCTTGACTGCCGGTCTCCAGAACCATGAAAGAATGTGCTTCCGTTGCTGTAAGCCAGCCAATGTGTGGTACTTTCGTTACAGGAGTCCTAGGAAGCTAATACTACGCCCAGCATCCAGTCTCTGCCTGACTCAGAGAACTTCCACGATGATATTTAGAGCTTCTGGAGCTGACTACATTCAGATGAAATTTTAGACCTGTAAGTTAATGTTGGAGTGGGTTAAGACTTCTAAAGACATTGGGTTCACAATAGTCCTATTGCCACCAAAAAGAACAGAAACAGACTGTGTTTTTTAATAGGAATATCCAGGAATTCTATTTTGAAAATTGTTTAGAAGTCCTGCTCAACATTTCTTCCTGAAGCAAAGTTAGAAGGATCTGGAATCACAACTGTCTTACCTGTCAAATGCTGAGATTGTACTCAGAGCCAAAAGCAAGTAGAGAAGGCTCTGGAATGGATATGCTAAGGTCTTGTATTGTTCCAGAAGGTTTGAGAGGTTAGACAGCTGCTCTCCGGCTAGAACGTAGATCACAACAATGTTCCACACTGCACAGCCAGCCAAGAAGCCAGGAGAAAAGAGACCAATCATCCTAAAGGAAGAAGGAGTCAATTACTATACATGAATAACACATCACACTGAAGTACAAAATAAAACATCTTCACATATAAGAAAAAATTGAACATTCTCGAAAATGTTAGAACACGTTTTTTCTTTTTATTCACAATGATAAGCAGATCATTTAATTCCAGTGAGTGTTCAAAAAAATATACCTCCCCACCATTTAAAGTTGTCAATTTGCTGGCAGCATTGAACAGCCAAGCTTCTTTGCTGGGAACATGGTAAGCATTTATTTATGCAACAAAAGCAGCCACCTGAAAGCCCGGTGCACTGACAGGGCCACATCCCTGGTGGTCCAGGACGGCTTCATGTCCATTGACACGTCCATGTTTTCCGTGGTCTTTATTAACTCTGAACGGTCAGCAGCCTGGAATCGCCCTAAGAACACATGACACAGTTACTAACAGCCTTGGCGGTAGTTTTCAGCATTCCACACTCAAGAAGCCTCAGGCAGAGATTGACTGTTTTCTATTTAAAAACTCTCTTTGGGCCAGTGCCCAAGGCTATTCCTCTGCCTGCGGAAGCCAGCATCCCATATGAGTGCTGAGTTCTAGTCCTGGTTGCTCCTCTTCCAGTCCAGCTCTCTGGGGCAGTGGAGGATGGCCCAAGTGCTTGGGCCCTGCACCCGCATGGGAGACCAGGAGGAAGCACCTAACTCCTGGCTTTGGATTGGCGCAGCACACCAGCCATAGCGGCTATTTGGGGAATGAACCAATAGAAGGAAGACCTTTCTCTCTGTCTCTCTCTCACTGTCTAACTCTGCCTAATAAAAAAACAAAACAAAAAACTTCTCCTTAATTCAGTACCTACTTCTTGAGGCTCTCTGCTTTAGGTTACTTAAACATCCTATTCTGCATTCCCAAGAAAAAAAGTAAGCATTTTCAATGTGCTTTCTTCTCCACTCCAGATCAATGGTAAAGTAACCGCACAAGAAATCAGTTATATTTCATAAGATACAATCATGAACTTTTAACTCAAAATAAAGTCTAAAGACCTTGAACATGACATGACCTAATCTACAAAATTCTACCTTAGAGACTTTGGAAGTATTAAAGTCTAAATGCATATATCATCAAGGTAAGTCAATTTTGGAAAACCACTGCAAATTGATTAGCAAAAGATGCTGGGACATGGGTCATGACTTTCTGTGGTGACAGAAAAGGAACACGGTGTTTCATGAACTTCATGGAAGAAGACTCCTGTGAAAAGTAACAGTCAAGAAGCAGCGCAGCAACGTGGTGGAAGCAGGACTTCGCCCCTTCTGCTGTCGACAAGGCGGCTCCTTCTGATATCTGGTAATGCACAAAGGACTCTGGGGCCAGCGAAGGCAGGAAAGGTTCCGCTGCAATTACTCTCACCAAACCCAGCTCTCAGATGCTGGAGAGGATCAAAGGGGTAGGACACTTATTTTCCCTAAGAAAAGGCAACTTCTGTGCTCACAACAAAAGCACTGTGCCTTTTTACGGTCAGACAGTCTAGCAAGGAAGTTTCTGTGCTAAAGGAAGCAAAAATAAAACTAAGGTTCTGGCCAACATTGTGGCACAGCAGGTTAAGCTGCCACCGATGACACTGGCATCCCATATGAACACTTGTTCAAGTCCTGGCTACTCTGCTTCCAATCCCGCTCCCTGCTAACGCACTTGGAAAGGCAGCAGAAAACTGCCCAGTGCTTGGGCCCCTGCCATCTACGTGGGAGACACGGATGGAGTTCTTGGCTCCTGGTTTCAGCCTGGCCCAGGCCTGGCTATTGCAGCTATCTGGGGAGTGAAGCAGCAAATGAAGCTCCCCCTCATACGGTCTCTCCTTCCTGTCCCTCTGCCTCTCAAATAAGTAAAATAGACCTTTTAAAAAAAAATAAGGATTGAGTGATATTACTTCAAAGTATACTGGAGTACATTAAATGGCCACATAATAATTTAGTAAAGGTGTCTGACCAGAAGCCATGAAATGCTGGTACAAGCCCCAGTTCTACATAAACCAACCGTGAGATGCTGGGAAGTCAATTAGCCTCTCTAAGCCACAGGTTTCCCATTGGCCACGTACTCCAGGATCCCCTAGATGGGATCTTACAGAATCAGAATTTTAAAACAAATTGCACAAAATCTCAACTGCATATTTGTGGTGGAATGAGAAGGCCATGCCAAGATGGCCACTGGCAAGCGAGTGTCAAGTTACTCAGGAATGGCTATGAAACCCACCTGACAACGGAGCCTGCCTGGCAACAGGCTGTGATTGGATGGCTTTGGAAACCACGTGGCAAACGGAGCCTGCTTGGCAACAGGCTGTGATTGGATGGCTTCAGAGACTGCCTGAAAACAGGCTGTGACTGGTTAGGGCATAAACCGCCCCTTGACCAGATTGGCTGCCGTGGCTATTTAAGCCGCTGTACCAACTGAAATAAACAAGTCTGCGGGCTGCTCGCCTCTGGCCCTCTTTTACCCAACTCCCGGGGTCTGTGTGGTGACTCCGCGCCTCTTGCCCCCACCATGCTCCTCCTCTCAGAGCGAATCCACCGCAACACATATTAAGACTAACCTTCATGCTTCAGGTAAATTCTTTGGGCAGCACATCCACAGAAAATCCAAGGAAGTAGCATATGGTCATAATACTGTGGGTGGGTTTTCCTGGAGCACTGCATTAGGAACTGAAGGTGTCCCCCTAAAATTTCTATGTTGAAGCCCTGTCCCCCAGTGTGATGGCATTTGCAGGTGGGGAGGCTGGAAGCTAGGCAAGCTTAGATGGGGTCACAGGAGCATGTGACTGGATTGGCAGAGACAACAGAGCTCCATCTCAGGGCGGCACAGTGAGAAGGGAGCCATCTGCCAGTCAGGAAGAGGCTCTCACCTTTTCTTGGGCATCCAAGTTTCTACAACTGTGAGATGTCAGTGTCTGCTTTTAAACTACCCAGTCTATGGTATTCTGTTAAAGTAGCCCAAGCTAAGACATGCAGCAAACAGTCTTAAAAGCAATATATGCTATATAATGTCTATTTTCCAAAACAATATAATGTTGTATATTTTATTTAATATGGAGGTATTACCATGTCTTTTCTCATATTTATTTTTATTTGTAGAATTTGTATCATTACCTGCACCACCACCACAACTACTAAAATAATTACAGAAAATTTGTAAAAGTACAACAAAGCACAAAAAATGGGTGGGGGGGGGCAATCCCATAATCTTAGAATATGTTCATGCTCATTTTTCATTAGAACCTCGGAAATTAAAAATGTTCCCTAAACACTGAATGGTACACAATATTTTATTATATAGGGATAAGGAACATCCAGCCCAGGAGCTGGACAAAGCATGCAGTCATTTGGTCTGGCCCTGCCAAGGCAACTGCAGGCAGGATTAGACATTCAATAAATCTACAATAGGCTAATTTTTAAGTCAATAATGTTCAATGTCTGGCAAATGATGTTATAAATGTCTAAATGGTCCTTGGAAGGAAAATGGTTCCCCACTTCTGATTAGACCATATCTTACAAAAGCCATTCCCCTTCTGTGTTTCTAGTTTTTCTCTCACATGAATGATAGTGTAATTACTAGATCTGTGTGTAGCTGTTTGTCTATATTTTTGCTTATTTCCTTAATTCAGATTTCCAGGAAGATAATCACCAGCTCAAAAGATATCCCTGTATAATTTTCAAAAAACTCATGTGCCAAAACAAGGAACAACTTA
This sequence comes from Oryctolagus cuniculus, assembly GCF_051225735.1. Taxonomy (NCBI): domain Eukaryota; kingdom Metazoa; phylum Chordata; class Mammalia; order Lagomorpha; family Leporidae; genus Oryctolagus; species Oryctolagus cuniculus. The sequence continues at coordinate 38,331,913 of NC_142869.1, read as the reverse complement.
CGGCTTTTTTCCACAAACACTTTGCCTACAGGCTGGCTGACGCCGGTGGGGGCGGTGAATCTCGCCTGCTGCTCCGGAGCACTCTGCTCATCGGCGATGATGTCTTCATCTTCCACCCCGAGCTCATTGGCGTACTGTATTTCTGCTGGCTGGGTCTTCCTGTCATCAGGGAGAATGCAAGAAAAATGATTACTAAACTTCTACAGACCCACAAAAGGAACTAACTAGGAAAACAATGGAAAGAACCATAGAGTTGGAGAAAAGAAATTTGGTTTTTACTCAAGTGGATCTGTTATTAACTGCTAAGTGCAGCAAGCTGCCTATTTCTGTGGGCATCAGTTTTCTCAACTGGAAAATGTAGTGACTGAACTAGATCAGTCTCTCCAAACTTGAATTTACAGGATGCTATATAGACATAGGTCACTACTTATATGATCATGTCCAAAAACAAATCAAAGTGTTATATAATTTCCACTATGTTCTTTTAAAGTATATCCCTCTATGTTATCTGAGATACAATTTCATATTCTAAAATATACTTTTGCTTATTTCTGGAACAACTATAATTTTGTTATAAGAAAATAAATTACAAGAGCCTATTTTCTTTTCCTTAATTTTAAACATTCATAGTATCCAAATTTTGTGATTTATGTGAAATCCATTTGTATTCCTCTTTTTCAGGGATGGCTATCATAACTTTTTATTGAAGTACAATACTAATTTTTTCCTATTTCACTCTTAAAATTTATCATTAAGGGGCCAGCTCTGTGGTGCAGTAGGTTAATCCTCCATCTGTGGAGTCAGCATCCCATATGGGTGCCAGTTCTAGTCCCAGATGCTCCTCTTCCAATCTCTGCTGTGGCCTGGGAAAACAGTAGAAGAGTAGAAGATGGCCCAAGTGCTTGGGCCCCTGCACCTGCATGGGAGACCAGAAAGAAGCTCCTGGCTCCTGGCTTTGGATCAGCCCAGCTCTAGCCATTGCAGCCATCTGGGAAGTGAACCAGTGGAAGGAAGACTTTTCTCTCTTTCTCTCCCTCCCACTGCCTGTAACTCTACCTCTCAAATAAATAAATAAATAAAATATTTTTAAAAAAATAGAACAAAAAATAAATAAAATAAAATTTATCATTAGACCAATTTAACTGATATTTTATAATACTACTTATCCTAGAGATGAACATACACAAGTATTTAATAAGACTTAATGAGACGCTTCCATTTTAGAAGTCGGAAGTACATATCAGTGAAACCCTGGAAAATATTTAGAATAAACAGATTCCTACTTTGTCTTCCTTCGAGGTTTTTGAATAATTGTCCCCTCAGCTGGTTCCATATCAATACCATTCTCATTTCGTAATAAAGATGGACTAGATGTCTTCTTTTGGGGGGAAGAAGTCTCCAGTTCTGAAAATAAAATAAGTTTGCAAATGACTAGAAAGTAAAAAGACATGAGAATTTTAATAATTTTAATTAGTGAAAAGTTATCTCCACTATTTGAATTTTTTTTAATTTTTTAATTTTACATCTCCAAACTCTCAGCATAAAATCTGAAATTGAAATGCTGAATGATATGAAAAAATTTAAGGAACCCAATAGAGTGTGCTGGAAATCGCCAAGATTACCTCCTGTTTCAGTGCTTCGCTGGAAGGACCCACAGGACTCAGAAATCATTATGCTCACAGGTGTAAAGTACTACAGCAGTAGAACATGAAGAAACATCAGCAAAGGGAAACAGCTCATGGTGCGAAGTCCAGGAGAAACCTGGCATAGGCTTCCAAGGGTACTCTCCAGTAGTCAAACAAGAGGCCTCCAGCAGGGAGTTGGGACTACAGGGGTGACACACTCAAGACTCGGTGCCCAAGGACTGGTTAGGGACAGGTCCCATAGGCTTAGCATGTGTGAAACTCCAGGTCCCCAGAAGGGAAGCAGGGGTACAGCATAACTCATAGTGAGCCACCCTTACATGACAGTGAAAGTTTATATCCATATAGAGAACCAGGGCCATCCAAGCCCTGGGAAATGAGTTAAAGACCAAGTACTCTCACAAGCAGGCCTCTCTAGCAGTCTCAGGCCTGCTCTGATAACTCTTCAGTAAACAGCATGGGAATTTTAAAACTTACGGATTTTAGTAATTCACCCGTTTCAATGTAAAATATATTTCGTGCCAGTGGTGACCTACATCATTCACTGAAGTAAAGTCTGTGTGGCAATCATTTCTGTTTTTGTTTTCCCTTCTTCTGCCTTCCTCCAACTTCTCCTCGTAGATACTCAGAGCGCCCAGGCACTGTTGCTCCCAGTTCAACTTCCCTCTCCAAACTATTTCATTTGCCTGACTCTGCTAGTTTCAGACACCTCTACTCCATTCATTTTTCCATCCACTCAGGACTTGCTGTTTTCTATAGCAACAAGTAATTAATCGGGAAGACTAATTTGTAATAATTCTGAAAATCAAGATGGACACTAATAACTACTAATAAGCTTTAAAATTTGTGGGAAAATGTCTCTATACAAATGACCTGACTATTTTTAGAAAATTCAGGACCTTGCCAAGTTTTGGGCCAGAGAATACCTGTCACTGTCATGCTAGAAATTAGTCAGTGAATGATGTAGTTCACCACTGGCACGAAATGTATTTTACAATGAAACAGGTGAATTACTAAAATCCATTAATAAGTCATTTATAGGGGCTGGTGTTACTAGAAAGAGCTAATCTCACAATCTTTGCTCCTTCCTTTTGTTTCACTTTAACAAAACTCTTTGTCTATTTGCTCATTATTATAAATGTCATACTCAACATATGAAAAATTAGTAAAACATAAATGAGGAAAGAAAATTAAAATCACCCTTCCTTCCTTCCTCCTTCTAAAAAAAAAAAAAGCCATGTTGTTTCTGATTATATCCTTGATTTTTGCTTTTTTGTTGTACTTTTACTTTGTATGAGTTATGAGAAGACTTCAAAAAGTTTGTGAAAATGTACATTATCTTTTGGTTCCATTTTTCCACAAACTTTCTGAAACCCCCTCAGATATATATAGTTATCAAGTGAGTTGAATTGTGATAAAAAATATATATATATATATAAATTCTAACTCCCAGTACCTGTGAATATAGTGTTGTTTTTTTTTTTTTTTTTTTTTAAATTAGGTAGGGTCTTTGCAGACATAATCAAGTTAAAATGAAGTCAGGCTGGATCAAGATGGGCCCTAAATCCAATGACTAGCGTCCTCATAACTCTGGACACAGACACACGAGGAAAAGAAAGAGGCAGAGACTGGCATCACCACAAGACCAAAGAAGGCCAAGGACGGTCAACGACCCCAGCAGCTCCGAGAGGCGAGGGAGAAGTCTTCCCCAGAGCCTCAGGAAGGAGCAGGGCCCTGCAGATGCCGCAAGGTCAGACTTTCTCCTCCACAACTGGGAGAGGACAGATTTCTGGTGTTTTAAATCATGATTTTATGGTAATCTGTCATGGAAGCCCTAGGCAATTAACACGAGTATTGATTATATACAAAAATAAGATTCTCCAAGCCATTTTGTTTTTGATTTTCCATGTCACTATTTCACTTTGACAAACCTTTTCATGTGTATTTGGTGAACAGTGCTTCGGACGTAAAAAGACAATACATATTGGCTGCTGTTTCACTATTTTATTGTTAATGCAGAATCTATTCTTTCCCTACTAACCTGAAATGTCCATTTCATCATTTGTCAATTTCTTCTATGGAGCCAGATTTTTTTTTTTTTTTTTGCAACCAGATTTTTTTTTTTTTTTTTTTTTTGACAGGCAGAGTGGATAGTGAGAGAGAGAGACAGAAAGGTCTTCCTTTTGCTGTTGGTTCACCCTCCAATGGCCACCACACCTGGCACACTGCAGCTGGCGCACCGCGCTGATCTGAAGGCAGGAGCCAGGTGCTTCTCCTCGTCTCCCATGGGGTGCAGGGCCCAAGCACTTGGGCCATCCTCCACTGCCCTTCCCGGGCCACAGCAGAGAGCTGGCCTGGAAGAGGGGCAATCGGGACAGAATCCGATGCCCCGACCGGGACTAGAACCCGGTGTGCCGGCGCCACTAGGTGGAGGATTAGCCTAGAGAGCCGCAGCGCCGGCCTGCAACCATATTTTAACTTTGTATGCCTCCTCTCATAATCTATACACACACAACCAAAAGACAGCCGTAAAGTGTTCTTGACTGAAGCAACTGGAATTATTCTAGTGGTGAATATTTTAAGTCAGAAACCACCTATGGGATATGAATGGGGAGAAAATGAGAGCAGATTTTTTTTCATACTCTCAAAACTCACAGCTGCTTTCACAACCTAACATGGTTTCTTCACATACCCAGAGGCTGCCGTGTCTTCTTCTGTCTCCTTTGAACAGGAACCTCAGGATTCTCTTTGAGTTCTTTAGTTGGTGGCTCACCATCTTCACATGGTCTGTTCACAACAGTCTGAGCAAGGCCCTCCAAAGAAGCACTGGCTACAGAAAAACAGCAGAAAACAAGAGAGGGCAACTTGAGCAGGCATCCCTGGGTCTGTAAAAGACGACAAAAGGTAGCGAGAGAGTTTCCTATGTAGTCATCCTTTCTCTTCCCTGATGGTACCCCAAATCTCGATTCCTCCCTCATCAACTCTAACTTTAGGCTTTAGGTGAGAGAAGAGGGAATAGAAAAGGCTGAGGAATTAGAGGAAAAAAAAAAGGAGAAATTACTTCAGAACACTCAGAACTTTCAAAAGGCAAAAATATAAGGGAGGTTTGTGGTGCCGCAGGTTAAGCCACTACTTATGACGCTTGTATTCCAGAGTTGTGCCCCCACTTCAGATCCAGCTTCCTGCTGACGCAACTGGGAATCAACAAGGGAGGGCTCAAGGGCTTGGGTTCCTGCCACCCATATAGGACACCCAGGTGGAGTTCCTGGCTCCTGGCTTTTACCTGGCCCAGCCCTGGCTGTTCTGGGGATTTATGGTATAGTACAAGGGATGAAAGACCTCTCTCTTCCTCTCTCTCCTTCTCTCTTTGTCTCATCCCCACTCCCTCCTTCTGCAGGCTACTTTTAAGTTGACAATTTTTCATGGCCTGTGAATGATGTTATAAATAGCCAAATGGCCCTTGGCAGAAAAAACATTATGTACATCTGCTACAGTTTAGTCCTCTGTTAATAAAATCATCACAGATGCCTGGAATTAACAGGTAAGTTACATATCTCTTCATTTGAACAACCACTTCAACCTCTCCCTCCATGAAATCTTCTAACATAATTTCCGCAGATTGGAATTTTACTTGACTACATTCTTGCCTGCAACTTCACAGAACGTGAAACAGAAATGTATTAATGAACTAAAAAGTCATTTAACCTCCCCAGTATTAAAGAGAGATGTGAAATTTTTAAAAAGTGACTTTTCATCTAATAAATTAGCAAAAAAATGAAAGTGATATTGTCCAATGCTCTTAAGGATTTAGAGAATGTGACACTACCAAATTCTATTAGTGGCCAAAAAATAAATAAATAACTAAATAACTGAATTGCCTTGAAGGCAATTCAACAAAATCTATCATTTCAATATTGCACATGGCCTTACCCAGCAACTGCTCGGCTAGTAATCCACCCTACAGAAATACTTCTTCTTCCCCACCATCCACCATTTTATATAGAAGAACTGCAATATTGTTTGGAGTGAAAAATTTGAAAATAACCTAAAAGAAAAATGGACGGGTAACTATGGTACATTCTTAAAATTTAATATTATGAAGTCACTGTTCAAAAAAACCTAGAACTCTGCATGTAAAGAAGCCAAGACAGGGGTTGGCGCTGTGGTGTAGCAGGTAAAGCACTGCCTGCCTTGCCAGCATCCCATATGGTCACCAGTTTGAGTGCCGGCTGCTCCACTTACAATCCAGCTCTCTGCTATGGCCTGGTAAAGCAGGAGAGGATGGCCCAATTCTTTGGGCCGCTGCACCTGCATGGGAGACCCAGAGGAAGCTCCTGGCTCCTGGCTTCGGATTGGCACAGCTCCAGCTGTTGAGGCCAATTGGAGAGAACCAACAAATGGAAGACCTTTCTCTCTGTCTCTGCCTCTCCTTCTATGTGTAACTCTGACTTTCAAATGAACAAATAAATATTTAAAAAAAAGAAGCCAAGACAGTACATACAGATTCCTGTTATGAATAACAGAAACAGAAACAACTACAGAAACTTTTCAGGCTTAGAAGAGTCTACGAAGGAAGAGTAACAGGTTGCAAGCCTGAGAGCTGGGGAAAATGCTGGCTTCCATTAACAGAAAACTGTAAACGGGTAAACACTGACTGTTGACGATGGGAATGGATTCTGGATATTTCGGGTTTGAGTTACTGATGGAACATCCTGGACCATCAGTGGACAAGAAGGACAAATGAGGAATTCACAGAACCTGCCGATTCCTAGCGCTGCCACGCACGGGTGATGTGGCCCTGCCTTCACACTCGTGCTGTCGGGTTGAGATTCTCTGAAAAGAACTGAGATTCTCTGAAAAAGAACTCTGGCACAAAATCCAGTTCCCTGTTCCAGCATCTGGCACCAATCACAGCTTAAAACAATTTATGCTGGGGCCGGTGCCCTAGCCTGCAGTGCTGGCATCCCATATGGGCACTGGTTGGAGTCCCGGCTGCTCCTCTTCCAATCCAGCTCACTGCTGACATGCCTGGGAAAGCAGAAGAGAATGGCTCAAGTGCTTGGGTCCCTGCACCCACTTGGAGGACCTGGAAGAAGCTCCTGGCTCCTGGTTTCAGATCAGCTCAGCTCCAGCCATTGCAGCCAACTGGGGAGTGAACCAGCAGATGGAAGATCTCTCTCTCTCTCTCTCTCTCTCTCTGTCTCTACCTCTCTCTGTAACTCTTTCAAATAAATAAAATAAGTCTTTAAAAAAAAAATTTAGGGGCCAGCACTGTAGCATGGCGGGTAAAGCCACAACCTGAAGTGCTGGCATCCCATGTGGGCACCAGTTCAAGTCCCAGCTGCTCCTCTTCCAATCCAGCTCTCTGCTATGGCCTGGGAAAGCAGTGGAAGATGGCCCAAGTCCTTGGGCCCCTGCACCCACATGGGAGACTCAGAAGTGGCTCCTGGCTCCTGGCTTCGGATTGGCACAGCTTTGGATGTTGCAGCAAACTGGGGAATGAACTAGTGGATGGAAGACCTCTCTCTCTCTCCCTCTCCGTCTCCGTCTCTCTCTCTCTGCATCTCCTTCTCTCTCTGTGTAACTCTTTCAAGCAAATAAATAAATCTTTAAAAAAAAATTTATGTTGTCCAGGGATAAAAGACCTCAAAGACTTCAAGAATATTATGGAAATAAGAGCTTAGGGGCCCAACTATTTATTCCACGAATGTTTCTAAATACTCCTCAGCCTGGGCACTGCCTTGGCGCTCACTACCACCAGGAATTCCAGGGCTTCCAATCAGCCTGATCTTCAACACAGCAGGCCCTGCCACTCGGATCTGGGATGTTCATCGTGTCTGAGTGCCTCGGCGAGCTCGCGATCCCACACAACAAAGGACAGCTTCTTACCAGGTGTTTTTGTTCTGGACTTCTTTTTCTTAGGACGACTAAGTGGAATATCATCTGCAAGACAGAAAGAACAGCAATAGAAAAGGCTGCCTACCCTTCAACACGGGCAACAGTCAGACAAGAACTTATAGCAAGACACACTTCTCCCCCTCTTCCCTGGTTCCGGCCAACTTCTACACAGTGGGAGAAGCAGCAGAGAAGCCCATTGACAAAGACGATGAGAACCTGTAGTGTGGTGGCACACTGCTGGTCAGTAATGTCAGAAACTGTGACACAGGAAACAGGCTTACATGTTCATCCAATCCCCTACATGTTCCAGCCCTGCCCCCCTCCCACTCAGGTGCAGCATCTGACGGGTGTGGCCAATTGGCTATGAGTCTGTGTTGTGTGGGGGCTGACACACAAAAGAGCCAATGAGTAGCCTCCAGCTTTCTCTCCCCTAGCTGTGCAACTGATGAAGCCTCATGTTAGGATGGCAGAACCACAGGACAGAAGTAGTCTGGATCACTACTTCATTAGTTAAGAGGGGTGCAGGGGGCTGGCACTGTAGCATAGCAGACTAAGCCTCCGCCTGTGGCTCAGGCATCCCATATGACCGCTGGGTCAAGTCCTGGCTGCTCCTCTTCCGATCCAGCTTTTCTGCTATGGCCTGGGAAAGCGGTGGCCCAACTGCCTGGGCTACTGCACTAATGTGGGAGACCCAGAAGAAGCTCCTGGCTTCCAATCGGCCCAGCTCCAGCCATTGTTGTTGCGGCCATTTGGGGAATGAACCAGCAGACCCTACTTTCTGTCTTCCCCTCTCTAACAACCTCTCAAGTAAATAAATAAATCTTTTTTTAAAGGGGAGGGGGGTTGACTTCACATTAATTAGAAGTAACCCTGCGTGATATTAAATCATTGAGGTTTGGGGGTTGTTAGTGCAGCCTAACTTCACCGGTCCTGACCAAATGGGAAAAAGGAAGGTGTAGTCCCTGTTAGGTTGCTTAGACCAGTGACTTATGCTCTGCCCACTCTGTTTGGGGGAAGATAATGCTTTTCTAATGGTCAAAGTCATTTAGTGTTATAGATCAGCTATACTTTTAAAATGGCATCCATATTAAATTTTAAAACAAGTTAAGGAATCAAACTAATTTGGGAACATTAATTTTTGAATATAGTAGTTTTAACACAAGTATTATATTTTGATAATTTTACGTAATAATAAACTTACCTTGAATAGCACTTCATATAATACCGACCAAATGTAGTCAGCAGGAGAAAAACAAAAAAAGAAACCATTAATTACAAATCTACTTAAAATTAAATTTAAAAATAACTGAAACCATTATATACTTAAAATAAAATCAGCTTTCACACAATGTCAGCCAGGTTACAAACTAGCTTATTATTTGTGAGAACTATACCATGTAATACTACTAATAAAATAACCCCAACATTTTCAAGACCCACATACCCATATTCCCTATTGTCTATAAGAAAGCAGATTAGGAACTGTTATTTGTCACTCACTATAATCAGCTTAACCTCTCAGGAAACTATTCTGGCAAACAAAAGAGGATTAGAATTCTACTAACAAGCACGGATCTCCCCCAGCACACCACGGTGACAATCAGGCTTTTGAATAAAGGAGAACATTCAGTTACAACTGCTATCCTCAGGCCCCAAAGATGCTTTACCTTTAAATTTTTGGAAGTTTCTTCTGAATCATACTTTCTCAACACTACACATCAAACATTCGCTTTATGTTTCTAAAGTTCAACAATTAAGTTACTGTCAATCATGTTTACCTTGGTACAGGTGGAAGAGCTCGTGGAGGCCGCTATGGGGGGTGGGAGGGAGGAAGAAAACTGTGGATAAGTAAAAGCCTGGGCATCTTCATGTAATCTCAAATACCCTTAAGTTCTTTCAACAGCCTGCTGTTCAGAGTGACAGAAAAATCTGATGGGCCACCGGTGAGGGCACCCTGACGGGTAATGGTAGAATCAGGGTTAAAGGACAGTAAAGGCCAAGCACACGCCCCAGGGTCAGAACAACGGAAGGAGTCTGGGTTTTGTTCTAATTCAACAGGAAGCCAATAGAAGTTTTCCGCCACTTTGTAACGTGCGCAGCAAGTAACAGTGCCACAGACAGGATTTTAGGGCAGAAAGGTTGATATGAATGAGAAAACTCGTGTTAGCAGTGCAGACAGCACTGCAGCTAAGATGCATTCTGGAATCCTTCAAAATCAACAATTTAAGGGTCCACGGATCTCGCTACTTGCAGGAGACAGCGCGGTTAAATTCTAGATACTAGGAGTTGGTCTCCCCCAGCCATCCTTCCGTTCAAATAGTACATGAATGCAAATACTCCAAGATCCAGGACAAGGCTGACTGTCTTAATCCTATGCAGTGGTCAAACATTACACTGGAAAGGAGTCGCACGAAAGCGCCGCTGTTCTAAAGATGCTACGAAGCGCGTTCTAGCCCAAGGTCCAGTGCACTTGCTAACTCCCTCATTCAAACATCCCGCAAAAATGACGTTTCACCCACAGCAGAAACCCAACCTCTAAGCCCCTCTAAAGCAGGACGGCTCAACCCGAGACAAGAATCCTAACCGCTCAAACTTAACCACCGCTCGCTTACCACCTGCTTCTTCCCCATTCTGTCTAAAGCCGGGGCCCGTAGGCCTCCGGCCCCTGGGGCGCGCGGCGCCACCCCCGCCCGCCCGGCCGCCCGCGCAGGCGCAGTGCGTCATCGGGCTGCGCGGCCCAGGCCGCTTCGGGCCCGCAGACCCCTCGGTGGGCTGTAGGGCGAGGGGGCTGTGGGTACCGGGGCCGGGCCTGACCTCTGCAGACTGGCCGTGCAGGAAACTGGGCTTAGGAGCCTGGGCTGACGGGCCGAAAGCAGAGGCTCCGGCGGCCGTGGGGCTCCAATCACGGTTTCCCCAGGGTTTGCTGTGATTTGTCTGCGGGGCGTGAGGGAGCCACAACGCTCTCTTTCCGGGCGGAAGGCCCGGCGCTCCCGACGGAGCCTGGAAGAGCCGCTCGCTGGCAGCCGCGGAGCCCGCCCAGCCGGGGCGGCGGCGGACGGAGGCGGCGTCGTGGCAACGCGAGCTCAGGCCCCCAGACACTCCCGGCCAGCTCCGGGGTCCAGTAACGGCCAGTAGGGCAGGCCGCTGCTGCCCCCCACCGCTGGCCTCTGCCCGCTCCGAGGGCTGCTGCTGCCCCAGGGGACCCTCGTGGCCGCCGCGCCCCCTCACCACTCACCGGGCGGCCCTCCTCCACACGAAACCGCGAGTCGTCCCTCATGACGATCGCCCAGCGGGGCTCCCTCAGGGCAACGGCCTTGGCCCGAGCCGGGCTCCCCGCGCCGCGCCGGCCTCCGGGACCTGCGGGAGGCGGCGGCTTCGCAGCGCCCGGCGAGACCGCAGACGCCCGAGCCAGGTCCCCGCCCGCCTCTGCTCTGCCTGGCCCCGCGTCCCCGGGCGCTGGGGTAGGGAGGAACGCCCGGACGCCCCGGGCTGGACACTCCCCGGCGGGACTCCGGGTGGGCGTGTGTATTGAAATAATTCTCACACCGTCTCCGACAGTGCGTAATAAACAATTGAAATAAACAGTTCTCACAGCGTCTACCGACAGTGCGTAAATCGAATCAGAAACCTTCTTAAAGAGCCACAACAGAAAATTAAATCAGCCTATCTAAATATCGTTTAAAATGACTGCATTTTCTGTTTTATTTGGATATTTTTAGAAAGGGAACTTATTTTTAAGTTTAAAAAAATGAGTCATACACTCTGCTTTATAGAAAGCGATGGGAGGGCTGGAATGGGTAGGGTGAGAGAGTGATGCAGAAGATGAACTGATAAGGGGCCGGGAGAGCTACTGGGGGGTCCCAGATACAGGGGAAGAAAGAAAAAGACCCTAGCATAGCATCCTCGTCTCGTGGCTTTCTTCTAGGGACTATGCAGGAGGCTTGCGGTATCTCAGTATCTCGAGGTGTTGATGTTACCCATGAAATGTGTACATTAACCTTTCTTGCTGAGTTAGCCAAGTAGATACTTTGTGTAAAAGGCATTCACAAAACAGAAGTTTCATAAAGTGCATTTCCGAAATTAAATACTGCTCATTTTATTTAGGAAAGCTCCTTTTAACTGAATCTGGGAAAGACCTGAAGTCCCTAAGAAGCGCTCATTCTTGGTGACGTTATTGATATGCCCACCACAACCGCATCGAAGGGGAAGGAAAAGAGAAAGGTTTCCCTAAATGCCAAATGTGTCACTCTGCACAGCCTTGCAATATAATACAGAGCCATACTGTTGCGATACTGTTAATGAACTGCAGCACTTATCCAGTTGCACACACTAACATGGGTCAGTACTGCTGTTAAGACAGCAGCCGTTATTCCAGGTCTCCCCGACAAGGCTGCAGCGCTAAAACTCCAGCCCGAAGCAGGGGACCTCATGAAGACTCAGTGTCGGAGGAAATCCACGTGGCGGGGACCCACTGAGGCTCCTCCTGAGCCTTCTGTACAACAGATAACAACCGGGCACACGCATCTTGCAAGTTGTCATTCACAATCACGTAATCAAAAAACTGGCCAAACTGAGCCTCCATTTTTTGGGCCAAATCCTCCATCTCTTGTAGGTCTTCATCCTTCAAATGAAACAGAAAAAGGCAGGTAGCACGGACTTCATGAGACAAATAGAAATAATACACGTAGATGCTGTCACATTCGTTGTGAAGCTATTTATTTAAAAGCAAGTAGGCTAGATGTTTGAAATGTGAACATCAATTTCAAATGAAAGTGAATAAGAAAAATATGACTTTGCAAATACAAAATGGCTGCTTTTAGCATGAGAGTAAGACCTGGCTATGTTGACTTGGACGTCCCTAACTCACTGTAATATTTTCTATTTCTACTATTATGAAATGTTCATTCTGTGAAGGCATTTGGCCTTCATTGGGCATTAAAACATTAAATTAATTGCTGTTATTTTAATGTGTCCATGAGCACTCAAAATACAAATTTTGCTGCAATACTCCCTTAAAAGGTGACCAAGTATGATAGTGACCATACATATGATAGTGAAACAAGTTTGCCATCAAAATGAGAACACAATTTTAAATGCCCCAGTGACTCAGAGAAGTCAGCCCCAGACTGTATCTGAAAGGCAAATTGGAGAATCAGACTTTCGTAGTCATTGAAAAAAGTAGGAAGATAGAAGTAACAAGATGGAGGATGATACAAAGGTGACTTGAGGCGAGCACTTGGCCTAGCAGTTCAGATGCTGGTTAAGGTGTCTGCACCCAGGCAGGTGCCTGGCACAGTGGGACACTTGGGACACCTGAATGCCACGGGGATTGCCTGGGTTTGAGTTCCAGCTCCACTCTGCTTCCAGCTTCCTGCTATTGCCCACCCTGGGGGGGGCCAGCAAATGATGGCCCAAGTTACTGGATCCCTGCTCCCTGCCACCAACAGGGGAGACCCAGACTGAGCTCAGGATAGAATTTCTGGCTTCAGCCTTGTCCAGCCCCAGGCATTTGGGGATTGAACCAGAGAATAGAAGGCTTTCTCTCTCTCTCTCTCTCTCTCTCTCTCTCTCTCTCTCTCTCTCTCTCTCATGTGTCTGTCTCTCTGCCTTTTGAATAAGTAAAACTTGTATCCCATATCAGAATACCTGGGATTGATTCCTGGCTATGGTTTCAATCCCAGCTTCCTTGTAATGCAGATTCTAACGAATTGAGCCCCTGGCATCCATGTGGTAGGCCTGAACTGAGTTCCCAATTCCAGGCCCATCCTTGGCTATTATCACATTTGGTGAATTTATCAGGGATGGGATCTCTCTCTCTCTCTCTCTCTCTCTCTTCTTCCCTTTCCTCTCTCTCTCCCTTGCCCCACCCCCTCCCTGGGACTGCATTAGCAAAAACTGTATATGGGACCTGGGTGTTTTAACTGGCACCTTAATTAATCATGAAGCTAAATGTGTGCCCAAAAAAGCACACCCTTTAACATGGTGATCTCGGGAAACAATACAGCAATTTATCTTTGACCAAACCATTTTATTGAGGGGCTTCAGGAGTTGGTACAAAAGAAAGAACAAGGAAGACAATGACTTCCAAAGTGCTCGACTGGCCTAACTCAGATCTTCCCCCAGCTTCACAGTCACTGCAAGCACTCCATTGATTTTTGACTGTACCTTACCTTGAATTTCATGTCCACAAAGTAATCGGTAATAATTTTGGCATTTTTCCGAGACTGTTTCATACAGTTCATATTAGATGGCTTTATAAATATGACATACGGCTTCAGATCTTGAGTTCGAGCCATTTGAATATCCTACATGGAAAAGTTAAAGCACATTCAAAAACAGAATCTTAGCTTCCTAGATTCAACATTAATGTTCTCAAAATCTCTAAGATCAGAAATTAACAACTATTTTTGGACAGAGTATAGTCTCATGTCATCCCCAATTTTTCAATCTCTAAAAAAAATTTAAAAATCAAACATTTTAGTAATTAAGAAGCTGGATTCTAGAAACAAAATTAAGGGCAAACCCTGGCTCTTCTTACTAGTTACGACTGGCTACTGAAATCCTACTAGCTGGGTAAGAGTGTGTGTGTGTGTGAGAATCTGACTTCCTGAGAGTGGGGTTCTGTACTGATCCCCTATGACAAGGACAAAGAGAGGCTCTCAGCCAGCGCCCTGGCTCAATAGGCTAATCCTCCGCCTTGCGGCGCTGGCACACTGGGTTCTAGTCCCTGTCGGGGTGCCGGATTCTGTCCCGGTTGCCCCTCTTCCAGGCCAGCTCTCTGCTATGGCCCGGGAATGCAGTGGAGGATGGCCCAAGTCCTTGGGCCCTGCACCCCATGGGAGACCAGGAGAAGCACCTGGCTCCTGGCTTCGGATCAGTGCGGTGTGCCAGCCACAGCAGCCATTGGAGGGTGAACCAACGGCAAAAGGAAGACCTTTCTCTCTGTCTCTCTCTCTCTCTCACTGTCCACTCTGTCAAAAAAAAAAAAAAAAGAGAGAGGTTCTCAAGGTGGGTCTGTTCAGTCTCCTCACTTCCCTTTCCTCTTGCATCATCTCACATATGTCCACACTGACTGCCAGCTTTGAACAAATCTCTCTTCCTCTATGTCTCTTTAGCACACAAGTATATTTTTAAATGACTAAGAAAACACAAAGTACAATGATCATAAAAACTGGGACTTCAAAATCCCATGTTGTTGACCTCATGTTAACTTGCTCATTCCTGCTCCATTGCACATATGATCTCAATGAAGTGACCACTGACATGGCAACACAGCAACCTCACCTCCTTGTGTAAAACAACGTGTAATTCCCTCCATGAGAAGTTAGTGTGATGTCTGTGACCAACACCCAAGCAAGAAATAATCTAACTTCTCTGTCCACCCCCCCCACACACACACACCTCAACTCAACTCTTTCTCAACCAAAATCAAGACGTTGGCAATTGGTGTTTCAGGCAAGCTCTTGGCCATTAGATACAAAAAATGATTGAGGCCAGCATTGTGACACAGCAGGTTAAGCCACTGCATGTGACACCGGCATCCCATATAGGCATGGGTTCAAGTTCTAGCTGCTCCACTTCTGATCCAGTTCCTTGCTATTGGGCTGGGAAAAGCAGCAGAACACATAGCTCAAGATCTTGAGTCCCTGAACCTATGTGGGAGACCCAGATGGGGCTCTTGGCTCCAGCCTGGCATAGCGCTGGCCATTGCATTCATCTGGGGAGTGAACCAGTGGATGGAAGATCTCTCTCTCTCTCTCTCTCTCTCTCACTCTTCCAAATAAATACATAAATAATTTTGAAATAAAATTAGATGTGTACAAAGGAGATGACACACGTTCATTACTTTGGGGAGCTGAGAAATATCCCCAACAGACCCACCTGAGGTTCCAAGTCCATGACACAGACCTTCCCTTCGTCAAGGACTGCTTGAACAGCATCCACACTGGTGCCGTACAGGTGGCCTTTGTACTCACCATACTCCAGCATCCTGCAAGGGTGAGACAAAGAAAAGAATTCTTGGGGCTGGGTTAAACCATTGCCTGCAGTGCCGGCATCGCATACGGGCACTGGTTTGTGTCTGAGTGCTCCACTTTCAATCCAACTCCTGCTAATGTGCCTGGGAATGCAGCAAAAGATGACCTGAGTGCCTGGGCCTCTGCCACTCACATGGGAGACACAGATGGAACTGGCTTTGGCCTGTCCAGTCCTGACCACTGATGTCATTTGAGGAGTGAGTTAGCTGATGGAAGGTCAGGGTCTCCCCCCCCCCACCCTTTTCCCTCTCCCTCTCTCTCTAACTCTGCCTTTCAAATAAACAAATGAATCTTAAAAAAAAAAAAAAAAAAGAATTTTTCTACAAGTGAAACATCATTAGTGGTAACATGAAGATAAATCCAAAGAATTGAATATATAGACTTTACTAGTTCAAAAAGAACTAGTGGATACTCAGCAAGAGAAAAAATTACTTCCTCTAATTCTCACAAGTTTGCAGCTCAATCCTGTTCCCTTTTCACATCCAGTGAGTCTGTGTACTACTGTATCAACATACATTCCTTGCTTACCTCTTCAGAAACAAAAGGAATTACCCACTCCCCCCAGGGCTTTAGACAGTGCATAAAAATAAGCAATCGATTTTGAATATAAAATAGAGGCCAGAATGGATGTTTGAACCTCCGCCTCACCTGTGACTGTAAATGAGGCTCTCAAAGGTTTCCCTTGACACATAGTGGTACTCACGCCCGTTTATTTCATAACTCTTTTTGGAACGAGTAGTATCTGTCAGAAAGGGGAATGAAATGTTTCAGAGTCTTCAAATTATCTTATTACCAATATGCATTTGGGTCAATCAAAATAAATAAATAAATGTATAAACAAATATAAGAAAATAAAAAGCTATAACCAAAAGCAGGAACCTGAATTGGTAATAAAGATGACATTCTCACATCAAAATTGGTTCATCTATAAACTTTTATTAAGGGCTCATGGTACAAAAAAGGATGTCTTAGGTAGTAAGCCAGGATAAGGGGGCCTTCTGGGAACACTACTACTTCAGATCAGGCACTGGGGAATTATCCGTCAACCTAAAGTGTCTGAAGACCCCCAGGTATCAGTACTGGCAATATCTTGTTTGGATGGCACATTCCCATGAAGTCATCTCATCACCCACACGTCTAGCTAAGAGAAACATTATTATCCATGGTTCACTGGAAAGTAACTGCAGCTTTTGGAGAGTACTTAACTTGCTCACATTCACAGAATTCATGAAGACTGAAGTGGAAGCCAAAACGTAGGTGTCCGGACTCCTCCTCACCTCACGTTTCCTACTGCCCCACATTATCTCAGGTGTGAAGTGAAGAAGGCCCATGTGGTCCCCAGATGCCCTTGTACCGAAGTGGAGCAGGGACTCCTTCCAGGGAGCACAAAACTCAAGAGAGCTTGGGCCAAATCTGGATTCTCTGATTCTCTGACGTGGCCCTTTTGACTAGAGACTCTTCAACTGAAATTGCCCCTGGCATGGAATATAGGAGTCTGCTGAACAGCTAAAAGTCACTTCATGTCTGATCATCCATTTACCCAACTAATGTGTACTGAGTGCCTGCCATGTTCCAGGTTTTGTATTGGCTTTGGTTAATATTGAGTTATGTTCACATAAACCAAAGAGGCCTCTTCTCATTTGCTTCCATTGGACTGATATTTGATACGGTGGATTAAATTGCATGAATTGCTACATAACCCAAGGCATCCATTAGTGGACACTAAAAATCGTTCGCTCAATTTTGAAAGCAACATTTGTGCCACATTTTCTCACTTTGATGGTGGTTATCCATATCCCTTAAAATTCCCCCATAGTCTGTTAGCATTTCACTTTCACCCAGAGCACTGAAACATGATGAACCCTTTAGAGATTTTCCTCTTGAGATTCACGCCTGTTCCGCATACAGAAGCAGCACTTCAGGACACGCAGGGTTTGGGATGTGACCCTAAAACAACATTTCAGGTGTCCTACTGCTGCTGGGTGGAAATCGGGCAGATCCTGTGGCTCTTCTGATCACACTTAAGGCTCGTTTTTAAAAGTCTACCATCATTCATGCCACAAGTTCATTGTCATAATTCAGACTCAGTTTAACAATTAAAGCCCTGTTCCCCTGCAATAAGCAAGGCTATAAACTTCACTTCTGTTTTGGGCTTCTCCTCCACACATCTGGCTCAGCCTTTCTTCACCGGGGGAAGCCTGCAGTCAAAGAAACCAGGGGCCGAGAGGAGGAGTCTGATTCGCTTCTCCTTGCTTTCGCTGCAGGTCTATTGCTCCTCTCCCATTTAGTAACTCTCCAAGGCTGGAGTACAGGGGGAGAGGAGAAAGCAGGGCAGGGATATTCTGACTGGGTAGGTACCGCTGCTGGCTGCTTGCTATCAGCTGCCTTTAGACTTCTCCGATGTTTGAATCTGCCCCTTTCTCTTGTAGATGACATAGTGGATTATTCTGTAAACCCACTAACATCACTTCCCCCACCACCAGGTCTCTCAAATCCAATCTCTATCCCAGCTAGTCACTCGGGATTCCTTCCACACCCTGGTGTATCTGGGGGTACTTTTTGCCTCCTTCCACTGGGGCTTCCTCTTGAGTAGAAACCAAGATAATCCCAGGCTGAATTTCCCCACAATATCAAGCCCAGATCTGGTCCTTAGAATGCATTACATATCTTTTGCTATGACAGGTTCTTCAAGAGCAGCTACTTCCCAAATCACAGCCATCAGCCACTTCCTCTACCCTTGTGTCTTACACAACAAAGACAAGATCATCCCTTGTGTCTTATGCTTTGACAACAAAGATGGCATGACAGTTCAGTGAGGCTGGTGTGTCCAAAGAGGCAAGGAGAGTTTTACCAAAACACGAACTGCTATAAAAAAAGAAAAACTAAACATACGTGGCACGGCACTTTGAAAATGGCCGGGGTTAAATTCAATAAGTTGTCTTCTCAGTTCATTTACCCCAACACCAGAAGGCCCTAAACACAAAGGGTCACATGTAGAAATCATTAGATGAGGATAAATATAATCATGCAGCAAAACAATCATTTCAATTGTTCTATCGAAGAAAATCAAGAACAAATGTTTTTAGGGAGACTAGGTGCCTTCCCATCTCACAAATCAAACACCACCAGAAAACTCTTGGGAATTTTCCTGGTGACTTCTGGGGAGTGACCCACACCAT
The DNA here is from genome assembly GCF_051225735.1 of Oryctolagus cuniculus. Lineage (NCBI taxonomy): Eukaryota > Metazoa > Chordata > Mammalia > Lagomorpha > Leporidae > Oryctolagus > Oryctolagus cuniculus. The sequence continues at coordinate 38,313,157 of NC_142869.1, read as the reverse complement.
TTCAAAGTTCAGAAATGAGATTGGAAACTGCAGGAACCCGGCACCCTAACAAACATCACAAAATGATAGGTGCTATGAGAATATGCTGGCCTGATTTCACATCAGCTAAGACATCCTGCCTTTTGCCCTCAAATGAAGTTTCCATCACATCACAATGAGAAATCAGCTCGACAATCACAGGTTCAGGAACAGCGAATTCAGGGGCACACTTCTGAATGCTTGAATCAGAACTCCCACGCCCAAGTGGAGGCAGTGCCAACACCATGGGTGTATAACTCGCAGTTACACAACTTTTATATGCTTAGCAGGACACTACCCTGGGGCTGGCACTGTGGTGCACTGGGTTAACGCCCTGGCCTGAAGCACCAGCATCCCGTATGGGCACCGGTTCAAGACCCAGCAGCTCCATTTCCGATCCAGCTCTCTGCTATGGCCTAGGAAAGCAGTAGAAGATGAGCCAAGTCCTTGGGCCCCTGCACCCATGTGGGAGACCCAGAAGACTCTTGGCTCCTGGCTTTGGATTGGCACAGCTCCAGCCCTTGTGGCCAATTGGGGCAATTGGGGAGTGAACCAGAGGATGGAAGATCTCTCTCTCTCTCTCTCTCTGCCTCTCCTCTCTCTGTATAACTCTTTCAAATAAATAAGCCTTTTTAAAAAAGAGTAAGAAAAATAGTTTTTTAAAAGTTTTTTTTTTTTTTTTTAAAAAAAAAAAAAAAAGAAGGACACCAAATCACAGCCTGGACTGATGCTCTGCTATTGCATCTTGAAATCCTTAACACTTCCCTTATATTTTGATTTTTGCACTGGGCCCTGCAAATGTTCAGGTCCTGGCTTTAAGACATGTTGTTCTGCTCTACCAGGGCCTGCCCTGGTCACAGCTGAGCACACAGAGAGGATGGCAGTAAGATACAGGATGCTACTGCTGCAGGGGCCAATTTTACAGCAGTAACCCCAGCACTGTTCTTTAGCACCAAAGATTCAGTTCACAAGATGTTAGGCACTTTTGTAAAGGACATGAGTATAGATTTCTTAGGGAAACGGACTCCAAGGATTTATTTTCCTCATACAGACTAATGATTCAGTCTGGGGGTACATCATCTATGCTTCTAGGGCAAATTCTAAACAGGCAAAGCAGAATCTCAGTTATAATATCCTCTTAATTTAATTGTGCATGGGGGAACACGCGTGCACACACACACACACACAGAGCAGGCTGCAATAAAGTCATACCTTTAAACACACATATAAAACAGATTTTATTTTTTTAAAAAAACATAAAACGTTATTTTTATAGAGTTCTATATATTTCCATAGAGAGAGTTCTACTCTTATTGCTATTCCTAATGCAGACAAATCTAGAGGGAAAACTGCAAACATCACGGGAGATGGTGCACGCTAGGACATACGTACCCACGAGCACTATGAGGCGGTGCTTATCTGCAGGGCGTCGCTGGTACCGCACCACCTCCTCGTAAGGGGCGCCCACTGCACTGTAGCAGCCACCAGTACAGCACACAGTGGCACGCAGCTGGCTGAGGTGAGACTTCCTGCGACAAAGGCGCATGCTTCGGCGGAAGCCAGCTGGGCAGGGGGAAAGGCACACAGCATGAGCTCCAGGGTGGGAGAGCTTCCTTCTCCCTTCAAATCTGATGGAGCCTTAGTGACTGCGACAGTAAGCGGCTAATGAATGCAGACTTGGCTTTCTGAAGGGAGAAGACAGGAAATGCTATGAAGGGAAAATGAGTAGTACCCCTCTTGTTAGGTCTAAGTCACCTCCAGGGTCCCAGGCACTGCACTAGGTGTTGGATGTGCAGTGGCCAACTAATCCAAGCCCATTTTCTTGGAATACTTACATTTTATGGAGGAGAGACAAAAGTGAACAACAGACATAGTGCTTAGAGAAAGGGTGAGTGGGTGGAGAATGACCGGGTGCATTTCCAACGAGAGCATCTCTGAGAAGTGGCATTGAACAGGGGATGGGGGAGGTAACAGAGCTGGCTAAGGAAGCATCTGGGAGGAGAGCAGCCCAGGCCGAGAGAACAGCAAACGCCGAGATGCAGCGAAACGAGCATGCTTGGGGCGCTCCAGGAGGAGCAGGGGAGCCTGCAGCAGGGCGGTGAGCCACAGCCAGGGTGGTGGGAGGAGTGGGGACTGCAGCCAGGCCACCCAGGGCCTTGGAGAAGCACTGGAGCGTGATGGAGCATGTGGGGGCCACTGGATGATGGAGGCAGGGTGTGGCATGTCTTATGTTTCTGGAGGATGTAACCAAGTGACAGACTACAGAAATGTGACCAGGCACAGCTGCTTAACCTAGTGGTTATGAGACTTGCATCACATACCAGAGTCCCTGAGTCTGACTCCTGGTTCCAGCTCCTAACCATAGCTTCCTGCTAATGCTGACCCTAGGGGGCAGCAGGGATGGCATAAGTGATTGTCTCCCTGCCACCCAGAGGGGAGACCCAAGTTCAGTCCCTGGCTCCTGGTTCCATCCCAGCCCTGCCTGGCTTTTGCAGGCTCTCTGGTGTCTGTCTGTCTGCCTGTCTGTATGTCTTTCTCTCTCTCTTTCTCTCCCTTCTCAAATAAATTTTTTTAAGAAAGAAGAACTGTGGCCGTAAGCAGTGAGTTTCACAGTCACCAAACTGGTCTCTTTAGAGTAAGGTGAGTAACCTGTGAAACAATCTATAGGAAATCAAAAGGATCTGCATTTAACAAATAATCAAGAGATATTGATTGGAAACTACATGAATAACAAGGACCACTCAATAAATCAGACTAGTGACCCAAGAACTAGACAAGAAAACCAGAACATGGAACAAGCTTGAAAACGTCCAACAGCAAAGGAAGCTTTGGAAGAATGAGAAGAGCATCGGGCCAGTATGAAGTAACTTAGTAAGTGATGTAGGACCCACCTCTTGGTAATCATCACCTACCGATAAAAAACTTCTCACCATAGCCAACAAACTCCTCCTTGTCTGGAACACACAGAATGACAGGGAAAGATGTAAGCATGAGACATTTGCTTAGAACTAGCGCATGAAACCAGCTTCAGTGTCCCAGTGACAGTTTTTTAATAGAGGGCAACACAGCTGAATTTATCCTTGAGTGCTTTATTGAAGAATGCTAGGGGGACCAGCGCTGTGGCATAGCAAGTAAAGCAGCTGCCTGCAGTGCTGGCACCCCACATAGGTGCCGGTTCAAGTCTGCTACTCCATTTCCAATCTAGCTCTCTGCTGTGGCCTGGGAAAGCAGCAGAAGATGGCCCAAGCCCTTGAGTCCCTGCACATGCATAGTAGACCTGGAAGAAGCTCCAGGTTCCTGACTTCAATTGGTTCAGCTCTGGCCATTGTGGCCATGGGGGGAGTGAACCAGTGGATGGAAGACCTTTCTATCTGTCCCTCTCTCTCTCTGTAACTCTGTCTCTCAAATAAACAAATGAACCTTAAAAAAAAACAGAAACAGAGAAAGTGCCTTTAACTTTAACTTATAGATACTCTGTTCCTTCAGTGTCTGTAATTAATCTCTTTGATAGATACAGATTTTTATTTTCTTCCTTATAATGGTTCATTCTAGACAAAGTTAGTATTGGTTGTAAAGCTGTCAATTATTTCCATTTGGCCAGGAATCTGAGAGGCCAAGGGAAGCAAACTTCACCCAGCACCTCTGAAACATCCAGGGTGAGTTCAAACGCCTGCTTCTGCTTCTGTTGTAGCTTCAGAAAAGTTGGTATGAACTCCAGCGAGGATGTCATAGACAGGCATTTTCAAATTACTTTTTAAGTTCCTTGTCATTTATGTGACTCTGTTTGGATCCTTGAAATATATAGAGTATTTGGTCATAGAATGAACTGACTTATACTCTTGGCCATTTTTAAACATGCATTTTAAAAGATTAAGGAGGCCGGCGCCGCGGCTCACTAGGCTAATCCTCCGCCTAGCGGCGCCGGCACACCGGGTTCTAGTCCCGGTCGGGGCGCCGGATTCTGTCCCGGTTGCCCCTCTTCCAGGCCAGCTCTCTGCTATGGCCAGGGAGTGCAGTGGAGGATGGCCCAGGTGCTTGGGCCCTGCACCCCATGGGAGACCAGGAAAAGCACCTGGCTCCTGGCTCCTGCCATCGGATCAGTGCGGTACGCCGGCCGCAGCGCGCCGGCCGCGGCGGCCATTGGAGGGTGAACCAACGGCAAAGGAAGACCTTTCTCTCTGTCTCTCTCTCTCTCACTGTTCACTCTGCCTGTCAAAAAATAAAAAAAAATAAAAAATAAAAAAATAAAAAAAAAAGATTAAGGAAAACACACCAATATCAGTTCTATCTTCTGGCAACTAAGCACGCTTCTCTAATGAAGATGTGTCAGGGCATGCATTGTGGCATAGCAGGTAAAGCCACCACCTGTAATGTCAGCATCCTATGTGGGCACAGGTTCATGTCCCAGGTACTCTACTTCCAAACCAGCTCCCTTCCAATGGCCTGGGAAAAGCAGCAGAAGATGACCCAAGTGTTTGGGCTCCTGCCACCCAGGTGGGAGACCTGGATAAGGCTCCTGGCTTTGGAGTGGCTCAACCTTGGCCATTGTGGCCATATAGGGAGTGAACCAGCAGATGAACGATCTCTCTCTCTCTCTTTCTCTCTCTTTCTGTAACTCATCCAAATAAAAATAATTTTAAAAAGATATGTCAATAAGTTTAAAAGGAAATGTTTAGTCATGGTTAGGTTCATACAACTTAATTACTTCCATTATTTTTTTTTTTTTTTGATAGGCAGAGTGGACAGTGAGAGAGAGAGACAGAGAGAGAAAGGTCTTCCTTTGCCGTTGGTTCACCCTCCAATGGCCGCCGCTGCAGCCGGCGCACCGCGCTGATCCGATGGCAGGAGCCAGGATCCAGGTGCTTTTTTTCCTGGTCTCCCATGGGGTGCAGGGCCCAAGCACCTGGGCCATCCTCCACTGCACTCCCTGGCCATAGCAGAGAGCTGGCCTGGAAGAGGGGCAACTGGGACAGAATCCGGCGCCCCGACCGGGACTAGAACCCGGTGTGCCGGCGCCGCAAGGTGGAGGATTAGCCTATTGAGCCACGGCGCCGGCTTACTTCCATTATTTTTAAATATATTCTATGAAATTGAATATTTCAGTGTTGATATCACTCTGAAAATATTGTTATATTTACCTTAACAGTTATTCTGTCAAGTATTCACTCTAAGGCTCTGAAAGATCTTAAACATGGTGTACTCAGGAAATCATAATTACCTTCTGAAAGTTCCTCTGGATGTTGAGTTAAGGGCAGAAACAAACATGAGAGAGATCAGGTTAGCCATCAAACACAAACACACGATGTAAGAGAAGCATTCACACCACCACTAGCCAAAGTTATAACTTAGGTAAGGCCAGGCAAGGCAAACAAGCAACACACAATCACGGATTTAAAAATTCTTTTAATCTGATTATGCCTCTAGGGTGCAGTAATGTTTTCCACAAGTTGCCTGCCAAGGCTGCCCCTGAGGGTGGGCATTTGGCCCAGTGGTTAAGACACCAGTCAGGATGCCTGTATCCCATTTCCCACCACGTGGGTTCGATGCCTGCCTCTGGCTCCTGATTCCAGCTTCCAGCTAATGCAGACCCTGGGAGGCAGCAGCAATGGCTCAAGTAATTGGGCTCCTGCCACCCTACATGGGAGACCTGGATTGAGTACATGGGGCCTTTGCAAGCATCTGGGGAGTGGAACAGCAGATGGGAGATCGGTGTCCAGCTTTCTCTGTCTCTCCAATCAATAATTAAAAAAACAACTCTTCTTGAAGCCTTTTGATCTATAAAGATTCTACAAAATGGGGCTTGAAAGAGAAATTATAGAAAGGCAGTGAATTTGAGCTTTCCCCCTCCTCTCCCAGTGGCCATATTGCAGCAGTCCTGGGGAGGGAGGGAAATGGTGGAAGGGTTGCTGGGACAGAGACTGCCACAGCCTCCAGCCAAGCGTCCTCATTCCTCAGCCCTTTCTGGGCCCAGCGCACGGGCCCCCATTTCTGACTGGCCCACTGACAATGGAACTATCTCACCCAGAGCCAACTTTGTTTTCCAGACAGCTTGAAACAGCGCATGTGTGCTCTCTTCTCTCTTTCTCTCTCCCTCCCTCCCTTCCTCCCTCCCTCTCTTACTGCTCTTAAACAGACCATACCATCACCTCCCAGAGAAATTCAAATGGGACACATAACACTTCACTCAGAGTAGGGCCCAACTAAAGAACTCCAACTGTCCACTAAGCAGTCTAAGTAATAAGATGAAGATCATGAATGGATGCCGAGGGTTACCTACCCAAAATCATGTTAGCTGGGTGCTGTTTCTACATGAGCTAGGTTTAGGATGTTCTGCAGAGTTCTCTGCTTTTCAGTAGGGAAGGGCAGCTGTGCACTTTCCACTGCCCTACTTACTGCTGCTGCTGACTGCCCATAAAGAACACGATTCAGTATAATAGTGCCAGCTAACATTCATGTAGCACTTCCTGTCGGTCAGCCGCCATAAGCAGTTGACTTACATTAATTATTGGTCCCATTTTGAGATGGGGACCCTGATGGACACAGAGGTTAAGTGCCAGAAGACCCACAGTTAGGGACGAATGGACCCAGGATTCAGACTTAGAAAATGTGGCTCAAGTTCATGGTCTTACTCACTATGCCATACCATCTCTCCTTTCACAGACTCAGCAAATGCCCCTAAACCTCAGCTACATCCGTAGCATGTGGAGTGTATTCCAGCAAAATGATGAGTTGACTAGAACAAAGAAGAAGGAATATAATCTAAAGGAAATGAAAATGAAACTATGAGTGGGCATTTGACTTAGTGGTTCAGACCTCTACTAAAACACCTGCATCCCATGCTGGAGTGCCTGGGATGAGCCCTGGCCTGGCTCTGGACCCCAGCTTCCTGCTAATGATCACCCTGGGAAGCAGCAGGTGATGGCTCAAGTACTTGGGTCCCTGCCACCCAGACCCGGGTTAAGCCTGGTCCAGCTCTGGCTATTGCAGGCATTTGAAGAGAGAACCAGAGGCTGAGGGCGCTCTCAAATAAACAAAAACATTTTTTAAAAATTAAACTAATCCCAAACAGTGGGCCAAGTATGGACAATCGAAAGCAAGAAATTTAGGAACAATGTAAGTGATGAGCAAATAATTTAGGTGAGTGGTTTCCAACTCCATCTGCCTTAATGCATTCTTTTTATAACTAATATTTGTAGCAATTTCTCTTATGAAATTATATTCTTATGTTTATGAAATGGAAATTATAAGTGATATAATCTACTGCACACATAATTTTAAAAATCAATACAGTAACTGTAATATAACAAAAAGGAAATAATTTAGACTTTAAAAATACTTTACATTATAATATACATCCTCAAGCAGGACTTCCCTAGAAGACATAAGAAATGACTAGATGTTTATACTACTTAAAATGAAGGAACATGAATTTAAACAAAGTGAGGAGGCCAGAAAGTATTTCCTTATATGAAGTGCAGAAATTCAGGATCTAGGATAAAGAATGTTCTGGTACATGCAGACCAGATTTTATTTGGTACATGATGAGAGAAAGGAAATTGCCCTAACTGAAGCAAGGATAACAGGTGGAAGTATTAGAGATCAGAAAACAAAGAAAATGAGGGAGCACAGGATATTTGGAATCAGGTAACGAAACGTTATCACGGCCCAACAGGTGGTTGGTTTAAAAAAATGTTTTGTGGGGCCTACATTGCCAGTAACGATGCAAATATTATTTGAGGAATAGACACTTGATATTTATGTGCCTCAGTAATACCAAAGCATACATTAGAGAAAAAGGAAACTGGGTCAGTATAGACACCACACTTTCTAGTTTACTTAGCATCCACATGGGGTGGATAGGATGTGTGGAACAAAGTCTTCAGTCAGTGCAAGGCCCTATCTGCATTCTGCTTGAAGGTCTCTCTCCATGATGACTGTCTTCAAAACCACTGGGCTTTCATGTTATATCTTGTGAAAACCTACATCACTGCTGAGTGTTAAATAACCACACCTTTATGTGTCTAATGGGTTGGGTTCAGCAGCAATGTGAGGCTAGGGACAGCTGTTCACTACGCAGGGTACCAAACTCTCCTGATTCTCATCAGTTAAGGTCAGCAGTACCCCCAGTCAAAATGAAAACCAAAAATTGAGCCCCGTCCCCCGAGTTCTAGAATGCCCCTCATGAACAAATACTGGCCCTATGAGAAACACTCATTAATGAAAAATTTTCAGTGTCTCACAACTACATGGCTGATTGATTTTTCAATAAATTTTACTGTGTACAGTTGAGGTTTAGAGCATAATGTTATGAGATTCTTACATATAGTTATTACAGTGAAGCAAACCAACATGTCTACATCTCACCTAGTTACCTTTTAATTTTGTTTGCTGTTGATGTATTTAAACAAGTGTTATGTCATATCCCTAAATATGTTTAAATTATACATTTTAAAAATCAATGCCAGATAATTCATTTTTTAACTTACCAGATTCAAATGTTTCTTCATCTTGAGTTTTCCATGAAGGCAAAAACCAAAATTATTACATTACTGTCCACACTGAGTATGTATTAAAATAGTCTAATGCCCTGATACATACCTCGGCCCATACACTATCTTTAAACTTGTTTTCCTAACTCAAGGCCAAGCCAGTGGTGTCTCAATGGCATACACAAGGCTTGAGTGAGATACGTGCCATTCAGTAGTTGGGGTACAGCAGGAGCATAAATTAAAACACAATAATAAGATAGAAAAGACAATAAATGAAATACAATTCAAAGGAGGCTCAGAGGGCAGGGCAAAGTAGAACATTTAGGAAACTCCTATGGACTGTGAGGTCCTACACAGCCTGGCTGCTGGGGGCCTTGCAATGAGGGAGGGGGCGTCCTGTCTGCAGCATTGGTGGTCCACAAGCAAGGCAGGGGTGGGGGCATCGTGGCAAGGAGAGTGAGCCCATGGATGGTTTGACTAAGTTTATTCAGGTGACGAAGTATCACTGGAAATGAACCAACTTCCTCATTTGTTAAAATCATACTCGTCAGTGTTCTTAGAATAAAGATTAACAAACTAGAATTATATGGAGGACAATTTGCAATAAATGTCAGTATTATCAATGCACACAACTTTGGATCAGGCAGTGTGTGTGTGTGTGTGAGATGGAAGACTTATAAAGCACTGGTTAATAACAGAAGATATTGAACACGATGCAAATGTCTGCAAGTGCTAATAAATGATTGTGGTGGAATGAGAAGGTCATGCCAAGATGGCCTCTGGCAAGCCAGCCTCAGTTACTCAGGAATGGCTTCAGAAACCCCCTGGGAAACCACCTGGTGACAGAGCCTGACTGGCAACAGGCTGTGATTGGTTAGGGCATAAACTGCCCCTTGACTGGATTGGCTGCCTCGGCTATATAAGCTGCTGCACCAACTGAAATAAACAAGTCTGCGGGCTGCTCGCCCCTGGTCCACTTTCACCTGACTCCCAGGGTCTGTGTGGTGACTCCGCGCCTCTTGCCCCCACTGCACTCCTCCTCTCAGAGCGAATCCACAGCAACAATTGTGTAAGTGTGTGACAACTTACTTAGTCAACAAGCTGATCTGAAGGGGGGAGGAGGAGGAGGAGAATCAGCAGCAGTGGGGAAAGCTCTTAATGGACTAAGAATCATCTCCAAGAGACATGACATTAAGTTGAGAAGCCAGGGACAGACGTGTGTGCACAGTACGCCATCAAAGGGATATGTGTAGGGATGAGGGGCAGCAGAGGAGAAACATGCCCATCATTGCTTTTGTGTGCAGAGTATGTCTGGAGGAGGGGGAGAAGCTGCTAATAGTTATTGCCTCTAGACAGAGAACTGAGCAGGGGAATCTGGAAAGCCAGGAACTTCATACTGAATGTACTCTTGCAGTTCTTGAGTTTTGGACTATGTGACTGTGTTACCTCATAAAATTCGAACTAAAGTTGTAGAAAGAAAATGAATATTTGCTGTGCCATGGCTCACTTGGCTAAACCTCTGCCTGCGGCGCTGGTATCCCATATGGGTGCTGGGTTCTAGTCCCGGTTGCTCCTCTTCCAGTCCAGCTCTCTGCTATGGCCCAGGAGGGCAGTGGAGGATGGCCCAAGTGCTTGGGCGCCTGCACCCACGTGGGAGACCAGGAAGAGGCACCTGGCTCCTGGCTTCAGATCAGCGCAGCACCGGCTGTAGCAGCCATTAGGGGAGTGAACCAAAGGAATGAAGACCTTTCTCTCTGTCTCTCTCACTGTCTATAACTCTCTCTCTGTCTCTCTCTCACACTAATTCTGCCTGGCCAAAAAAAAAGAAAGAAAAAGAAGAGAAAATGAATATTACCACAAATTAAAAAAAGAAAGTGTCAGCATTATTCTGTTGCTGTTCGGAGAAATATACGTGAATCTTTGAAATAGCCACCATTTAAATACAGCACCTGTTCTTTCATTTCTAAAAACTAGATTAGTCCATTAAGGCAAGACAGGTACACCTGTAAAAGTCTTCCCACCTCCTCTCCCAGCAAAAACCTAGTGATTCTTGAGCCAATATTAGTTCTACCACAAAATTTGAAACATCTTTTTGCAATTTACCAGAAAAAAGTTTAAGTATAGAAATGTGAGAACCTACTACTATCCATCTGTATTAGAATCCATCAGAAGATGGTATCAGACTTAACAACAGAACATAGGTTTTGCTTCTGTAAATTTTGATATCTCAGTGTTGTATAGTATTCCACAGGAGCATGGGAGTTTGCTATGACAAGTGCCACCAAGCTTTCGTGAGGTTATTTCCAAGACACTATTTACAACCCTGGGAGCCTGGAGATATCCAAGTGCAGGATCCCAGAGAGAGAGGAAGAGGAAGAGGAAGAGGACTAGGGTGGGGACCCTTTGGACACAGAGGCCTGTGGTCCATTTGGCCAACTCTGTTCCACGCAGTCTATAGCTAGAGGCTTCACAGTTCTTCTTAGTGATAAATCAATCAGGAAAAAAAAAATGTTACCTGCTTCCACACACTTCTCGTCAATCTTCATGTCATCTTCTATAAAAGAGCACAGAAAGAAGAAATTAAAAAGCACTAAAAAAAATCCACATGTGTAGACCAATAAAACTCAGACCAACTTATGATAATGTTTCTCTTACGACTACTGCTCACTTGGAGAGATAAAAAGGATTCGTCTATATTAGATGGAAATGTATTATATGGGAGGACATAGAGTATCAAAACGGTTAAAGCTTTTAAAACATGGACTTTTGAGTGCTGGACAAATGCATTTATCTCTAAGCCTCTGCTCTCCATCTGTGAATGGGGTTAACACTAAGCCCTCCCACCAGCACAGGGTGGCGGCTGAAGTTTACAACAACGTATTATACATTTTATAAAAGGCTGAAAGAGATAAATATGAAGGTTCCCAACTTGGAGAAATGATAAGTGTTTAAGTGGTGGAAGTGCTAACACCCAGATTAGATTAGATTACACACTGTATGCATACATCAGATTATCATATTTGCCTCATAATATATAGGATGATCAGATATCAATTAAAATTTGAAAACAGCTACCATCTAGGATTCCGTGAGAGGACGCATAAAAAGCTCAGGCACATAGTAAGTGCTCAGTACACGTTAACTCCTTTTACCTTTAGCTGAGGGACATATAAGGGTATCCAAAAATTTGTAGAAAATGGAATTAAAAGATAAGTTTACTTAGGGCCAAGAAATGTGAAATCCATGCATTCAAAGGGGTATTCAAAGGGTTGTGGAAAATCGTATTATGAAAAACTATGCATTAGTTACCCTCACTTAAGAGGATAAAAAGTATAACTTATAAAACCACTTGTCCTGCCGCTGAAAACCCTCCACAACATGCCTGAACCCCACATGGAAGGCTGATGTCCCCTTCTCCCATCTCATTGTCCCGTTGGAGCAGACATTGTGGTTCTGCCCCTGTGCTGCTGCTTACGCTGTCCCCTCCACCTGTCACGCTCCAAAGTCCATCTCAAACGTTGGTCAGAATGGACACCCCTGCCACGGGCCAGCATTTCCTTCCTGCCCCCTCCAGTTCTCTGCTACCATGCACCAGCTGCATGCCGTACTTTCGCCATTGGGCTGTTTGTCTTATTTGTTCTCTTAGACAGCGCCCGGAAGCAGGCACTGCTTCCTGGTATTGCCAGACTCCACGGAGCACAGCACACTGTTCTGCACATAGTAGGCCTATCATAAACTCTGCCCTTGAATGTTCCTTTAAGGACCAAAACAATTTATTTAAATATACCTTCTGAAAAAATATTTTCCTCTTTCAGCATTGTACATCTTGTGCCCAGCACTTCCCACATGTTCAAGAAATAGTTTAAGAATGAGTTTAATAAACGAGTCTTATACATGTTCCAGAGGTACAGTTTGGATAACAAATATCATAAAGTACCACATATCACCATCCCCTTAAAGAACACATCATGCACGAATGTTCTCACATAAATTATGAAATATGATAGATTCTAAGAAATGGCACTCCTTCTCAGAGGTACAGATAGACAAGTGACACGGTTGAGGTTTTTGACTCGTCACTCAATCCCTTTTATATTCATTTAGAGATTATGTTCCAGATGGGCCTTGTATAACAACAATGAGTTCATTAGTTCTCAGGACATAATCAGAGGGTTTTTTTGAAAGGCAAACATTGTCATTTCTGATTTGCTGATGAAGCTACAGAGACCAGGGGTGATTCTCCAGCAACACACAAGAGCCCTGGCCCTTCTGGCCCTGTCACTAGGAGAGGGCTGGTGCTTTTGCTCTCCCCAAACCCACAGGTGCGCACCTCTGGCCTAGGTAGGTATCACGGACTGAATTAGGCCTCCCCCCATATCCACAGACTGAAACCCTAGCCTCCACTATCCCTGGATTTGGAGATGGGGAGGAAATGAAGGTTAAATGAAGTCAAAGTTTGGAGCCTCATGGATTAGTATGCCCGAGTTCCACTTCAGAATAATTGGGTTCAATTCCCGGCTCCACTCATTGATTCCAGCTTCCTGCTAATGTGGGCCCTGGGAGGCAGCAGTGATGGCTCAAGTACTTGGGTTTCTGCCACCCACATGGGAGACCTGGATGGAGTTCCTGGCTCCTGGCTTTGGCTCCAGCCCAGATCTGGCTGTTGCAGCCATTTGGCAAGTGAACCAGAAGATGTGAATGAGCTCTCGCTGTCTGTATGTCTGACTCCCTGCCATTCAAACAAATAAATACTTTTAAAAAGAGACACAGAGAGAGAAGGCAACACCAGAGGTCTAAGAATGCACAGAGCCAAGGCCACCTGAGCATACAGCAAGGAGGTGGCCATCTGTGAGCCAGGGCACCGACTCTGCTGGAACCTTGGTCCTAATTAGCCACCTCCAGGACTGTGAGAACACAGGTGTGTGCTGTTTAAGCCCCACAGCCTACAGCATTTGGTTACACAACCCAATCCAAGACAGTGGGCTTGTAACTCTCCAGGACCACATGGTCCCTAAACCTCCCTCTAAACAGTGCAGTCTGTGATGTGACCCCAGGAACACAAACCCAGGAGCAGGTGCCAAATTTGAGCCTCTCCTACTTCCTTCTGCTCATATTTCCACCTTCATCTGCCAGTATCACACATGCCTTTTGTCCTTGGGGAATACAGGCTAGAGCTCCACATCTATAGATCTGTTTTCTAAAGTCTTCAGCTGGGGCCAGTGCCATACCATAGAAGGCTAAACTTCCACCTATGGCGCCAGCATCCCATATGGGTTCTGCTTCAAGTCCTGGCTGCTCCACTTCTGATCCAGCCCTCTTCTATGACCTGGGAAAGCAGTAGAAGATGTCCCAAGTTCTTGGGCCCCTGCACCAGCATGGGAGACCTGGAGGAAGCTCCTGGCTTTGGATCAGCTCAGATTTGGCTGTTGTGGCCATTTAGGGAGTGAACTAAAAGATGGAAGACATCTCTCTCTCTCTCTCTCTCTCTCTCTCTCTAATTCTGCCTCTCAAATAAATAAATAAACCTTAAAAACAATTCCTCTGCAGTCCCTGGCCTCACTTTCAATGCAAGGATGAAATGTGAGTGGTGGCTAAGGGGACTGCGTTTCTCCTTCTCTCCCCTCTCTCTGAGGAGACAGCATCTTATTTACATATGGGTGTGTGCACAGGGGTGTGCGACACCTCATGGGGTTTTCCAGATGGCTGGGCATGGAGAAGGGGAAGGGGTCATAGCTCAAAGTCCCATTTGCCCCCAGTACAGAGCTCTTCAAACAGATGGAGGCTTGGATCCAGGCTACACCATTTGCAACTTCGGACAACCATTCTTACCTTCTCTGAGCGTCAATCTTTTAATCCATAAAATGGGAACAATAATGACAGTTTCCTATGGTGTTATTTGTATATAACATGTATACAGAAGTTGAAACAGAACACTTGATCCGTTTTGCAATGTTTGCTGAGTTCTTTCCAGGTGCTGTATTACACTGAAGCTGTTCATAAACATTACCTCTCCTTAATCCTTTGTGTTAGGACAATAGTACTTTGCCCATGTTCTTTTTTATAATTTTTTATAAATTAGTGACTCCCACACTACTAGCTACTTCAGAAGAGTTTAAAGGCTGAACTGAATTGATTTTTTAAAAAACCTACAGCAAGTCTCTCCCAGACTCTGGAGAGACATGGTTTTTCTTTAAATACTATTTCTTACCTTCTTCCATAGAAATCACTGGGAGCAGACAAGCAATGGGAGCAGAGACAGAGAGAAAACACAATGTCAATGCCGTAGTTCCTTAGGCTAATTTACAATAAGAGAAGCAAAGTGCCAACATTATTGAAATTAATATTCTGGGTTGATTCTCTAGAAGTTCAATGGAGATTTGGTACCAAAGTGACCAATGAGTGCCTTCGGGAGTCTTGTTGGACTCAGGGATCTACTTGCTTCTGGAAAACTCCACCCCCTCCCATCCCAATAAAGTCTATAAAGGTTGCGTTCTACTCATTTCTGGATTGAGGAGCTTAGCTCAGTGTATTTCAGGAACTCAAATATTGAATGACAGAATGGAAAAAAAAGGAACGAGTAAGAGAGGGGAAAGGAGGAAGGGGAAGAAGAGGGAGGAAAGCTTTGTGATGGCTCGCAGTGCTGGGTGCTGGTCTGGTGTAACGCATTTACAGGCTGCCGAGCTCCTGCCGGGCTTCGGGCAGGGAGGGGCGTCTTAACGTTGTCAGTAGCACAAGGACCTTTCTGTTTCGATAACCTGAAAAATCTTCTAAATCCAAAGCCATCCCTGTCCATGCGGCATTTCAGAGGGCCAGCTGCCAGGGAGAACATCTACAGGCCCTGGGGACATTCAGGGATGTTGTCTGGGGCAGGCTCCGTCCGTCGGGAACTTGTGCTGGGTCGGAAGGAACCGAACACTCACAGATGGTTGACTTGGAACAGGTGTGAGGCTGGTACGGCTGAGACCACCAGAATTCCCGCTGCTTCCTAGGCCAAAACAGACAGCAGCGGTGTGCTGTTTTCTGCGGTGTCCACTCCTTCAATGTGGCTGATTTCAAGCCACCACGGCACACCACAGCACACCATGGCACACAGCGGCACACCACGGCACACAGCAGCACACCATGGTACACCACCACACACCACGGCACACAGCGGCACACCACCGCACACCACGGCTCACAGCGGCATACCATGGCACACCACTGCACACCATGGCACACAGAGGCACACCACCGTACACCACAGCACACCATGGCACACAGCGGCACACCACCGCACACCATGGCACACTGTGGCACACCGCGGCACACCGTGGCACACCGTGGCACACAGCGGCATACCATGGCACACCACCGCACACTGCAGCATACAGCGGCACACCATGGCACACCACAGCACACAGCAGCACATGGCCCCACTCCGTGGGCTGAGTGGGGGTGGGGAGGGCTGTCCTTGCTCCTCACTGCCATTCCCAGATCATTCACCCTCTTCTGTAGGTGCCACCTGCTGTGAGTATCCTCCACTAATGACTCCTGCTCGCTCCCACACTCGCCACACTCTCGATGATTTAAGTCTATAAACACGCCTTCCGACACTCTGGCTCTAGGGTTCTTGATCACCTCTTCCTCCAATGACGTGCTCATCCAGCTCCAGCCACTGCCTCCTGCCGTCACACCCTAGGCCTATCAGCACCAGCAGCTGAGCATCTCCACCACGTCAGTTCCCAGCATCCTTCCTCCTGCCTACACCCCCCCCCCCCCAGGATCGAGAATCCATTGACCTTGCTTCCTTTTACTGATTCCCTCTGGCTTCCTCCCCTTCTCGTTCTCAATGGCTTACATGCCATGGTCCATTCTGAGCACTCCCCTGGCCCTTTCCTGATTCGTTATTGATTCCAGCTCTGTCTAATCTGGACTTACACCCCAGGAAGCTGACCAGAAGTGCTCCAAATCTGTGGCCTTTAACCTAAGTAAGGTTAACCTTACTACTGGTTGTGCCACATCGACCTAACACGTGTGTACCTGTGGAAACTTGCCAAACTGTTCCCTTCCCCATCCTGACAGCTTCTTACCATCCTACCCTCACCCATGACACTGCTCTCACTGCAAATAGCGTCTCTGGAGAACCTCCACCAGCTCCAGCCTCAACTGTGCGCACATACCTAGCCTCCTCTCCTGCTACTACTGTGCACGAACATTGGCTTACGATCCCGTAGCAAGCGAAGTCCACCATGTGCAGAGCAGACAGCTTCTCCTGGTTGTCCAAGGATCCTGGCAGCAGCCACTCTCCTCTTCCATGTCCACCAGCATCACTCACCCCCCTGTGATCCCTGCACTTCCCCCATTTCTCCATTGCTCTGTTCTGCTTGACACCAACATGTCTCAAAGAGCTTTCCATCATCATTGTCATCAGCCTCTTCGAATCCCACCCTGACTCGGACTTTGGCCCCATACCTCCACTGAAATGGCTTCTGACAAGCAGGCCAGGGCTGTTCCCATTGCCAAATCCCACACCTGTCCACAGTGCCCCCAGCAGCCCTTGGCAGAGCTGAGCAGGACGCCAGGCGGCCTCGATTTTCATTCTTTCACAATCCGCTTCCCTAGGTCCTTGTCTTCTTCCCGATCCTTTAACATGGCTGAGCTCTGGACCCCTTCCCTCTTCTCTCTTCACTCCCTTCCTTGGTGATCTCGTCAACTCTCAGTAGCATAAGGTGAGGGTGGTGATTTGGGACTCAGTAACTGACCTCAACTCGGCTTTGAAAGATCAATGACATTTTGTCGTAGTGTCTGGGCTGTTATCACAAAATACCATAGTGGTATGCACAACATACTGGATAGCTAATAAACAATTGAAATGTATTGCTCATAGTTCCCGATGGCTAGGAAGCCCACGATTCAGGTCCTGGCAGATTCCATGTCACCTTGCTCTCTACTTGGCACCTTCTAGATGCATCTTCACATGGTAGCAGGGGCAAACAGGCTCCCTCGGGCCTCTCTGAGAAGGACCCAAGTCTCATTCATGAGCATTCTGCCTTCACAACCCAATCAAGTCCTACGGCCCTACCCCTTCCTACTATTGCACTGGGTATCAGGCTTCAACATATGAATGGGGAGGGAGAAGATAAACATGAAGACCTAACACTTTCTGTGTTCAAGTTAACTTTCCTTCTTGAGTATTATCTCTCGTTTCTAGCTGATATGATGAGTCCCCTGAGTATGTGTGATGCCCAGGACATACAGCTGAGTTATTTGAGTTACCTGCATGTGTATGTGTGTGTGTGTGTGTGTGTGTTCTGCTTGTCTCTTTCTATCCCACCCTGAGGAGAACACTTCATTTCCTGAGTCCAGAAGCACGGATTTTTCTTACCTCTTTAGAAGAGGCTTAGAAGGAATCAGCCCCGCACAGGTGGCAAGGTCTGTAATTTTCCGGGCCTGCCACCAGAGGGCATCATTCTGGTCCACGATCTGGAGGATGTCTCCTTTCCGGAAAGGCAATCCAGCGTCCATGCAGGGGATGGCGGGATCCTCCTGGGGCCAGTAATCGGTCATGGCACGAACGTACACCTGATGGCAGGGGAATAACGGGGCCATCATAAGAGCCCTTCCCTGTGGGCCGCCACAACTGACAAACCAGTTCTCCCACTTCTCCACCCTCACCAAGAGAGAGAACCTGGAGAACAAGCCTCCTGATCAGATTTGCTCTAGGGCCCACAGAATACAAGTGTTTTGAGGAACAGCCTGGCTCGGCTCTGCGATGCTTTCGCTCACATTTGCACAACTTTTGATGTTGCGTCTTGAGAACTTGGTAGCCCCATCTCCCGTCGGGTATGCCCACTCGGCATCTTGGATCATAGGCATTGAAAAAATATCTAAGCTGGCATTGAACACATGTCCAACGTGGTGTGAAGGACAGCTGTGTTCCAAGCCACATTGAGGCCTTGTTACTGCTATTTGGGGACCCACTGTGTATAAGGCTGCAGGCTTGGCAAGTTCTTACCATCTTCTGGCTGTTCACAGGAGGGTCGGAAACAGGGACCACCTTGAACATGATTGTCCCGCGAGACATGGCCTGGAAAGTGACAAAGGGGGAAGAATCCTAGAGTGAGCCCAATCCCAGAGGGTCACTGGGGTTTGGCGGACGGAGTCACAGTGGAATGGATCCAGGTCTCTAGTGACATCCCCCTCAGAGACTTTCACAAGGGCTCAAGAGCTGACTGTCACCACCAGAACCAGTCAAGTTCACTGCAGGTTCTGGGTCACAAATCTGCTGGAACCCACATGGGGTCGCCTCCCCCAGGGACCCTCCGCCTCACTGCTGACAGACAGCCCTCTCGGCCACATCTTCTTCCCACAGATCTCTGTCTTCCCCTGCCGACCCCTCACTCAGTGAGCATTTCCTGAGTATCTGTTTCTGTACTACCTGTCCCTGATGTCCCAGGGCTCCCACGTTTTCTAGGAGAACTGATTCACTTCCAAATTAACGGTGCAAATGGGGAGCCCCTTGAACTGATGGGGCATATGGAGAAACTCCTAGTCTGATGGGGGAGGTAAGAATCCCCCCTCACAAATGAGCAGGCTTCCGAAGTTCATGGAAGAACACAGTAAAGGAGAATGGGAGTTTTGGGGGAACGTTTGGAAACCCCCTTATGCACCATGACAGGGATCAGAAGAGTGGACATTCAGCCTAGTGGCCAAGATGCCCATATCCCACAACAGTGCCTGAGGTTGGTTTCCAGTTCCAGCTCTTGGCTTGGCTTCCTGCCAGCACAGACCCCAGGAGCCAATGGTGATGGGTCAAGTAATTGGGTTCCTGCCACCTGCATGGGAGACCTGAGTTGAGTCCCAAGCTCCCGGCTTTAGGCTGGTCTAGCCATAGCCATTGTGAGCATTCAGGGCAGGAACTGTAAGATTGGTGGGGGAATCTCTCTCTCTCTTTATGCCTTTCCAAAAAATCCAGAAATTAACAAGGCTCCAATCTTACTTTGGGGAATTTCAGAGTCCCACCATCCTGGCAACTCAGCTGGCACCTGGGTTGAGGCAGGCACACACACGCTGTGACTTTTAATATTTCAAGCTCCCTTTGCAGCATGTTGCTTGTCACCCAGAATCTTCCCAAATACTTGGGCGCTTACCATACTCCTTACAATACCACCCCTCATCTCAGACTCTCAGTCACCTCTGTGGAGACCTAGAGCTCCCCCAGGAGCCCAGCTTGAGAACCACTACTGATCCACCTCAGACCCCCACCCCTGGAGTCTGCCTGGCTGGAGATGGGGGGCGGGGAGAGATGTAGGATAGCGGACATCCTGGGGTGGGATTCGGGGAATGGTTGCAGGGAATGATGACAGAGAGACCAGAGGCTCCCATAATCAGGTTACAAGTCTCCAGCTCCCTCCCCCAAGGCCAGCAAAGGCGCCCCCTACCCCCAGCACTGCCATCTGTTGATTTGCTCTTGCCCTACAACTGCCCTTGAGGAAGGCGGGGAACAGATTTCAGGTGGTGCAACCACTGGGGGAGTGGGTGGGTGAGAGCTCACATTCAGACTCCCCTCCAAAGGCTCGCTCTGCCCACCAGGGCTGCTTCCAGCAGAGCAACCCAAGTGAGGGAGGACCTGGGCTGGGGCACCAGGCAGCTTCCTGAGGCTGGGGTCAGGACTTCTGGGGCAGTAAAGGAGAGCCACCAGTGAACTGCGCGACCAGCCTGGGGCCTGGCGGGTGGCAGCCGCCGACCCCCAGTGCACGCCAGCACACCTGATCCCCACCACGCTACATGCACACATGTGGGCGTGACAGGCTCAGTCCAGCCAAGGCCATCGGCTCACTCAGGACCAGGAGGACTAGTACCAGAATGTGGATCACTTGTTCAGGGTCCAGTCCCTCAACTGAAATTCCATTCACTTCCACCAGTTTGTCTCCAGCATAGAGCAGTCCTAGGCAAACAAGAACACAAAACAAGGAAGGGTGCAAAGAAATTTAAAAAAAAATTATGGTAGGTATCCCAATAACTACCCTCCAAATTCACCAACCCAAGCGTGTTCCGATTGTTAAATTTGTCATGAAATCATTGTAATAAAGCCAAACAATAAATCCCAACTTCCACCGCTGCCAGAAGTGGGTGCGCATTCCACTTTCCCACCTCTTCACCAGCTCTTCTTGTTAACCAATGAGGATATACTTATTTTCACTAATCTGATGTTATAAAGTGGAACCAGACACTTAGAAGAAGATATCACTAAAAACAGAGATGTCAGGATTCTGAGTAAATTACAAATGAAAGGGGCGGGGGAAAGTGGGGTGTTCTTCAAAGGGGGAAAATGCAAAGAAATGTGTCAATTAAGATTTAGTCCTGGGGCTGGTGCTGTGGTGTAGCAGGTTAAAGCCCTGGTCTGCAGCACCAGCATCCCATAAGGCTGCCGGTTCAAGGCCCAGCTGCTCTACTTCCAATCCAGCTCTCTGCTATTGCCTGGGAAAGCAGTAGAAGATGGCCAAGTCCTTGGGCCCCTGCACCCGTGTGGGAGACCCAGAAGAAGCTTCTGGCTCCTGGCTTCAGATCAGCTCAGCTCTGGCTGTTGTGGCCATTTGGGGAGTGAATCAGTGGATGGAAGACACTTGTCTCCCTCTCCCCCGCTCCCTCTGTCTATAATTCTGTCTTTCAAATAAAGATAATAAATTAAAAAAAAAAAAACAGATTTAGCCCTGAGCCTGGAAGTAAGGGAGGGTAGGAAGGAGGGCACAGGCAGGAGGTGGGGTAATGGGAAAATTGCAGCTCTGCAGGAGGAGTAAGTTCGAATGGCCTGTCACACAGCAGAGTGACTATAGAATGCACTCTCTGCACCACTCATGAAGAGCTATGAGAGAGGAGATCAAAGACGCCCCACTCAAAGAAATGGCAGGTGTTGGATTGATCTGATCATTTCATCTGCTGAAGATGTGCACTGACTTGTCACACTCTACCTTTAAAGGTGGACAATTATCATCTGCCACTTCAACAAAGAATAAGGATCAAGAAACAAGGGGCAACACAGTGCAGTAGTCAGAGATGTGAGCCAAGGAGGATGACGTCACAAAGCAGAAACCAAGGATGAGGATTTCCAGAAAGGTCTTGACAGCACCGAGCTGGGCAAGAAGCAAACCTGGGGCAAAAGAAGGCCCAGTGCTCTGGGGAACAAGGAAGTCCCCTTTATCTCCTAACAGGAGGCTGAGTTTACCGCGGGCCAAGCTCGGGGGCTTGGGTAGTGAGGACTTGCAGCCGTAGGTATAGAACACAGCTTGGTCATGTAATCTCCTTGGGCCTCTGTTTCCTCATTGATAAAAGGGCACGATAGGGCCAGTACCATGGTTTAGTGAGCTAAGCTTCTGCCTGCAGTGCCGGCATCCCATATGGGCGCCGGTTTGAGTCCCAACTGCTCCACTTCCGATCCAGCTCTCTGCTATGGCCTGGGAAAGCAGTGGAAGATGGCCCAAGTTCTTGGGCCCTTGCACCCGTGTGGGAGACCCAGAAGAAGCTCCTGGCTCCTGGCTTCAGATTGGCTCAGCTCCAGCCATTGCGGCCATCTGGAGATGGCCAGCAGATGGAAGACCTTTCTCTCTGTCTCTCCCTCTCCCTGTGACTCTACCTCTCAAATAAAAAATAAAATCTTTTTTTAAAAATGGCATGATAATAATTACCTTGTTAGGTCTCCATGACAGTGTAAACTGAGAGAACATTAGTACGGTGCCTAGAGCAGGAGGGACTCAGTGAAGAAGGGGATAGGACTTCTCTGGAATATTCCTTCCTTCCTTCTTCACTGTGTTAACCAAGTGAGGGTCTTATTAGAGCTTGCACTCAGTTAGGAAAGAGGGATTTCTGTCAAAGGCTTCCCGTCTTCCCGGTCACACATACACCTGCTGCGCCAGCTTACCACTCCTCTCCACCAGCCCGCCGTGGATGACCCTGGCCACCAGGATGTCCCCTGTCAGCTCGTGGCGCTTGATGGTAGCTCCCTGGAGAGAGAACACAGGGGGCCCCTCCTTTACCGAATGTGACAATTTTCTGGTGGCTTCTCCCAGTCAGTGCAGCCGTGGTCTTTCAGATGAGAATATTCACAGCAGCCAGGGAGAAGGGGGCCACGTGGTGTCCTGTGGACTGGCAGCCACACCCGGCCATCACAGAGGAAAGGCCGTTCAACCTTGACCTCTGAGCTCTCTTTCCTATCACGTAGACATAAAAGATTCTTGCAGAGACTAAGCAAGTCTCATACCCGCATCCTCATTCTTAGAAGATCAAATTGATACCTCACTAGCTTCCCATTAACCACAGAGAGAAACATAGGCAAGGGCGGAGGATTTAAGTGACATCTATACATACATCAGAAGGTCAAATAACCAAAAATATACATCTGATTTTTCACAAAAATGCATCCTGTAAGTTTTTCTTTTCAAATAAGGAAGGCACCAAGCAGAAGTCTTTCCTTAAGTGAAAACATCACAACATGCAACGTGTTAGAAACCCCCAACAAATCCACCTCATGGGGCCCGCGCTGTGGCTGTGAGTTAAGCGGTACCCACAACACCAACATCCCATATCATAGCGCCAGTTCAAGTCCCAGCTGCTCCTCTTCTGATCGGCTCCCTGCTAATGTGCCTGGGCAAGCAGCGGGAAATGACCCAAGTGCTTGGGCCCCTGCACCTACCTGGGAGATCTGGATGGAGCTCTGGGCCCTTGGCTTTGGCCAGCCATTGTGGCCATTTGGGAAGTGAACCAGCAGAAGGACAATACCCCTCTCTCTCTCTCCCTTTCCCTCGCTGTCACTCTCTCCTCCCCTTCAAATAAATCAATACAATCAAAAAAAAAAAAAAAAAAAGGCTATATCATTTGCAGTCATTAACATCCCTGGACATGTGACCAGTGTGACCACAGAAAAGAACATTGCCCAAGCAACCTCTAGATACAGCCAGGTTCACAAGTAACCCTAGTGTAAACCCACTTCCTTACCAGGGGCTGTTGGTTTTTCACCAAACAAACGATCCTCATTGCTTCCTCACTCTCAGGGATGTTGTCAGGCAGTGGGGGGAGAAGGGGCTCAAAATCTTTCTGAGCTACCGTGTCATGGGCGCTGAGCAAGGCCTGGGAACAGGAAAGGAAGAGGTCAACAGAACCCACACCTGGGACCCACCCATGCAGAGGACAGCGACTCTGTACTGTGTCAGGCACCCGGCACCAACACCCCACGTGGACGTGCTGGGCGCGGTCCTTAGCTTATACGTGGATTCATTCATCCTTTACAGTAACCCCATGGGGCGGAGACATTTATGGCCCCAGTCTCCCAGGAAGGAAACAAGAGCATCCTCTTTCATTCCCACGAGCACGTTTCATCCTGTGACATTCTCATTTTCCAGACGCTCAGCTCAGCCACGGGACTTCTATTGAGTTCCAATTACAAAACGACGTCTGTAAGAGTTCCCCCAACTGAGGCAGCATGGGGAGTGGTCATCAGAACATCTCACAGGCTTAATTTGTCAGCAACACCACGTGGCACAGAACGAGGAGAGGTAGGTCTGTTTATGGTAGGATCAGAGCGCCCCCTCTCGGCCCATTGTGTCACATTCTCATTTCCCAGGTGCGGAAGCTTCCTCAGCCCGAAGACTGCTGCACAGAATTCAGAGGGAACTCAGAAAATCCCCCAAGTCATGCGTGCTGTTGAGGATATTTGATAATCCATGCTTATGTTGTAAACTACTCATTTGACTCATAAATCCCCCTGCTCCAAAGGCAAATGTCTTCTTAACCTTTTATCGATAGCTTCATCTCAAAAATCTAAATTTTCATTCTATAATCAAGTCTTCTCATATGCCCCTCACATGGGTAATCATCATGATATCATATTTTCCAAACGCCATCACCCATTTTATCCGAAACCTAAATTTTCCCAAGTTTAGGGCCCGGTATGGTGGCAAAGCAGGTGAACTGCTGCTTGCAGTGCTGGCATCCCACACTGGAGCAATGGTTTGAGTCCCAGCTGCTCTGCTTCCAAACCAGCTCCCTGCCTAGGACCCTGAGAAAGCAGGGTGAGATGGACCAAGCGCTTGGGCCCCTGCCACCCATGTGGGAGACCAGGATGGAGTTTCCAGCACTTGACTTCGGCCTGGCCCAGACCTAGCTGTTGTGGCCATTGGGAGAGTGAACCAGGAGAGGGAAGACTTCTCTCTGTCTCTCTTCCTTCCTCTCTCTCGCTCTCCCCTCTCCCTCTCATTCTCTCTATTGCTCTCTCAATGAAATAAATGAATAAATCTTTTTTTAAAATTCCCGTCTGAAAGGAAGTGTGGAGGTTATTCCTCTATTACTGGAAGCTCTCCTGATTGTCCACCAGAATTTTAGAGGGACAATAGCTTTGTGAAGGAAACAAGACGCCATAGAAAGTTCTGGATGCCTCCTCATAAATACAGCGGGTGTAGCTCCATGAATGACAGCACTAAGACGGTCCCATCTGAGACCCACAGCTCTGAGTACACTAGAACACTTATTCTGAGAGCGTATTTTCAATCGCATTCGTTTCTTCTTTCCCCATCTGTCCGTGTGCCGGGCGGGCAGATCTGCTATGGCAAACGCTTGCCTTGGAGTGTGGAGCCTGGAGGATCCGTCTCAGCTCTTGGTTCTCAGGGGAGTTCGGGGCTTCCCGTAATAGCTCCAGCACCTGGTTCATGAAAAGCATGCATTATGGAACGTTAAAAAATCTCCATCACTTAGTTAACCAGATCGAGGTTAGATAACAGACACGCCGACCAACATGATGTTGACCTAAGAAACACAGCTCCGAAGCCTCTTTTGTCTTTAAGTCAGATTCCTCTCTCATCCTTCCAGTCTGCTACGGGAGGTCAGACCTGTGTTTGGAGTGGATCTAAACCCAAGTGCCTGGCCCCGGCACATCACAGCCTAGGAGAAAGAACTGATCAAGGCTGTGACAGTGTACGTGACACAGGTCATCCTCCTACCACCCAGAGGGAGACCTGGATGCACTTCCAGGCTCCTGGCTTCAGCCTGGCCCAGCCCCGGTTGGTACAGGCATTTGGCGAATGAACCAGTGGATGGAAGATCATGTGTGAGTGTGTTTGGGGTGTGTGCATGCACATGTGTGTGACTCTGCCTATCAAGTAGATGAAAATAAACATTTAACATGTTTTTCTATTTCAGAATGTATCATTCAACTAGCGATTTTCATGTTAGTTGCAATGGTTAAAAGTGCTAATAAAATACACTCTGCTCTCTTTGCCGCAGCTTCGTCGTGGACGTGCTTTGGGAGGACATCAGCCCCAGGGGTTTCGGGCAGTGCAGCACCACGACGTCCGGCCATGAAAACAAGCAGCTCACAGAGCGTTCGCTTCCCTCACTAGAGTGACAGGAGAATGAAATGTGCGCACGTTCTCTGGACAGCTGAGGACAAACCGAGTTGTTGATTGCCAGAATTGAGGGTCAAGGCTTAACTTTCTGGTTTTATTTTTCCATTCCTCTTAATATGGTTTGGGCAATGAATAATAATAAAATGGATTACTTTTATTAATCTATTTGAAAATATTTATTGAGCACCAGCTACATGCAGGGCACCGCCTTAGGTGACATAGAACAGCAGTGAGCAGGCAGCAAAAACCTCCATTCTCACGGAGGTGGCAGGGCAATCAGGAGACACAGACAGTAAATAAAATATACAAGAAAAATACTTTTTGTTTGATGGTGAGAAGAGTTAAGGATAATTAGAAATAAAAGCAGGTGCCGAGAGAGTACGAGGAAGGGATGTAATTTTAGGCACATGACCTGGAAAAGTCCCAGTGAGCAAGTGATGCCTGAGTGGAGATGAGGGAGAAAATTGTGTGGGTGCATGGGCAAAGCATTAGTGACACAGGGAATAGCAAGTGCAAAGGTCCTGTGGCAGGAGCACATCTGATGAATTTAAAGAACCACAAGGGGCCAATATAGCTGGGGCAGAGTGAGCCAGAGAGAGTGGTGAATGTCAAGTCAAAGAAGCGCTGGCAGCTCAGTTGTATAAGAATTTCAGTATTTACTCTGACGTGGGAAGGGTTCCAGTGGAGAAGTGACAGGCCGGACTGACTTTGGCTGCTACACTGGGAATACAGGGGGCGCGGGTAGACCAGGACACCAGGCAGGAGGCTACAGAGTGACTATCTGTGGAAGAGATGAGCATGGCTTGTACTGGGGGCCTGGGCGGTGAGGGTCTGGGTGTGCTTTAAGGTAGAGCCGACAGGATTCGCCTTCAGACTGGCATGGGTGTGAGGGAAAGACTCAGCTCTTCACCCAGGGCCACAGAACAGCGGTGCCGTCACTGAGCTGGAAGGGGCCGCGAGCGGAGTGGGTGGGGCGGACACACCGAGCTGGAGGCATCCAGTAAACTCCCAAGTCACGTGGGGAGGGGGCAGATGAACAGCTGAGACCACGCTTCAGGGTTAGAGTCATGAATGTACTGGGCCCCTGCTGTGGCTTGCTCGGTAAGGCTGCTGCCTGCGGTGCTGGCGTCCCACATGGGCACCAGTGCAAGATCCGGCGGCTCTACTTCCAATCCAGCTCCCTGCTAGTGCACCTGGGAAGGCAGCAGAAGACGGCCCTAGTTCTTGGGCCCCTGTACCCACATGGGAGACCCAGAAGAGGCTCCTGGCTCCTGGCTTTGGCCTGGCCCAGCCCCGGCTGTTGCAGCCACCTGGGAAGTAAACCAGTGGGTGGAAGATTCTCTCTCTCTCTCTGTCTCTCTCTCTAATTCTGTTTTTTAAATAAATAAATCTTTCCAAAAATAGAATTATAAATTTAGAAATCATTACTATAGTACCACTCTGTCTACACTGGCAAGTTGCGTACAAGGTTTAGGGACAAAAGGAGGTCAGTAGATACATGTTAACAATGTGGGAGTTTTCTGTTTTAATTTGGGGAAATAGCCAGCTAATTTTCTCCCTTATATTCAAGTTCAATGACAAACACTTACTAAGATGCATACTCATCAGTGAAATGCTTCCACTGGGGCCTTTGATTTGGGGCCAGCACGGCAGGTGAGCCACAGCTCTGCTATCCCGAGGGGAGGCAAGCTTACCTCGCGGGACAATGCCTGTGCGTGGTGCGTGGCGGGAGCCAATTTCTTCTCTTGGAACTCCTGGAGGCAGTCATACACCTGCAGAAAGGTGAGGGCGGGAGAAGTGATGGCGCTCAGGGCACGGGTCACGTTTGGAACGAAAGGCTGCCAAAGGGGAGATGCGGCCCGGACAGCTGCCGGAGCCGTCGACACATGGGGTGGACAGGTCTGCGCTCAGGCGGGGCTCCAGTGGCCAGAGAGAGAGGCACTCAGTGGCTGCCAGGCTTCCGCAGCGAGATGGTTGGCTGCCCCGGGAAGCTGAGCCTCCCCGTGCGATTTCACTGATAAACAGAAATCCAAACGTTTGTCAAGCTGGGTGTGGGTAGGGTTTCTGGGGCTCAGAGCAGCTGGGATTTATAGGCAGTGCTCAAAGTGGCATCTCAAGGGAGGGTCTTTCTGGGGAGCCCTGTGAGGCCCCTTGCACCATACAAGGCATGAGTGCAGTGCCTAGGGGTCAGCCAGGGCTCTACAGGCTGGGCACACCACCGCCGCTCCTCTGTGCTCTGATCTCTGCGGCCAGCCATTTCCCACTCCCCCCTTAATTCTCCAGTGAAGATGCATTCTAAAAATCCCAACTTCCTCTCTGCTAATCCTGGGAATTTTTTTCCATACCAAGGTCTAGAGGTGGGCTGAGTACATCCGAGTCTGCCTCGCTCTGCAGCGCAGCCTTTAACCTTGCATTTCAAGTGGCGCTTCTCAGACAGGTGGAGGCCTGAGGCCCCGTGGGCCTGGCTCAGCCCAGCCTCCCCCGTCCGCCTCTGTGGTGGCTTCACTTCCCTGCTCTACCCGCGGGCCAGCGCTCAAGTCCACCTGGAGGTGGTGGAGGCTGATTGGTGACGCAGGGAGCACAAAGATCCCTTGTGGCGAGCAAGAGCTATGGCCAGAACAAAGTCGCGATTCCTGTCTGAGTCGATCCTGCAGGCAAAGTAGCTGGGAGAAACCAAGTGCTTGAAAACACATGACCCAAGTACTCTTTTGATCTTGCTAAGGATGCTGCTGTTTCAGAATATGATTTTAACACGTGTCATTAATTGCTCTCATTTATAATACATAGAATTTATAATTTATATATAGAATTTATAATTTATAATATTAACTGCTCTCATTTCACATTTACATGAAGGAAACACCTACACCTTCAGAAACAACTTCAAAAGAATCTTTCTTCATCACATTTGTTCAGAACAACAAGATTATGGCAGGAGCTCTCCTGCTTAGGAGAGTCTATGGTATTGAGTATGCAATTTTAGCCAAATGAAAAAGGAAGAAGAAATATTTGGGAGAGAAAACGTTGAGATTCCTCAACAGAAGCATTAAGTTCTCACTCTCCAAATTTAGTAAAGAGGAATCATTTTTTGAAAGCATTTTTGTTGGGGCAGGCCTTTGGCCCAAGGCACTGCTTTGAACACCTGCATTCCATATTGAGTGCCTGGTTCGCATTCTGGCTACTGAGCTTCCAAACCAGCTTCCTGTTAATGCACACCTGGGAGGGGCAGAGAATGACTCAAGGCCTCGGGTCCCTGCCATCCATATGGGAGATTGAGTTACTGGCTCCTGGCCTCAGCCTGGACCACCTCTGCTTATTCTAGGTATTTGGGGGAGTGAACCAGCAGATGGACAATCTCTCTCTCTCTCTCTCTCTCTCTCTCTGCCTTTCAAATAAATGTTAAAAGGAAAGAAATAAAGCATTTTGGTTCGTTCAGAGCTGGCCTCAAGGACCAAGTCTTGCATGCAGCTGATGAGCTGCTGCTGATGCCACCATGGTGGGTGCTCTGTGATCCCAGGGCTGTGGGAGGAAACAGGGGTGCAGGGAGAAAAAAGACAGGGGTGCATAGTCTTTTCCACCTAAGCCATTTCCTTCCTAGGTGCTGTGTGCAGCTCCTCTCTGAGGACTGTCTTCCAAACACTTTCTCCAAGTTGAACTCTCCCGTCAGCTGACAAGTGGTATCACTGAGTGAGTAGTGGCTACGGCCCAAATGTCTGTGTACCCCCAAATTCATGTGCTGTAACCACTCCCCCCACCCCGGAGACAGTGGTATCAGACAGTGGAGTCTTTGGAGTGATCAGACTGCGAGGATGCAGCCCTCACGGATGAGATTAGGGCCCGAGAGAGACCTCTGCCCCATGCACCATGGGGGTTCACCCTCTGTGAACCACAGCCGAGCCCTCCGCAGACACCAGGTCTGCTAACGCCTTGATCTTGAGTCCAAGGCCCAGCTTCCAGAACCATAAGAAATAACTGTCTCTTGTTTCCAACCACCTGTTTGCAGCACTTGGGTAGAGCAGCCTGAATGGACTACGGTATGGTTTTCCTACCTGCACCGTAAGCAGAGGCTTCCCAGCAAAGGGGCGCTCACCTTCAGCAGAGCCTGCAGCCATGGGGAGTGCAGGAGATCATACAAGAGACACACTCCGTTCACGTCGCGGCTGTAGAACAGACTCAGCTCTCGCAGCACCAGCCTCAGGATGTGGGAGAGGCCTAGGGAAAGAGCGCGGAGAGCAGGTGGTAGGCAGGCGTGGCAAGAGAGGCAGATACAATCGCAGAGGGCAACTCAGACACCTGGGGCATGCCTTACGGTCTCGGGAGGAGTAGAAACAACCCTGGATTTAGGCCCAAAAGATCTGGCTTCCCACCCTAGCCCATCGCCTGCTGTGGGAACTTCAAAAAGTCGCACAAGCCTCTGGAACCCAGTTTCCTGTGGCCAAATGAGAATACAAAACATTCTTGGAAAATGTGGGTCCTGAAAAAAACTATGCATGGACTTCAATTTTTTTTTTGCCCCAAAATAGACTTATCTTTCAATTCCACTTTTCCATGAACTTCCTGAAAGAATTTCATGGGCTTTCTTGTAGAGCTGTTGCTATTATTAGCGTAAATAACATTAGGACATCAAATGGAAGGTTTCAATAGCATAATGTGACTGTTTCCCTGTCCCCATCTTCCAGGCCTGTGCTGCATCCCAGAATAATCTTGTTTTCCGTATCCTCTTTCTCCAGCTCAACCATCACGTCATTTGTTTGTGCCCTTTCTGAAAATTCTTAGTGCAAATGTCCTTGAAAGTACCAATGGTTTCTAGGACAAACTCAGCTTCTACTGATTGGAGGACTCAATGGATTTTAGTGAATGCTTGATTTTTCAACAAAGGTTTTCATAGAAATTCTATTTTTATAGTGATATTTTTAATGTGAACAAGTTGTACGGTTCTAAGATTTTTTTTTTTTTGGGGGGGGGGACAGGCAGAGTGGACAGTGAGAGAAGAGAGACAGAGAGAAAGGTCTTCCTTTACCGTTGGTTCACTCCCCAATGGCTGCTGCGGCCAGTGCACAGGAGCCAGGAGCTGGTCTCCCATGCGGGTGCAGGGCCCAAGCACTTGGGCCATCTTCCACTGCACTCCTGGGCCACAGCAGAGAGCTGGCCTGGAAGAGGGGCAACCGGGACAGAATCCGGTGCCCAGACCGGGACTAGAACCCGGTGTGCCGGCGCCGCAAGGCGGAGGATTAGCCTAGTGACCCTCGGCGCCGGCCTCCAAGATTTTTTTTAAATGTATATTTATTTTCATCTATTGGGGGGAGAGAAAAGGGGAGAGGGAGAAGAGGAGGGAGAGAGAATCAATCTTCTGTCTACTGGTTCACTCCCCAAATGCCCCCAACAGCTGGGGCTGGGAACTCCACCTGCGTCTCTCACATGGGTGGCAGGGCCCGAGCACTTGGGCTGTCTTCTGCTGCCTCCCAAGCTGCACTAGCAGGAAGCTGGATCAGAAGCAGAGCAGGCTCAACCTGGTGCTCCCGTATGGGATGCCAACATCCCAGGTAGGGGTGCAACTTGCTGAGACACAATCCCCACCCCTGCTCTACATTATAATAAAATACTGTAGGGCAGGGAGCCAAAGGGCTCTAAATCCACCATGCTGATTTCTTTCCTCGAAAATTGCTCTCCAACTTACGAGAATTTGTAGCAGTGCAATCAAATCTGCACGATGAATCCCTGTAGGGATCACAGCACACCCATCAGGAGTTCTTTCCACTCACTGAGCACATATTTATAGTGAAATTGTAAAGCTTCTGTGGTCTAAAGAAACCCAGGCGACACCTACCATTTTCCGACTTGGCTGCTGAAGAAAGCTTCCTGTCCTTGTCCGGCGGAGCTGCTCCTCTGTCTGACTGTATCATCCTCCCTTGCCTGGGCTCCGAAAGGAATTCAGCTCTGGAAAGCAGAGGCGTCACACACAGCACGCAGCACACGCAGCCACACCGGCCACGCAGCTCTCAGCACGCGGCTGAGCAAGCCGAGCACCAAGCTGTGCCCTGGGATGGACAGCAAATCAAACCCTGCTGGCTTTGAAACACTGTGGCAGTGGCAAATCTCAACTCACCAGCACTAGCTTTGTAAAACCACCCACCCCGCCGCCTAGCTTTTAAACAAGTGACAAGTAATGCTGCACAAGTGAACTAACTGCACAACGGCCATGCAGGGTGTATACTGTGAGAAAACTAGGAAGGGCCTTTGAAAATTGTGTTGCAGTCACACAAACTTATGTTTTAATTCCATTTCCCTGAACTTTTTGGATCCCCTTGTATCTGGCTCATGTAAAAGTTCAAAGGCAGAGGCGACCCAGGGCTGGAAGGGTAGCCCTGTTCCAGGAAGTCATCAGGGAATAGACTTCTTCTAGCTCACAGCTTCACCACCCAGCGGAGTCATATTGTTTTCACCCACTTTCTCCAAGATGGTGGCTGAAGCTCCAGCCATCACTCCTACATTTCAGCCCACTGCTGTGTAAGGAAGTCTTCCAGAAGTTGTCCTACACAATGAGGAATCACGCCCTGTATAACTTTCAAATGACCCCCTCAGGGGAAAAAAAGCAGCTACAATTGTCTGAACCTAGAATCCAACTTTTCATTGTGTATAAACACAACATTTTTTCAGTGTTAATGTACATTGAACTTGGTTTGCTACCAGCATCGAGAAATACATTTATTTTGTTCTGCTTTAAACCTTACCAAACTGCTCCCAAGCCATAAAATTATGTCATGATGCGCAGCACTGCTTGTAGCATTTAGGGGATTCTCTAACACATCCCACAATCAAGCTATGTCCGCCCCTGCATTCCCTGTTGGATCTTCACAGATTCAGACAGGTGCTAGTTCATTCTTTCATTGGGGTAGTGATGTTCCATATTTACACCTAAAGTAGACGATGTCTTATCAACTATGCTTCTTTCATTTGTGCTTTTTATCATTACCAAAAAATTATGTCAAGGTTCTCAGTCAAGGTTCTTCCAGCAGCAGACACACAGCCAAGATTCTAGTGCAGGCTGCTTATTTGGGAAGGAATCCCAGGAAACAGCAGTGGGGCATGGGGTGTTGCGGCAGGAAAGGGGGGTAGCCAGGAGAAGGTGTGTCATCAACCAGGGGACCACCTGGGCAAGTGGAGCTCAATCCCATGGAGGGACAAGGGTCAAGGGCAAGGGCTGGTTGCCTACCAACGTTGCCAGTCATTGGTCGGGGGCTCCTCCCAGACAGCATTACTCCTGGCACTGCTATGGACACGGTCAGATAGCAAGTGCACGCTTCGGCAGGTGGAAGTTGGTGAGGACAAGATATGTATGGGTGAGGTACCAACACCATTTGTTATACCAGGATAATAAAGAACGAATGCCAATGTCTTTTAAAAGCAGCACTTCCAGTTAGTTGCTAAAGTCTGGAGTACTGAACCTGAACGAGCTGAGAAGCATTCTCTAGAAACTACGTAGATTCTGTCTAAAAGAAAGAGAGATCAGAATTAAGTGGAAGCAAGAATGCTGGTATGGAATGCTCCACAACTCTCCCATACACTCCCTCCCAGGCTCAATGCCACGTTCCAGTTCTCTGGATCTTTGGTAGACTTGGTAGCACTGTGCTTTTGCCTTGCTGCCCCACCATCTGCCCTGCCCCATCCCAACTGAGTCAGGTGAAACCATACCTTTTCCTGTGTTCTGCTTTCTAAGCCTCAGTTGCATCACTGAGCGCAAGAGTGGCAAATAACGACTTGTCTTCCTTAGGGAGGGGAGGGTGGGGAATCGGACAGGGAGATGGACAGCCCACCAGGCAAATCAGAGCAGCAGACGGGGCTGGCGCCAGGCAATCTCCTAAAATTCTGTTACTCTAGCGCATCTCACACGTCACACATCCTGGATGAGGCTGCTCAGACTAAACAGCTTCTGACCCATTTACAGCCAAGCTTGGGGCAGCCGGATAACTCACTCATTCACATATTCCAAACAGCTCATCCTGACCCAAAGCTTCTCACTTACAGAGGTGGAAACCGTCATTTTCAATCCCCATAACATAGGCGAACTCTTAAAAACCGTGCACACCTGGACATCTTCAGTTTTCTGTGGCAAATTTACCACGGACTATATTGCCGACCCCCAAGTCACACGGTGAAGATGATTAGGTTTAGGTGAGTTCATGAGCAGGGCCCTCATGATGGCATTAGCGCCCCCAGGACACACCCCCCACCCTGAAAGCAGCCATCTGCAAGCCGGGAAGCCTTCAGTAGAACTCAGACTCCAGACTTCCAGCCGCCAGGGCTGTGCTAAAGTCAGTCTGCAGTTCAAGCCACTTGGCCATGGCATTTTGTTATGGCAGCCCACACTAAGACACAACTCATCGAAAGAAAACGGTCTTCCCTCCCTCCAGGAGGCTACGAAAACAGCTGTGAATTAATGTCCTCGCAGCCCCTCTGCTTCCCAATTCTCTCATTCATAAACTCGCCCGCTGGCCTGTGTGTGTCACGCCTGGGGAGCAGAGGCTTTGTCTTGTGCACGGCGTGGCCTCACCTGCCCAGGTGCTTGGCCATAGCAAGGCCTCCCGATGTTCAGTTCTTGTTGGAAAGGGGTAGAGAAACAGGAGGCCCAGAAATGGAAGGAAAAGCTTGGGCCCTCTCCCAGGGACTTGGAAGCAGCTGGGACCGGAAACCTGAGCCAGGAGGCAGCTTGGCCCCTCCTCTTCTCCCTACCCTGGTTCACCGACTTTAACCTCCTTCTCCACCCAGCTGTAAAATCAGGGGCTGAGGGGGATCTTAAAGGTAACCAGATGCAACACCTTCATTCCGAAGAGAGCAAACCTGACAGTCAATGAGGTATTCTGGAGAACTAGCCAGTACAAGGTCAAGGTCTCCCCTTCCCTCCCTCTCAGGGTCTCTGGACCGTCTTTGTCAACTAGGATGGAGCCGTGTCTGCTGTCCAGAGAACAAGAATTCTGGACTGAGCCTGCAAGCGAGGCATCAGCCAACCACACGTGAGCTGAGGCCGATTAAGTGACTCGGGAGGGACGGCCAGTTCTTGGCATTGACTCAGAAGCTGCACTAGGGTACCTGACTCTGAAGAACTGGTCCTAAACGTTACTTTAAAAATCAGCACTCCCATTGGCTTTTAAAAATACACTGATTATTGAATGACCCTACCCCCTACCCCTAGGATGCTTGCTTTTCAAGATAAAGCTTTTTACCAGACAAACCCTGACAAAGTACTTGAAGTTTTGACGACAAGAAATGACCCATACCCATAAGAGCAGCTTCCTCTGGGTCCAAATGTTGTGGACAAGGATGAATTCTCCATTTTACTCGATCTCCATGACAACTCTTTATTCCGTACTCAGGAAACAGCTTCCCAAATAAAGCCTGCTCTTCTAAAATAATAAAATTCTCCAGACAGCCTGGATTACCAAGAAACTAAACCGCTTGTAGTAGATTACCCAGAATTCTACCTTCAGCTATTAAAATTAGCCAGACAAGCCAGACCATCGCAGGATTCTCGGCTGGTACCCGAGGATTATTTGGCGAGATCACTTACCTGCAAGACTGCACACCTGCACTGTTGCGCCCACACAGACACAAGCTTTAGTAGGAAACACGAGCTGGCTATTAGCTGCCAAAGTCACCTCGCTGCTCCAGATAAACTCTCTGCACATCCTCTTTGACTTAATCCGTGGCCCCAGCCCGGCCTAACCAGGAAATGACTCCTAAATCTGCCCTGTCACAAATCTTCTTAAGTGGGCCTTGCACTGAAAACTCTCATTTGTATCATTTTCAATCTTCACCTCCTCTTTTCTTTCTCAAGTTGCCAATACACAGTTAATACCAAAAACAACATTTTTGTTGGCTCTTTTAGGATTATAACCCCCTCACCCCTATAACAAAGTACACATGTTGTTTTAATGAAAGAAACACTGTGGATGCACCTGGTGTTAGCCACCATCAGCCTTAACATCCTCACATTCCCGTGAGTCAACGAGGGAAGCCCCTCAGCCCACAATGGTGAGGCCTTCCAGAAGCAGCTCCTCTGGCATCGGCTCACAAGCTACCAGCAGGTAGCTCACCCTGTCTCCGGTTGGAGTCACGGGCATCCCTTGGCACTGGGATTGTTCCAGTCTCTTGCATAAAATGGTGCGGCATTTGCACACAACCAATGCACATCCTCCCCTAAACTCTGAATCACTTCTAGATTATTTATCCAATACAATGGCAGTGCTACTTAAATTGCTATAATGTATGATTTAGGAAATAATGCAAACACCATCTCTATTCAGTACAGAAGCAATTTTTTAAAAATATAGTTTTGGGCCGGCACTGTGGCGTAGCAGGTAAAGCCGCCCCCTGCATGTGGCATCCCATATGGGCGCCTGTTGGAGTCCCGGCTGCTCCACTTCCAACCCAGCTCCTTACTATGGCCTCAGAAGGCAGTAGAAGATGGTCCAAGTCCTTGGGCCCTTGCACCCGTGTGGAAGAATCAGAAGAAGCTTCTGGCATCAGATCAGCCCGGCTCTGGCTGTCACAGCCATCTGGGGACTGAACAGGTGGATGGAAGACCTCTCTCTCTTTCAACCTCTGCCTCTTTAAATAAATAAATAAATCTTTATATATGTGTGTGTGTGATGGTGTGTGTGTATGTGTGTGTGTGTATATATATATATTCTATCCACAGTTGGTTGAATCCCCAGGTGTGGAACCTGTGGAGACAGAGAACCAAGCGTCTAACTTTATGTGAAAATTCTCTGCTGCAGGGCCTGGGCTGTGGGGAGACCATCTGGAGGCAGGGATCACAGAAAGTGCAAGAGAAGGGCTACTGACGACAGCAAGGCCCAAGGTAGAGACCAAACAAGTTCATCATCGACTCTATCCCAAGTTAAACAAGTCTCCTTCTCTCTCCTCTGCAGATGAAAACACAGCTGGGAATACACACATCTGGCAATGCTTTGCACACACAGTACATTTTATCCAAAGCTTTTAATTCTAATGAAGTTTTCATTTTAACATTTTCTTTTTTTACCTTGAGATCTTTCAGTGCACAACCCTACCTGCAATGCCAGCTCCAGCAGCCATGGTAAGGAAGAGCGTTAGGGTTAGATTAGAAAAGCTCCAAGGTGGAGGCTCAGCCCTGGGAGCGAGCAAATCACTGCCAGTCCTTACCTGCAAAATGGTAGAAAGGGGGTTTGCATTGGCCCCCCAGGCTGCTGTGAGCATTCCTCCTGCACGTCCAAGACCCGCCTAGGCGGCAAGAGTGCCAGACATTTCTCTTTTCAGACATCAACCTGCAGCTGTGTTCTGAGACTTGCAAATTTATCATTTTAATACAGTATCTGGAAAGTATCAATGTAGTAGGAAGCCCCTCCGGTATGAAGTAACCAGTCTCACTGAAGGCTCCAGAGAAAGGACGAACTGTAACACGTGCTTAGACCTAAGTCAGCAAGGGACTGGCGCTGTGTGGGAGCAGGCTAAGCCTCCACCTGTGCCACTGGCATCCCACAAGCACCAGTTCGAGTCCCGGCTGCTCCTCTTCCAATCCAGCTCTCTGCTTATGGCCTGGGAAAGCAGTGGAAGATGGCCCAAGTGCTTGGGCCCCTGCACCCACACAGGAGACCCAGAAGAAGCTCCTGGCTCCTGACTTCAGATTGGTCCAGCTCCAGCCACAGGGAATCAACCAGCAGACAGAAGACTTTGTTTCTCTCTCTAACTCTGCATCTCAAATAAATAAAATCTTACACAAAACAAACAAACAAACAAAAAAAAACTAAGGCAGCTGGTCACCATTTAAGAATTTCTTAGTAGGCACATTTGGCTGAAATGGACAAAGGTTTTATTTGTCCATTCCTGTATTTGAAGGTACTTCAAAAAGTTCATGGAAGAATGGAAAAAATGACTTATTTTAGTGCAAAAACCATTGAAATCAATGCAAAGGTTTTTCATAATACACATTTTCTAAGGACTTTTTGAAGACCCCATCATATGTATGGATTTCAATATTTTTTGCACCAAAACAAATTTATCTTTTAATTCCACTTTCCAGGAGCTTCTTAAAGTACCCTTAAAAGAACCCCCACTACCCCTCCCCTGCCAAGTGATATGACTTGAACTGGTGCACATATGGGTGCCAGCACTGCAGGCAGCAGCTCAACCAGCCAGGCCACAGCGCCGGCCCCTAGCCAGAATTTTAAACTCCTACTTCTCCCTTGCCTGACGGTTTAGGAGAGGGGGAAAAATAACTAGCACCAATGAAACTAGGCCTCTGATTTAAAGGACTAATAGAGTTCCTGACGACGCTTGTCCTTAGGCTGTTTGATTGGAAAGTTAATTTATTCTGTGTCAGCAAAGGTGCTATGAATCAGTTTGTGTTTATTTTAGAGAGAGGAGGGGGGAGGGTGTTGGAGAAGACAGAGGGCACGCTCTAATACCCACCAGGCACCTCTGGGCCCAGAACAGAGAGGCATGAATTACAACGTGGGCAAAAGAAATACTAAGCCTGGTTTCCTTTCGCTGTCCAGGCTGCCCTGGGTCGTTTGCTCTGCAATCATACAACAAGCTCAGAAAGATCAACATCTTTTATTACGAAAACTGCTGTTCCATTACAGCCACCACTCCGAAACAGTGTTTAACGAACATTTATCTTGATTATAAAGTAGAGCGGAACCCATGATCCTTTTCCAATGTCATGAACGTCTGCTGAGTCACTTCGCGCGAACGCTCACCGTGGAGTGGAGATGAGACGAGGGGAGCACCTGTGACCTGAAACAGCTCCCAGTGTGACTCCCAGTGTGACAGTGTAAACTGACAGGACAATACAAATACGGCATGTTTAAAAAAAAAGCAAAACCCTAAAATGTCGAGGAGCCACAACACCTGTGAGATGGGAGGCGCTCAAAGCTTGCTTCCTTGCTTTGACTTCCCGTCCGTGAGTTCAGTGCGAGGTAATGTGGGGAGACCCACGGCACGAGGCTGCGACCGTGCGAGTCTTTGCTTCCGTCTTTCCCAATCTTCAGCCCTGCTCCACAACACAGCCTGCAAGCGTGAGCGGGCCTCGGGACACGGCCTTCGTGCGTGGACACGTGTGCAGCACCCTGGCAGCGTTGGGATTCCAGTGTATTCACTCCGTGCAGCACAGGGAGGAAGGAAAAGCCACACTTCCTATGTTCTTGGATGCAGTCTACGTATGGGGGGGTCAGGCCGTTGTAGCCACTGCTCGGAACCACTCCCATCATGACTACCCTGGTAGAAAAGCTTCACAAACGTTAAATCTGCAGTTTGAAAGTTCATCTCTCCCCTCCCTCAGCGAAGCGTGCTGCACACGGGATAGGGCAGGATTCAGGAAGGCATAGCGTGGCTGCTATGCTGTCCAGTACAGTCTGGCCCTTGCAAAGGGACCTGGGGTAACTGCAGATGGGTTCAGGCAAACCAGAAACTCAAAAATACTCATCAACTCCTTTAATGTAAGAAGCCACGCCGGGAACTTCTCTTCCAGCTCCGTGGCACTGATGTGCCCTTACTGCCTCTTTTTCCAAATACGGGATGTGTGGTAGGTCGGGAACTTAACACGGGCCAAGGGCTGGTTTCACGGCTGTCTACCACCTTTTCCATCCTCCCTTTAAACTACTCAGTCTCCCCCCCGCACCCCCCGCCCCCAGCCGGCCTCAGGGCTGTGATTACTGGTAAGGCTCAGAAACGACAACTGAAATAGCACAACGTCCTTTCCAACTTCCACCTGCTCTCTGCCGCGAAGGAGGCTCCAGCTGGTGCGATCGCACTGTCAGAGCAGATAATCCCGTGTTCAAGCTGTCATGCAGCCTAGTTAAGCTTCTCACGCTGGATCTGGTAGTAACAGGCCTGAAAAAAGTCCAAAACAAGTCCAAGTTTACTTGGAAAGAAACTGGAAACAGAGCAATGCACGTGGGACAAAAGCAAGCCTAACCCGCGTTAGCACCGAGGGCCCCACAAACCCAGCTGCGTTCACTGTTCCCTGCTGCTCCAGTGCCAGGCCCCCATCCAATGGCTACATTTCTTGCCTAGCTGTGTAATGAGCATAGATAAAAACACCATAGGTTTGCCCTCCAAATTTCAAACAAAACCCCATCTTTTTTACTAGGTGTCTGATACAATGTTTTCAATTAATTCCTTTAATCCACATCCTTCCTCCAAAAGTGATAATGCAGTATACAATAGTTTGCTTCACCATGTATTAATAAGTCCTCTCTTGGGGCCGGTTTTGTGGTGTAGTGGGCAAAGCTGCTGTCTGCAGCGCTGGCATCCCATATGGGCACCAGTTTGAGTCCCGGCTGCTCCACTTCCAGTCCAGCTCCCTGCTAATGCGCCTGGGAAAGCAGCACAAGATGGCCCAAGTGCTTGGGCCCTTGCACCCATGTGGGAGACCTGGATGAAGCTCCTGGCTTTGACCTGGCCCAGCCCTGGCTGTTGTGGCCATGTGGAGAGTGGAGAGTGAACCAGTAGATGGAAGATCTCTATCTCTCTCTCTCTGCAACCCTTTCAAATAAATGAATCTTTAAAAACAAACAATCAAAACATAAGTCCTCTCTTCTATTTTGATGTTTCTGTTTTTATGTGAAATTTTTATTATAATACTGTCTATAATGGGCTGATCCTTTTCTTTCGGATATCTGTTCCTATGATAGTAACATACTTTGTTACCTTAACTATTGTAGTTCTACAACACTCTACTAAGTGGCAGAGCCTAGTCTCCCTCTGTGCTGCTCTTCCGAGGAAGAAAATGGAAGCGACTCCTAAGAACCCCTAGAGGGCACCCGGATAGAGGACCTTGTCTGTAACCTTTCACAGTACACACCGGACAACAGAAAGAAGACAGATCTCGAATCTGTTACTTACATACTGCCTGATGGTTTTACCTTATTTCTAATAACTACTGCTGAGAACTTTCTGGACGCTAAGAATCCTTTCTAGAGTTATAATCACTGACGTAAGCGTAAGCCTTTGTAACAAACCGAAAGATCAACTGACAGGAAGAAGAGCTTGCTTTAGTGTTCTGAAGCGCAACTGACTTAACCTACTTTCTCAGCATGTTTTAAACCGGGGTGGGGAATGTCCAGCCCGCGGGCCACGTAAGACCACGGAATCATCTGGTCTGGCCTCGCCAAGGCAACCACAGAAGGGACTTGATAGTGAGCTCACCTACAACAGGCTGGTTTTTAGGTTGCTCACATCGTGTGGCCCCTGTCATGTTATAAATATGCACACGGCCCTTGGCAGAACAAAGCTTCCCCACCCCTGTTTAAACTCCCACCCGCGGGAGCCCTAAAGGCGTGTAAGAATGTCTGCCCGGATATCCTGCCCGAGGACCAAAGGGGTTCGTGACAGGCGCCGCCGAGGCCGAGGGCGGGCGGACTTCGACGCCACCGGGAACCCTGGCCACACTCACCTTCAGGGTGGTGAACATGATGCCCTGCTCCCCGTGCTGAAGGTACGGGTCCATGAGGTCCTCGATGAGGTGCACCTCAGAGCCCAGGTTCCTGATCCTGCCCGAAAGAAAAGGAGACGCTCACATGTCCACCCTCCTCCTCTCCTCTGCTGGGAGAAGGCCGAACGGCTCAACGGGGCGGGGCGGCGCCGCGCTGGAAGGGGATCAGAGGAGCGGACTTTTTCTCGTGGGAGAGGACTCCCCTCGTCAGCTCAGAGGAGGCAGAGCAGACCCGCTGACACGACCGCCCACTAAGGGGCATCAGGAAGGCGCTCACCTGGCCCGCAGCACCACGTACAGGAAAACAGGGAACAAGTCGTCCATGGACCACAGGAAGTCCTCCTGGAGCGAGGCCAGGACGCTCTGCGAGATCTCTTCGAAGGTCTGCTGTATGACCTTCAGTTTGTCTGATGGGGTGAATGTCGTGCTGCCGTTCGAACATAAATGAGAAAGATGAGAAAGGGCTCCTGTGATTGTCTCAAGCCACTTCTCGATCACTGCTGACAACGTCCCTGCCTGGGGCTCATGGGCCTGACAGTGGAGACCGCAGGCACACGGGCAGTGGGGGTGGGAGGTGGGGGATGGCCTCTGTGACCCAGGAGTGCCCGCACCTGCGCCCACACCCGTCGCAGTTCACAGGGAAGGGAAGGAGGCACACGTCACACGTCAGCTTCTGGATCCAGGCAGAACCTCATTCTCCCAGCACGTGCTATTTTCTGAGGGACATGTCTGTGTAATTCCCGTCTGGCTAAAGACTGGATTATACGGATGAAGTGCCTGGATGGGCTCCCTGGCCCTCTGAAGATGGAAACGGAGGCCAGCGCTGTGGCACAGCCAGTTCCACTGCCACGCGGGCACCCCAAATTGCAGTGCTGGTTCCCGTCCCCCCTGTCCAGCTTCCAACCCAGCTCCCTGCTAATGCGCCTGGGAAGGCGCTGGATGATGACTTGAGCACATGGACCCCTGCACCGCTGTGGGAGGCCCGGATGGAGTCACAGGCTCCTGACTTTTGGCCCGGCTCAGCCCTGGCAGTAGCAACCATCTTGGGACTGAACCAGCAGATGGAAGATCTGTTTCTGCTGCTGTCACTCTGCCTTTCAAACAAACCAATCTTTACAAAGGGAAAGGAGAATACAAGGGAAGGGCTGCCTGCCGGAAAGACCACCCAGATGCCTCCTGGGAGCCCCTCCGACCTGCAGGCTGCACTTGACACCCTCTGGCGCTT
Source organism: Oryctolagus cuniculus (assembly GCF_051225735.1). NCBI lineage: Eukaryota > Metazoa > Chordata > Mammalia > Lagomorpha > Leporidae > Oryctolagus > Oryctolagus cuniculus. The sequence continues at coordinate 38,270,578 of NC_142869.1, read as the reverse complement.
AGGTAAAGCTGAGAGCTTATTAATATCTTAATAGATTAACCCCCACTTTGATTTGGGTGATTTTTCAACAAATCGGGGATTACCTGATCTGCTGCAGACATTCCACTGCTGACGCAAAACAAGCATCTTTTGTGGTTGGTAAAACCTGCAGAAAGGGAACCCGTGGGGGTCAATGAAGACAGCTGTCTTTTGCAACAACAGTAAAATCCATGGTGTCAGTGGCAGAGCAACCGACACCAGCACAGTGCGGTGCGTTCTACCCAAATAAAACACGAACTTTTGCCATCTCGAATCTTTCGCACCAAAGAAAAGTACATTTGCTGAGGAAAGTAATCACTACTGTACCTTTTTACTCTCTCCAAGGATCGACAAGGTCACTGGCCAAAATTTCCTACAATGGAATCCATAAATATTACTGTAGGTTGTGACTGATGGTAGATGAATGCCCACAAAAACAACTGACAGCCGCACTGGCTGCCCTGGCCCCATTAAGAATCAGTGCTCCACAGAGAGGTGAAGTTTTAATAGATATTCCAGACACAATTTAAGAGTTTCTGTCATATTCCTAAAGGGTTTCTCATTCTACACTCCAATACATCTACACCACAAGGGTTAGCGAACACTGCCCAAAATCCATCCAGGAGTTTTATCTCACTAAGTTGTTTCACTGAAAAATGCCCCTTCCAGCTAAGGCTTCTTTACTTTGTTCTGACAGCACAAACGTGTAATTACTGGTTGAGGGGAGGGTCAGCTTTATCAACACACTAGAAACAAAGCACAATCGATCAGCATTGGCGGGGAGGGGGAGGGGCAAGGCATTGCTCCTGCCAAAGGCCATTCGGGTATTAATAATGATAAAATAAGCCTGCGGTGGATGTACTGAATTTTGAGTCCCACCTGCGGGTGCCTTGGCAGGGCCAGGCCAAATGCCTTCATGGGCTTCCTACAGCTCACGGGCTGGCTGTTGCCCACCCCCGCTCTGGAGTAACAAGAAATAGTGTCTTACAATAAAAAGAGTACTTCAAAGAGCTTTAATTAAAAGTTACAGATGAGATGAAGGCAAGAGAAGGAGGAAGAATACCAAAGAGTGCGTACATTGTTTGCTTTAAACAAACATAAAGCCACAGGTGATGTGACTCATGCTGAATTCATATGTAAACATGAATCACGCATTCCGAAGAAGGAGCAGGTTTCATCCTAACCTCCAAGTAGTCTCAGACATCCAGATTAGGAAGCATCACCCTCTCCTAAGTAAGAAGAGAAGTGCGGGGCAGGTCCACAGTGCCCCCTCTTAGGACGCCCGTGCTCACCTCTGCACCCCGAGGAAGCCCAGCAGCGCCAGGTCGGGCTGCTTATTCAGTCGCAGGACACACTCCCAGTACACGTCTTCCTCGCGGTCGTTGTCCAGAGCGTAGAGCATGAAGAGCGGCGGGTAGAGCCGAGGCAGCAGCACGGGCAGCACTAACCCAGAACTCGTGACCACGTACCTGCAACACACGGGCGTGGGAGGGGAGGACCATTCGCGTCAGAGCTCATCTCGGAATCACAAATGGCGCCTCGGGTTCTCAGGGTCAGGGGGAGACATGGGGAGTTCTTCTCTCCGCACCGAGGAGGTTTACCACGGCACTGGGGTTTTCTCTTCAACCAACCGTGAATTCTGCTCACGCATTCGGACCTCACTGACCCAGCCCCCCGTTACGCCCACTTCCTTGAGGCGTTTCTGGCCCACATTGTGCCCTCTGCTCACCTGCTGCTGTCCTGCGGCACAGCTAACACAGATCCCCCGCTCCACTGCGCCCTTTCGGGAATGAGCTCACTAGAGCTAGAGAAAACAACTCACCCGTGGGCCTCTCGGGATGAGATTCCCCAGTCCTCACCCCCTTCCTTCTCCATCTCCACTCCGCTTACCCTGGTTCCGGTGACTCAGATCTGGAATCTGATTGCCCAGTGCAAAAGGATTTCCTTTCGGTAGGCAGGGGAGCGGAGAGAGGAATTGTGCTGCCCTCTTCAGGAAGCTCAGGGAATAGGAACCTAAGGAATCATGGAAAAATGGAATGGGACCATCACACCTCCAGAGTGGCGGAACTGAGAATAAAACTCATGTCCGTTAGCTAGCTCATTTAAGGACCAGTGCAAGGGAACTTTGCTATCAACGCAGTATTTTAATCCCTGAGATTCTTCACTGACGTTTCTTACAGGATAAAATTAACAGTGCAGCTAACGGGTAATACCACATAAGAATCTTCAGGTGTTGTGGTCTTTCTGTCAACTTACTAGGAATGGAGACTTCTGCTCTCTATCCATATGTGTTTCTTACTGGAAAGTCTCACCCAAGGTCAGTCTCTATTGCCTCTGAGCACAAACCATTACTCTCAGAATATAAGCAAAGACCAGTGGAACCTATTTAAATGCCCAACATTAAGATAAAATGGTTAAGTAAATTGTAGAATATTCAAAGTAAAATTTTAAATTTTCAAAAAGATCAAAGTTTCACAATTAATTCTTTAAATGCCCAAGTAGCTAAAGTGTTGAGAATTTCTTTCCCCTTAGATTTGGATCTTTACCCTAGATTTTATCTCTGGTTTCGTGTATGCTTGTATGCTATATTATAAATAAGCCTATTTTTACAGACTTTAATCTTGACCCTTTAAAGGTGGCTTGTATCTTCTCTATTTTTGTAGGCTTATACCAGATATTCCCTCTGTCCTAATAGTTGGGATAACTAAAAAAGGCTAGGAAACTCATTTTCATTATACGCAGCTAGCTAAAGTCAGAGCTGAAACACCCCAGCCAGGTGATCTTTCCATTGCTCCCTTGAAACCCCAAACACTTCCTAATGTTTTTTTATCAGTTTTGAAATTAAAAATCTAAGGAATCTTCCGGGACAAAGTTATTAAACTTTTGTATTACTAGCTGAATACAAGCATCTACTTGTTGGCTTAAATCCAGTGAAGAGATCCTGTGTCACACAAGCTCCAATGTGCTCGCCACCTGGAGCCGTCTCCTCCCGAAGATGGGCACTGGCTCATTTAATTGCCTTCTTCCAGGTCTCTGCTCAAATGCCCGCGTATTGGTCTGGCTTCCCTGACCTTCTATTTAGAACAGCAGCATCTTCCCCAGCTCCATCCTCTTGCACCCGTCACCATCTAGCACACACTTGATTTGTTTACCCTGTCCCTCAGATTACTTGCTTGGTTTTTTCTTTTTTTTTTTGGGGGGGGGTGGGGGGCAGGTAGGGGTGGTGGCAGCTTTGTTAGTGGATAAATCCTTCCAGAACCTTGAATAGTGACTAACATAACAGCACTCAATAAATCCCAGTTGAATAAGTATGCATGATACTGTTGTCAAAGGACAGGACATAAACACTCAGCACAACCCAATATATAGAACTTTATACACCCTGGGGTTAGGTTTTAGAGATACAATTTTGCCTGGAGATTAAATCCAAATAAGAATACAATTATGTTTCATACCAAAACTAGGATTGAACAAACATTTTAACCTCTGTTACATTTAATGAGTAAGAAACATATAGAAGGAAAGAGGTAACAAGGGCTAAGTCTCATCTTTTTTTTTTAAGCTTGGGGCATCACATAAATTAAGAATATTTTCATTATTAATGTATTTGAGGACCTGTGGCATGAAATCATTTTCTGGATGAACAACTTCTGCGATAAAGGGGAGCTCTCAGAATTGCTCACGGAGTTGTACTCTCTAAGTTCAGAGTGAAGACAGCCGAGCATTAGCATGGACCAGTAGCCCACAGCTGCTAGACACAGAAGACATCTTACCTCACCAGCTGGAAAATTCGCTTCAGGTAGGACTTAATCTCCTTCACGGCCTCTTGTAGTAGCCGGCGGTTGGCTCCCACGCCCACATAGGTCATTCTGTACACTGCCACCAGGGTCTCCACGAGCCTGCCCAGGGGGTGCAGGGGAGTGTCGCAGGCCTGAGCAGGGAGAGGCACTGCCATCAGTCTGTGCACCAGCAGCAGAAACAGCTCAGCAATTGGGGACTGATGAGCTCATGAACAGCACACGTTTTTCAAAATGTCGGGAGTCAAGTTTTTCGATCAGACAAATTCAAATGCAGTGCTTTAACTTTTCTGAAAGTACCAAGTCTACCCGAATCATGTGAAGTTAGAGTTCCTAATTTTCCAAATCAAAGAATTCCTTTAACATCTCAGGAAAACAGCTGCAGAAGTGCTGCTGTGAGCTGCCACTCAAGGAAAGATTATCACAGACGTCAAACTTCACGAAACCCCTATGGATCTTGCTGTGGGTTAAACTCCAGTCCCCACGGCTTCTCATCACACCCTTTCTGCACCCCCAAAGCATGGCTCAGCTTACAGGGCTGAGGAAGAGCATTTTCAAGGGGCAAGGCAGCATGGTTTAATTATACCTCCTCTAGTCTGCTGATGTTCCTAACAAGGAGCCATTTTAAACTCTAATCTTAATTCTCAAAAAAAAAAAAACCCTTGATACTGTGAAATTTCCAAAGTTCTGTCCTAACAATGGGACAATCTTCATGCAGAACTGTGATCTTGGTGGTCAGAGAATTAGAAAAAAGAAAAAAGAAAGCAAGAAAGAAATTAGAGACAGACTAGGATGACGGGAACATTAAGCTCCAAGTAGACTTGAGTGATTTACTGTGACAGTTGCATCACATGACCAATGTAACTTTAACTCCGGCTTACCTTTATTAAGTATTTCTTGATGTCGTCATATTTCTCCACAGAGAAGGCACCAACATGCTGTGGAATGAATTCCAAACTCTCTAGTGTCTGAGTCTGTGAACGACTTAGTATTTCCGGGCTACAAAAACGGAAAGGAAGCCTAAGATGGATTTCCCATCAAGAAAGCAAGGTAAGTACAGACATGCACCTGAACCGCAGTCACCCACTAAGGATGGAGTGCAGCAGCCAGCACAGTGTGGCCCCAAACACGCTCAAAAACGCGAACAGACTTGCTGTGAGGCACCCAGTGTACATAACATTCATTCCAAACAGCACCGAAGAGGACTTTGTACCGACAACAATGAATTAACGAAGGTTTTGCCCCAATCTAAACACAGTGCTAGGAAGTGCTATGACAGTAGCTTGAGGAGAAAACTGACAGACCTCTCCATGTCACGACAGGTAGGGGACAAGGGGGACAAACCAAAGGGCAGGGAAGAAATGAAGAGGAGCTCACGAAGCAGGGAGATGACGAGGACTCCCCGACAGGCAGCAAGGGAAGCGCATCAGAGGTAGAGTGACGCCTTGGACAGAGGCTAAGAAACAACACCTACTAGTGAGAGGGAGCCACACGAGCACCAGGTAACAGCACTCTACCTCTACACGACAGCCAACCAGAAGCTTAAATGCACAACCATGATCACTGTATTTTAGGTTTCAAAAGAAAATAAAGGTCCATTCATCCTCACTTCTCAGAAACACCTAACAAGTTCACCAAGGGCTAAAGTGATGAGCTCTCCACTGACGGGCTGTATTGAGAGGACTGCCCATCGGCACCACACACAACCAGCCCACTGCTTTAACTGGATCTGGGAGATTCTACTTCATCCATGGATGGAAAGAGTAGAAGGTGACAATCATGTACTTCATGAATGAAACACAGTAAGCGATTACTGTATATCACAGATGGGGGGGGCACTTCTTTTTGTATCTAATTTCTTTTTTTTTTTGACAGGCAGAGTTAGACAGTGAGAGAGAGAGAGACAGACAGACAGAGAGAAAGGTCTTCCTACCATTGGTTCACCCCCCAAATGGCCGCTACAGCCAGCGTTGCGCAGATCCGAAGCCAGGAGCCAGGTGCTTCCTCCTGGTCTCCCATGTGGGTGCAGGGCCCAAGCACTTGAGCCATCCTCCACTGCCTTCCCGGGCCACAGCAGAGAGCTGGACTGGAAGAGGAACAACTGGGACAGAACCCAGCGCCCCAACTGGGACTAGAACCCAGGGTGCCGGCACTGCAGGCAGAGGATTAGCCTAGTGAGTCAGGGCACCGGCCAAGATGTTCTCTTACAGAATCCGGTGCCCCAACCAGGACTAGAAACGGGTGTGCCGGCACCACAGGCGGAGGATTAGCCTAGTGAGCCGCAGTGCTGGCCTCTGTATCTAATTTCTTAAAACACACACACACACACACACACAGAGCAATAGAAATTAGCAGATATTTGGTTTACCTGAAATATTAATTTTGATATATTCAATTAGATGGAAACTAGACTAATCTCTCTAGGCTAGAATAACAATTATTTGTTACATTTGACTGTGAGGTATTTAAAGCTCCTAAAATATTTTTCAATCTCTACCATTTAATTTCTATGTAACTGTATTATGCTTTAGTATATTAAAATTATTTTAAAATTAAGAATTTATTCAAAGACTTTGGTAACATTTAGAAAACTAGAACATTTAATCATTTAGAACAAAAATTTACAGTCTGAATAAATGCATAACTGCTGAGTTTTATTTTTTTAATTCCTAAGTATTACTGACATGTGTAAAGAAAATCAGCATAAAACCGATTTCAAAAGCCAAGTGAATGCAGTTACACGTATGATCAACAAAGTAAGCTCTTTGATCTTTTAACAATAAAGGAATAGCTCAAATAAACCATTACCTAGAATTACACTTAAAAGTTTGTTAAGAGGTTTTGCTGTAAGGTCCTTAGGTACAAATGCTAAGTGATGCTGGCAGTTAAACAGGGCAACCTGAAGGCAGGCAGATGAGAAAAAAGTAGAGGAAGAAGAAAGGAGAAACCAAGGAAAGAAAGACAAAAAGAAGAAGAAAAAGGTACACCTGTAACTTTTCTTTCAGCATTTTGAAACTGCTGTGCCACTTCCTCCTGGCCTCCAAGGTTTCTGGTGAGAAACATACGGTGGCTTGAATAACTCTTTCCCTCTGTGCAATGCATCATTTTTCTTTAGCTGCTTTCGAGATCTTTATCTCTGAATTTGAATGTGATGCATCTGTTCATGAATAGCTTTAATTTTTTCCAGGATGGGGTTTGCTCAGCTTCTTAAAACTATAGGTTCATATCCTTTAATAAACTTGAGGTGTTGGGGCCAGCGCTGTGGCACAGCGGGTAAAACTACCGCCTACGTGCCAGCATCCCAAACAGGCACTGGTTCAAGTCCTGGCTGCTCCACTTCCAATCCAGCTGTCTGCTATGGCCTGGGAAAGCAGTAGAAGATGGCCCAAGTCCTTGGGCCCCTGCACCCACATGGGAGACCCAGAAGAAGCTCCTGGCTCTGGATTGGTTCAGCTCTGGCCATTGTGGTCATTAGGGGAGTGAACCAGTGGATGGAAGACTTCTCTCTCTGCCTCTCCTTCTCTCTGTAAATCTGACTGTCAAATAAAATAAATAAATCTTAAAGAAAGAAAAAAAAGAACTTGAGGTGTTTTCAACCATTATTTCTTCAAAAAATGTTCGATCCCATATACTTTCTCCTTTTTCTGGAATTCTAAGAACACAGAGACCCACAAGTCCTCGAGACCCTGTTTGCTTTTTTTCCCCATGCTTTTCCTTTCTGTTGTTCAGACTGGATAATTTCTACTGACATATTTTCAAGTTCACTGACTTTCCATTGGTAGCTCTATCTGCTACTGAGTTCACAGAGTTATTTTGGTTATCGTATTTTTAACTAACATTTCAATTTGGTTCTTCCTTAAATTTTCTAGTTCTCTGCTGATCCTGTTGGTTTAATATCTGTTTCAAGGGTGCTTGAAATTGCTCATCTGAGCATTTTGAGCCAACTCCAACATCTCCATCATCTCATCATTGATGTCTGTTGATTGTCTTCCACCAAAGGAGTTTTTTCAAGGTTTTTTGTTTGCTGAGTAATTTTCATTGATATGCTAAACATATTTAGCATTATGTTATGAGACTTTCAGTTCTGTTTATATCCTATAAGAATGGTGACTTGCATAAAAGAGTAAACACAGCAGGTTTAAACTGTTATCTTTAGAAGGCCCTACTTTGAAGACTGACCCTTGGTTGGTGCCTGGGAACTAAGCTTGCTGTAAGTTCCCTACACTGATAGGAAACATCCCCTAACTGATAAGGGTGTCGTGTTGCTCATAGATGGTATTAGTAATGTGATTTATGGTCAACATCTGCTTTCCTTCTGGGATTGTGGACTTTTAAAATTTTATTTACTCATCTGAGAGACAGGGAAATAGAAAGAGAACTCCCATCTGCTGGTTCATTGCCCTGAAGACCTGCACAGCAAGGAGGGGGCTGGTTAGCGGGTGAAGCTGTGACTCAGGAACTCAGTCTGGGTTTCTCACATGGTGGCAGGAACCTGAATACTTGAGCCATCACTGCTGCCTCTCAGGGTGCACATTAGCAGGAAGCTGGAGTCATGAGCCAGGACCAGGAATCAAACCCAGTGACAACAACCTGGGACACAGGCACAGGCATCCCAAGTCAGCTGCTAGGCTAAATGCTCATTCCAGAACTATGGAAGTTTGCTAACTGCCAGGCACAGGGAGCCTACATAATCAGCCTCCAATAAAAATCTTGGGCACTGAGTTTTAATGGGCTTTCCTGGAGAGAAACACTGCACATGTGTGGCTGCATTTTTAGTGCTGGGAGGAGACTGTGCTCTTGGTGATGCCCCACAGAATGGAAAGAACAAGGGAAGCTTCACGCACAGAAACCTCCAGACTCTGCATGTCTCCTGCCCTTAGGACCTGGCTCTGTGCCTTTCCGTGTTGCCGTTAACTTTCCTTGGGAGATCAGCTCTGTTGAGTTGTAGAGTCCTTCTGGTGAATCACTGAATGCGTAAGTGATCTTGGAAGCCTCTGAAGACAGCTGATGTTTTCGTTTCAGTCTTCTGTGAGCTGTGGTTCCACCGTCAGCTCACTTCTCAAAGCCTCTGCAGCCTTATTTAGGTCTGTTCATAAGTGTATGACAATGGTCCGTCTGCGACCTGAGTGCAGGTCGACCAGTTAGCTCAGTTCTCAAAGTCTTTGGTAGACTAATTAGAATTTAATCTTAGTCTATGTGGGTCTGGGGTGAGGCCAGGAGTTGGTAAGTGCAAGGGATTGCTTCCCAGAACTCCTCTGTCTCTATTACCTTCCAGGTATTTTCTAGTTCTTGCAACTGCTCTTTTAGATCTGTTGGACAGAAACCACCCATGTCTAGGGCCAGCAAGTAGAATACAGAAAGGCCAATAAAGTAGTGGCCCAGCCTCTTGGGCCTCAGGATACAGCAAAGGGGAAAAAGTTTCCACTCCCTTAAAGTTTTGGCTCCTGCAAGCTACCTGTTCATGGTTGCCCTAGCCACCACCATCACAGAAGTCCCTGGAGGCTGGGGCATAAGGGAATGGGGGCAAAGTAGGGAAGGAAAATCAAATGGATATTCTCAACTCTCAGTTTTAGGAGTCCTTGTCGCACTCTTTGAGTCAGAATCAGAAAAAGCCAGGAAACTCATCGCTGGCTTGGTGGTATTTGCATTCAGATGTTCTTCGTCAACCTATTCAAAATTTTCAGAGTTCACAAATAGCTGCTCCTGTGTTCTGTTCAGTTTTTTTTCCCCCCAAGATTTTATTTATTTATTTGAGAGGTAGAGTTAGAGACAAAGAAAAGGACAGAGAGAGAGAGAGGTCTTCCATCTGCTGGTTCACTCCCCAAATGGCTGCAACAGCCAGAGTTGGGCTGATCCGAAGCCAGGAGCTTCTTCTGGGTCTCCCACACGGGTGCAGGGGCCCAAAGGCTTGGGCCATCTTCCACTGTTTTGCTAGGCCATAGCAGAGAGCTGGATCGGAAGAGGAACAGCCAGGACACAAACCAGCACCCCTATGGGATGCCGGCACTGCAGGCGGAGGCTTAGCCTACACCATGGTGCTGGCCCCTCTGTTCATTTTTAATAGTTGAGTTCAACAGAAGACAAAGCAGGTGCACTTATTCCATCTTGCCCAGAAGCAGAAGAGCAGCACTGAGTTCTCCATTAAATCATATTTTAAAATGAAATGTAGTGAGCCTTAACTATTTCCTGATTTTCAGGTTCATCTCCCTAACATGCTCGGGGCCGGGCAGGCCTTCACTCACCTGTCCCTGTGCTGACGCCGACTGGTGGTCAAGGCCACAGCAATATTGTCCCACGCTTTCCAAACTTCCCCTTGACCAGGACTCTCACAGCCCAGCTGGTGCCAACATTCATCAAACACTGCTTTCCACTTCTCATCAGCCTGCACTGCCAGTGTTCCCAGCTTCCTGCTAATAAAGTCATTTCACTTTTTACTAATCACATCTTTTGGGCAAAATCACTCTGAAGAACAGAAACTTTCTAACGTACAACTGAAAATGTTTCCGTGACCAGAACTGCCTAGACTGATAGTGCTTCTTTAAAACACTATGCAAATTTGACAGGAATGGTTCTTAGCTAATTCACGTTTATTAGACACTAAAGGGTATTGGATTGTTTTGAGTCTGAAGCATATCAGAATTGACTCCTCTGCCTCCTACATTTCCACAGAATTCATTTTGTAAAATTGCTGGTAAAGCAAGGACTTTCTGTACGTTGCACATACACTGTGAAATGTATTACCTACGAGCTTCTAAAAATAAGAATAAGCATGGTACAGAACATATATCAAGCCCTCTCAGAACACAGAATCTGAGATGCCACCAAAATATAAAGACAGAGCTAGAACTGCTGTCTGAAAAGGAAAACAGACACGTGCCAAAACTGGGGCGGGCGTTAACACACTTCACCTTTGTCTTTTGCTCCCAGTTATGCAGACCGGACAACTGCACTCGGTATGCTCGGCTACCTCGGCTTCATCTTTACTTTTCTAAACCAGGTCTGCAGAGAGCCCACTGAAGAATGCTGTTCAGTGGGCTTGGGCACCTGCACCTTTAGCAGGGCTGCTCTCACACAGGGCACGTTTATTTCAAACATCTGGCTCTGAGATTTCTAACCTAAGATGACGATAGACTTAGCTACCCACAGCAGCATCAGCTAACAATTCAAGGAGGTTATACCTTGTTTAAAAAAGCAAAAAAACTTGACAAACTTAACTTTGCTTTTAAAATATTAACTAGCTTTGCTAAAAGCAACACAACCCAAACATCCAATAATTAATCCAGAATTAATACCAGTTACTCACAAAACTGGGGGTCTGTCTTTATCACTCTCATACAGGCTGGGTTTGAAGTAGGTTCCGGTGATTTTAATCCCAGATCCCCATTCTCCATTAAAATAACCTTCAATGTAATCTCCATTTGGCATCGTCAGTGTTCCCTGGGTAAAGTTAGAGATAAAAAACATGGATGCAGAAGTATTTTTCAAATTAAAAGTCAAGAGAAAATGCACTACACTGTTAATGTTCACCTTTTTAATTTGCTATTTACCAGTATCCAAATCTTAAAAAAACAAACAAACAAACAAACAAAAAAAACACGCATACACACATGCCCCCAAAATAATGTATAAAAACAAGTCATGGGGCCGGTATTATGGCGCAGTGGGTTAAAGCCGTGGCCTGCAGTGCCGGCATCCCATATGGGTGCATGTTTGAGTCCTGGCTGCTCCACTTCCAATCCAGCTCCTTGCTATGGCCTGGGAAAGCAGCATAAGAAGGCCCAAGTCCTTGGGCCCCTGCACCCACATGGGAGATCCGGAAGAAGCTCCTGGCTCCTGGCTTCAGCTCGGCAAAGCTCCAGCTGTTGCAGCCAGTTGGGGACTGAACCAGCGAATGGAAGACCTCTCTCTCTCTCTCTGCCTTTCTTCTCTCTCTGTGTAAATCTGACTTTCAAGTAAATAAATAAATCTTTAAAAAAATTCATGAATAAAAGAAAAATCACCGGAAAAATCAGAAAATATTGTGAGACAGATGAAACAAACATGCATTGGATCAACGTGTATAGGGTGATGCTAATGCAGTACTCAGAGGGAAATGTAAAGCTCTTAACACCTACCTGGGGAAATAGAAATATTTCACATTGGTAACTTAACATTCTGCTTATGAAGTTAGAAAAAGGGGAACAAATGAAATCCAAACCAAGAAGGAGGAAGGGATAATAAGCTTACAGCAGAAGTCAGTAAGACAGAAAATAAAAACATAGAGGAAAAAAATCAATGAGCCCAAAAGTTGTTTCTTTGAAAAGATATACAAAATGGACAAACTTTCAACTAGACAGATCAAAAAAAAATTGTAAAGAGAAGATACGCATTCACAAAGTAAGGAGTGCACTAGGGTACTGCTCCTAGAAAGGTTAGAAGGTGCTATGACTTGAACGCATATCCCCTTCCACGTCCCTGCTGACTTAATCCCTACGGTGGTGGGAGTAAGAAGTGGGACCTTGGGGGAAGCAATCAGTCACAAATGATCAAGACCATGGATACTGGTGCCTCGATCTTGGACTTCAAGCTTACAGAACTGTGCAGAAATAAATTTCCCAGCTGCGGTATTTTCTTATGGTAGCAATAACAGACTAAGAGAGAATGAATACTAAGAAAACAATTTTATCCCAACAAATTATGTAACTTAAAATACAGAAGAATTCTTAGGAAGACACAGATTACCAAAACGGCTTCCAGAAGAGACGGAAAATCCGAATAAGAAGAGGAAATTTAAAATCTCACAAAGTAATGCTCAGGGCTTGCTGAATTCCCTCAAACATTCAAATAAAAACGTTATTGAGGCTTCATGAAGTCTTTCAGAAAACAGAGGAGGAGCAAGGTCCCCCTGAAGTAAAGGGGCTGGGTGCCAGCGGCCACATGGATGACTGTTCACAGGAAAGCTTCAGAAAAGGCAAATCTGGGGACAGTGAAGTAGTCCACTAGTGCGAGCTCAGCCTGGAGGTGCAAACAGCAGTGACCCTGAGTGGGCAGGAGAGAGCTGGTCAGGTGGTTAATTGTGGTCTAAAACTGAAGGATGGTGATGGATGTAAAAAAACTGCACATTTACTAAAAATCGCTGAAATGTACACTTTCAAATGGTGAATTTTATGGTATCTAAGTAAACGTTTTAGAGCCAAGAAACATTAGCAAAGGAATGCAATAGAGAGAGAAAGAAGAAAGTTGGTTTTCAAACCTTTCCACTAAGAGTCCAATCGTCTGAAAATTCTCCTTCATAGATAGTATCATCTTCGGAAAGTAAAACCCCATTTCCCTGTGGAAGAAACAAAACACAAATCAGAACATGTAAAATGAAGAATAATGCCAGAGTACCTGCAGCCATACCCCCAGAGCCATACATAATCTCAAAAGAAAAGGAAAGGAGGAAGAAGGCAGACACTAATAAAATATTATTTTCAGAGTTCAGGATATAGGAGATATAGGAGCTCTTCTTTTTTTTTTTTAACAGGCAGAGTGGACAGTTAGAGAGACAGAGAGAAAGGTCTTCCTTGCATTGGTTCACCCCACAATGGCCGCTGCGGCCAGTGCACTGTGCTGATCCAAAGTGTGCTGATCCAAAGCCAGGAGCCAGGTGCTTCTCCTGGTCTCCCATGGGGTGCAGGGCCCAAGGACCTGGGCCATCCTCCACTGCACTCCCTGGCCACAGCAGAGGGCTGGCCTGGAAGAGGGGCAACCGGGACAGAATCCGGCACCCCGACCGGGACTAGAACCCGGTGTGCCGGCGCCACAAGCAGAGGATTAGCCTAGTGAGCCGCGGCGCCGGCCAAGGATATAGGAGCTTTTAAAAGGCCGAAGTAACTACATGCCGATACCGCACTCACCGACATTTTATTAAGGTGGAAGTTGCCTTCATAGTATAGTCCAAACTGGGTGACGACCACGCCATTCCCTTGACAGGCATCATCTTGCCACATTCCCATATACTTTTCCCCCCTGCATAGAATCAAAAGAAAAAGTTGGGATAACAAGCATTAAGAGGGGTACAGAACAAGCACCACGTGGGAGAAGCATCAGCCTTGGGCTGGAACCGGTTCCATCTTTCTAGCTAAAGTGGTTCCTTCTGTCTCTTCAAACACGGGGCACTGTGATAGCAAGAGTAATGAGCTCCCTGGAATTAAAATTGTACTACCTGACACAGATCTGTAAATGGGTAAGTATTTCCTTAATAACTTTACGGCTCACTAGGCTAATCCTCCGCCTGCGGCGCCGGCACTCCGGGGTTCTAGTCCCGGTTGCTCCTCTTCCTTAAAAACTTTAAAACACATAGCTTTTTGAAATGCCAAGAATTCAACTCGAAATAATTTCACTAGGAATCTAACAGGCAGAATCAAATCTATGTACAAGTCTTTATTACCCAAGAAGTTGCCTAAACTATGGGTGGGCACTTGGCACAGAGGTTAAGATGCTGCTTGGGCACCCGCATCCCACATCAGCTCCAGCTCTAGTCTGATTCCTGTTTCCTGCTAAGGCAACCCTGGAAGGCAGCAGGTGATGTTCAAGTTGGGTCCCTGCCACCCGTGTGGGAGACCCAGATGGAGTTCCTACCTCTGGGCATTTGGGGAGCAAACTAGTGGATGGGAGCACTGTCTTCTCCACCTTTCAGTATTAAAAATATATTAAAAATTTTCACAAAATTTTGCTAACTTCAGAAGAGGGAAAGGAATGGGGCTTATCATGAAAGAAGGCTCATTTTCCACCTACTTAAACTCAGAGAAATATTACTCATCTCCACCAAAAAGACAAAATAAGTATAAACCACTTGTTTAATCATGAAATTTAGTAATCATGGAATGTAGTAATAACAGCAATTTTTTTAAAATCCCACATTATGAAAACGCTGGTGCTTCGTAACATGAGGGAGAAAAGTGTACACATTAAGTACAAAGCAGAGCAGGTCCAACTAAACCTGGAGACAAAAACTAGATTCCTCCCCAAGGTTTGGTTTGAATTTCACTAGGATTGCTAGCTGGCTTGCTGGCATGAACACATCTGTCCCCTGTACCTTGCATTCTCATTTTCTACTGAATGCATTACAGGATTTTCCTTATATAGTCAAGATGTGGTACCTTCACTGAGCCACTAAGGCTTTGTGTGTGCTGAATTTGGAGGAAAATGATACCAGTGTTAGTTCTGAATGACCAGATTTCCTAAAGAAGTAATCTAATGTTGTCTCCACAGAAAACAGATAAAATGATGTCTAACAACTTTGTTCCTTATTAAAATTTGTTCCTTAATATTGTCAAGTTAAATTTTCAGTCTTCATACAGTTATCACTTTTTGGAGAGGTTTAGGAACATTATCCTCTGTCACAAAAAACTCTGAGGTTGGAAGCAGAATACTGTACCTAGTGATATCGTCAAAGACACCATATCCTGCTTTCTTATCCATCACCCACTGGCCAATGAACATACTAGGAGAGGAGGAAGTCAATTTCCCACTTCGAAGGAGACCGTGCCCATGACGCACGTTATCTTGAAAACAGCCTTCAAACACTTCACCAGAGGCATAACTGTGGTTGGAAAGAATGGACAAAGATCACATGCATGTCGAATTCTGGTGCTCACTTCTACATGATTTAGGAAATCTAAAACTATACTCAGTCTCACTGGTAGCTATATTTATTTATTTGTGTATACAATTATTTTTCACCCATCAAAAAAAATCTCATTTTTGAATTATTGAGGGTAGGAAGTTAAAAATTGTCATGGGTGGTATTCTGTATTAGCATAGGCCAAAAAAAGTATATTTCATCCTTACGTGAAAACTAAATAATGAGTTCTTAATGAGAGGGAAGAATTAGAAAGTGTTGTTCAAATTAGAGTTGATTAGTAAAAGTAAGAAAGTTAGAGACAAGACCTGGAGAGGACTCTCAGAGAAAGTCATGATTTAAAGTATGTTACAAAGTTTAATAACCTAGTATTTTCACGTTGGTCTTTAAATGAAGACTTTATACAAGAGTTTCAGCCATTAGAAAGCAATAAAATTCACCCCCTGAAAATCCTGGCTATATAAATATTTAAGTTTAGAGGTTCTTTGAAAAGGCAATACCAGGGGGAGCTGTTTGGCCTGGTGGTAAAGACACCTCTTAGGAAGCCTGTATCCCAGTTCCAATTCCCATTCCAGCCTCCTGTGAAAATACACGCTGGGAGACAGAAACTGATGGCTCATGTACTTGGGACCCTGACACCCACATGGGAGACCCAATTAAGTTCTGGTCTCCTGGCTTTGGCCTGGTTGTTGCAGGCATTTGGGGAGTGAACCAGCAGATGGAAGATCTCTGTCTCTGTCTGCCTTTTCAAATAAATAAAAGCTTAAAAATATTTTAAAATGACATTAAAAAAAGAAAAAGGACCAGTCCAACACACTTTCCAATGTCATTACCTGTAGACTCCTTGACCACACATTTTTCCTTCTTTCCAGTGGCCCACATAATGGTCTTCTTTGTTCAGAGCCTTGTGTGGGATTCTATATTCCCCATACCTACAGCAATCAAAAAAGAAAGCACCAGAAGATGCATTTCTGACATACTCATCTTTTGTGTACAAACATCTGTAAGCAGTTTAACAGGGAGGGCAGGGAAAAATCTACTACAGCAGGAAATGGGCAGACAGAGCCTTGGTTCAAACTCTTTCAGTTACCTGAGCTGTCTGGCAAGTCTTAGCGACGTAGGACATCAACCCCACTACACTGAGAGATTAGATGTTTATCCCAAGTCCAGTGAGAACAGAAGACCTGTGTCCCAGGCCTATCTCTGTCACTAATTAGATGCAATACCTTAGGTAAGTCCAGGTATCCAGCACCCTTATCTGTGTAATACTATAATTCAGATTATCTAAAGTCTTTTATCATCCTAAAAACCCATTAAAAAGTATTAAAATAATTCACAGAAAACATACATTATCACATATGCACACAAAATTACGCACCCAATGTCTACAGCTTTTTTATGTTGTAAAATATATTACAGCTTTACAAGATACAAACTTCTTCCCTAACACAAATTTCTCATGTGAATATCTTTAGTGTCAGGAGACACGATAAGCTATGACAAAGCCAATGTCATCAGAGCATCAGTGGGCTATCACACAGAGGATTTCCCCTTTAACGTATCACAGAAATTCTGCATGACTAACTCCTGAAAGGAGAATTTCTCTCTGTCTTTTGTTGTAAATGGAGCACCACTGTCTTAACAGCCTCACCATTGACAGTACCCAGGCTCTCAGGCCTCCCAACTGAGACACGGATTTTATTTATTTATCTATCTATCTATCTATCTTTACTTTTAAATATCTATTTATTTATTTGAAAGGCAGAGTGAGAGAGAGAGAGAGAGAGACAGACACACACACACACACACACACACACACACGGACAGAGGGAGGGAGAGACAGAGACAGAGATCTTCCATCCACTGGTTCACTCCCCAAATGGCTGCAATGGTCAGGTCTGGGCCAGACCAAAGCCAGGAGCCAGGAGTTACTTCCAGGTTTCCCATGTGGGTGCAGGGGCCCAAGCACTTGGGCCATCTTCCACTGCTTTTCCAGGTGCATTACCAGAGAGCTGAATATAATCAGTGCCCATGTGGGATGCTGGCACTGCAGGCCATGGCTTTAATCCACTGCACCACAGTGCCAGCCCTGAGAAGTGGATTTTAGAAAGCAGTCCTGGGGTTGGCACTGCGGTGTAATGGGTAAAGCCGCTGCCTGCAATGTCGACATCCCATAAGAGCTCCACTGTGAGCCCTGGCTGCTCCACTTCCAATCCAGAACCTGCCAAAGCACTGGGAAAGCAGCGAAAGGTGGCCAGAGTGCTTAAGCCCCTGCCACACACGTGAGAATCCCGGATGGAGTTCCTAGCCCCTGGCTTCGGCCTGGCCCAGCCCTGGCCATTGCAGCCATTTGAGGAGTAAACCAGCTGATGGAATATTGATTGATATATCTGTCTCCCTCACACACCCTCCTCCTATAACTCTGCCTTTCAAATAAATAAATAAATCCTTTAAAATAAATAAATAAATAAATAAAAGGGAGTCCCATTTGAACACACGGAGGGCTACATGACTTTGGTATCATACTGCTATCGGGGTGAATGACTCACTCGGGGTGAATCAGAGGCTTCACCCCACACGCCCAGTCTCTCACGCTCACATATCTGCATTATAAGCCCTAATGCACTAGATGGATGCTTTTCTACAAAAATAAATAAATAAAAAACCAAAGTCTATTGATTGTTTGAAAAGCAACTCTGAATGGGAAATACTGTGATCGGTGACCACACCTGAATACCCCCTCACGTCTGACCCGGTTTTCTCACCCATCTTCCAAGCCGTTCCTGAACATGCCAGAATACATCCTTCCGTCGGGCCACTTCAGAACGCCTCTGGAGTGCACAAGCAAAGAACAGCTCAAGTCAGCCCAAGTCGCGGACAACGGACCCTTTTCCATAACGGGCATCGTCCTCACCCCAGGCAGAAACCTTAAACCTTTTCACCTGCCGTGAGGCTTCCCTGAAAGCCAGCGCCCATTATAGGTGGCATCTTTCAGGCGAGGGTCTTTGTAGAACGTGTACTTGGCACTGCGTGAAATGGGCGGCTCCTGCCACTGAACGCCACTGCCACTCCCGTAAGGTGGCAGATCAGATGTCCCCCTCAGAGCCTGGTCCACGGCCTGGCTGATGGCCCGCAGCCACTTCGTCTGGGAGCAGAAAGTAAGGAGCAGTAAGTGCACAGCAGCGACTCGTCATGCAGGCTTTCAATCTGAGCTTTCCTCGGCGTGAATCATTCTTCCGTCCCTCACTGCTTTTCTCGTTAAACATGACTTACTGCTGACTGGCAGCCACTGTTAAATGTTTAAAACTAATGATTTTTTAAAAATCTAGAGTTTTGGTTTAATGAAAATTTATCAAATACAATCGTGGACCTTGAGTCCTGCAGAAACCACTTCTTTACGACTACAGAGGGCAGAAAGAGCAAAGCCAAAGAGGGAAAGAAAATTCCACAAAGGACTAACCTTTTCCTGGGGTGTCGATGAAATCAGAGTGAACTGCTCCTCAGGTGTGGTTATCTTTATGCCATTCCTGAAACATTCACAAGGATGAACGCCAGGTATGACAACCTGTCATTATAACACCAATCCTCATACACGAAAAGCAACCCATTTAGGAGGTGCAGTAGCCTATTTTTTTTTTTTTTTTTTTTTTTGACAGGCAGAGTGGACAGTGAGAGAGAGAGAGAGAGACAGAGAGAAAGGTCTTCCTTTGCCGTTGGTTCACCCTCCAATGGCCGCCGCAGCCGGCGCGCTGCAGCCGGCGCACCGCGCTGATCCGATGGCAGGAGCTAGGAGCCAGGTGCTTTTCCTGGTCTCCCATGGGGTGCAGGGCCCAAGCACCTGGGCCATCCTCCACTGCACTCCCTGGCCACAGCAGAGGGCTGGCCTGGAAGAGGGGCAACCGGGACAGAATCCGGCGCCCCGACCGGGACTAGAACCCGGTGTGCCGGCGCCGCTAGGCGGAGGATTAGCCTATTGAGCTGCGGCGCCGGCCTGCAGTAGCCTATTAAATGTAAACATTCACGCCTGGTTTTGGGTCTCACAGCAGGGGGAATGATTTCAGATTACCCTGCTCTACGCTGAACAATGAGGATGTAAGCAATGGAGAGATGCTGTTCTAGAAACTACCATGATTTGTCATCTTCATCCCAACAGGCCATTTTCCTGTGGATTGTGTTAGGATGTGAGCCTCATTACGCAGAGTGCAGAAGCAAGCTTCTCACACTCTCCTGAGCTCTTTTCCTACTTAAGGACACAAGCTGGGTAACAGGGAGAACAGGAGGGATGGGGTGGGGGGAGGGAGTACACTTACACACCACCAGCTTCTTCAGACAGCGGCTCCACCCACAGTGTGGCCAAAGGGAAAACATGGTGCGTGGAGAACTGGAATGCAGAACACAGAGGCACGTCTGTGAAAGCCTGTGCAGACCTAGGGGTCTCTGCTTGTGTCCCCCTGGGGTCATTAGCCCATGTGTGCCCTGTACTCTCTGCTGCACAACCTCCTAGAGAAGGCTACGTCATGTGGCTGCTACCGTCTCCATCACAGGGTTCCCATAGCCAAGCTAACCCGGTGCCCTCGCCATGTCTCTGCAGGGACCTGTCACATGCTGCGTGCATTCATAAGCTGGAAACCGAAGCCCACACCACAGATGCAAGCTGTAGCATGTGCACACTTTCCTGTATGCGCAGCTTCATCAGAATCGCACGGGCTGACAGTCTGAAATAATTAACAAGTAATGCACTCCTGTTCCCCCTTCCGGGGCTTCCTTTAAGGTCAGGAAGCCAGCCTACCTGGGCGTGGACCAGGGCATCATTAAAGAGGATGAACCAGTTCACAGAGAACCTTCCCGCATGCTGCAAAGACAGGGCTCGGTTACTGCTCTCACACAGCAGACGCCGTTCTGGCTTCCTCAAGGAATCCTAGAATTAAAAACAATGACCCAGGACAACAATCAAGATTATCGTCACATACAAGGAGAAGACGAAATAGCCAGAAATCACACGTAAGGGAATTTACTGCCCAGGGCTTAGCTTGGCGTTAAATCTAAATGTAGATGGGATGCAAACACTTCATAAAATCACAGCTCAAGTTAGGAACAAACGAGAGGAAGAAAGCGATCAAGTCCAGCGAGCACTCTTAGAGAGGAGGGAAGACGGCGATATTCGCAGTGCCCACGCTACAGTCCCTGGACGTTTTAGAAAAGGGACCGGGAAAACCTTATTACCATAAACGAGCGAGGCCCAGAGAGAGCGACGGCAGAAATAAAGGGCCGCTGAGCGCTGGGCAACCACGACCGCCCGCACGGTTTACCGTCATTTTGCCGGGAAAGGTCTTCCAGAAGCCCAGTGTGTACTCCGCTTCCTTCCTTTTCCTGCCGAGATGGAGAGCAAGAGACTCGTAACAAGCACTGGAATCCTGCAGTTTCTGATATTCGGGAGACGTCTAGAGGTCAATAATTGAGGGAGAGGAAAAAAGAACATAAAACAACTGTCTGGCACCTGTAGGCTCAGTGCAACTTAGATACATGGAATTAAGTTTAGGGAGAAGACTCAGCCCAGGACAAAAGTGGTACACTAAAGGGAGCCGGGAAAAAGGGAAGACTGGTTTTGGAAAAATTCTGCTAGTTACAGGTACCTATTAAGCAGGGGAGGGACACAGGGAGAGAGAAACAGCACTGTAGGCCCTCAGGATGGGCAGCCCTCACAGGTTTTGCTCTCAGGATCCCTTTTTTTTGACATGTGTGGGTTATATCTACTGATATTTACCATATTAGAAAATAGGAAAAATTTTATAACCTTTATTAATCATTTCAAAAAATATAAGTGAAAACCATATTTTCCAAAACAAAATAGCTCTCAGTGAAAAAAAAAAAAAAAGTAGCACTAGTCCACTTTTTTTTCAAGCCTTGTTATTATCTGGCTTAAAAGATAACAGCAAGGGTGGACATTTGGCATAGTGGTTAAGTGTGCTTCAGAGGCCCGCAGTCCACACTGGGGTGCCTGGTTTTTGAGTCCCAGCCCCTCTGTTTCCAAGCCAGCTTCCTGCCAGTGTACACCCAGGGAGGCAGCAGATGGTGGCTTAAGTATGTGTTTCCCTGCCAACCATGTGAGAGAACTGGTTTGAGTTCTGGGCTCCCTGCTTCTGTCTGACCCAGACCTGGCTGCTGTGGGTATTTAAGAGTGAACCAGTAGATAAACAATCTCTGTCTCTCTGCCTTTAAAGGAAAAAAAAAGAGACATCAAATCTGCTTCTGCATTTCATCAGTTATGAAATGCAATTTGGTTGAGAGAAATGAAGAAAACTCACTTTCTAAAGGTAAACAAGAGTGTCCAAAAAATTTCATGGAAAATATGTATTATGAAAACACTATGCATTGATTTCTAAATTTTTCACACCAAAATAAACTTATTTAGTATCATTTCCCCACAAACTTTCTGGAATGTCCTCTTGTTAAATGGGTTTCTCAAGGGGTAGCTACAATGAGAAATCTGAAACCACAGCACTGGACTGTTTATATTCTGTTCTACTAAAATCCATTGGTTTATTTTACACGTTGAACAGACCTTTTACCATACATGATTTTGTATCAATGCAGATTTGATATCTGAAAGACATTGGTTGATTTAGTTATTTGGATCTTCAAAATATTGGTAAATTTTTTATATATCAAAAATCACATTAGGGGCAGGCACTTGACCTAGGGGTTATGATGCCCACACTCCATTTTGAATTGTCTGGGATCTATACCCACACCCAGCTCCTGACTCCAACTTCTTGCTAATGCAAAACTTGGGAGGCAGTGATGATGGCTCAAGTGATTGGGTTCCTGTCACTCAAGTGGGAGACCTAGGATTGAGTTCCTGGCATCAGCTTTGGCCATGGCTCAGTCAGAACCATTGCAGGCATTTAGGGAAGTGAACCAGGGGTAGGAGATCTTTCCTTCTGGCTGTAATCTGCCTCTCAAATACTCATTTTTTTTTTTTAAAGCAACATTAGCATTACTAGCAAGCTTATCAGAGTCCTAAGAATTGCAAAACTGTCGGGCTCACAGTGCGAGACACAGTTGTGTTTTGTTTGTTTGTTTGTTGGTTGGTTTTGACAGGCAGAGTGGATAGTGAGAGAGAGAGAGAGACAGAGAGAAAGGTCTTCCTTTTTGCTGTTGGTTCACCCTCCAATGGCTGCCGCGGCTGGCGTGCTGCAGCTGGCGCACTGCGCTGATCCGATGGCAGGAGCCAGGTACTTATCCTGGTCTCCCATGGGGGGCAGGGCCCAAGCACTTGGGCCATCCTCCACTGCACTCCTGGCCACAGCAGAGAGCTGGCCTGGAAGAGGGGCAACCGGGACAGAATCCAGCACCCTGACCGGGACTAGAACCCGGTGGGCCGGTGCCGCAGGCAGAGGATTAGCCTATTGAGCCGCGGTGCTGGCCTAGACACAGATTTTAATGCTAATTTTTGCTTAAAAGTACAGATTCTGTCCTTGGTAACAAACTTTATCAGTTGTTCTCTGCGATGGTTTGGGAATTACTTAGGATTTTTGATGTCCCTCAAAGGCCCACGTCTTACGGATGTAATCCTTAAAATCTTATGTTAATGGTATAAGGAGGAGGGTGGAAATGATACACTTATGGTACCTGAAAGTGGGGCCTTGAAGAAGTGCCTGGCTTAGATGGGGCCATTTGGGTGAGGCCCCCCCCTGGTGGCTTTATAAGAGACCACAAAGGCATGGACTGACACTCCCTCTTGCTACAGGATGCCCAGGGCTGCCTCAGGTCTCTGCCAGTAAGAACGCTTCACCAGATGCTGAACCAAGGACGCCTGCCCAATCTCGGACTGTGAATCTCCAAAACCATCACCCCAAACAAGGTCCCTTTTCTTTATAAGTAGCTTATCTCAGATATTTCATTGTGGCAACAAAAAACTGACTAACAGACTCTACTTCAAATGACGTCTTTATGTACTCATTTCTGAGAAGTTATCTGCTAATAACCAAATCTGAATAACCCACAGTTTATCTGTCCATTTCCCTTTCAAGTTAACAAGAAAGAACAGTTCCCAGCTCAGATCATCAGTCATCCTTTTTCATGAGAGCACTTCAGTATGTGGCAGAAGTGCTTTATGCATGTTTGCCACGTCAACATACAGGATGTTAAAAATACGTCTATTCATGGGTTGAGGGCAAATAAATAGGATTTGTTTTTACTGCTTCATTGTGAACATTCTTAAGAAAAATGCATCTTTTGTTTGTTTGTATTTAACACAAGCTTGTGTTGATGATGAATACAATGGCCAAAAGCTACTGGTAGAGTTTGAGGCCACAGCCTAGATTCCTGCAAGAGAACCAGCAGTTCTACCCCCTTTACTTTTGCAGATGACAGCCTGGTGGGAAAGCAATGTGTTAGCATCACCAGGAAAATAGTGTTGGTCCTCTGTACTCTGAAAGGATCTTTGGAACCTGAGAACTGCAGCACAGGGGTGAGAGGCACTGCGCTAAATGGGGAGTGAGCAGGAAGTCAGATGAATGGGCAGCCCCTCCCATTCATGAGCAATCCCATTCCTCAATGCTTAGGAGTCCCTCATATTCATTTGAGAAACAATGAGCAGCTAAACGATGAAAAGCACAATCTTTTGTCTTCTGGGAGCTTACATAACTAGGCAAAGGAGACAGGAGAACATACAACACGTCAGAATAACACACTGGTTCTGTTAATAGGTTATGCATTAGAACACAGTCAAGCAGATAAGGGAACAGATTCTGGAGCCAGCAAGCCTGAATGTGAATTCTAGCTCTGTCGGTTCTCACGTGTGCTTCAACTCTCCCCCCACTCTGTAAAAAGGGGATAATAATACCACCAATTTCACGCGTTAAGGTGGAGATTAAATGAATACATAGGACACGCTTAGAATAGCCACTAGCATGTGGAATGCCTTCCATAAATATTCAGTATTATTTTTTCATATGTAGAAGCTTCAACACATGTGTGTATATGTATGTATATGTCTAGACTGTGCCTTAGACTTAGTACTATTTACAGTGATGGAGCGTAAGCTATGTGTGTTTTAAAAAAACTCCCGCAAATGATTCTGATGCCCTGTGACAAGGATAAGGACCACTTGTAAAACAGAGCGAGTAATGGAGAAATAAAGTGTTAGCGAAGCACAGAGGAAGAGGACATCATTCTTAAGCGACGGGAAGGAGAAGCAGAAGTAGTCGGAGAGGGCTTCATTTTCATGAGAAAATGCCCTCAACCCAGGCCTTGAGGCTTTCCACAATGAGATGGGGGTGGGTGCTTCAGGAAGGAACTATAAAGCACATGAGCAACATCCAAGGAAACTGAACTAACGCTTGGACTCAGGACAAAGGATAAGGCCAAAAACAAAAGAAGGCATCACACTACGTACACCTTTGAACATCAAACTCGAGAGTCTCGATTCACTCACAGAACCGGGCCCTTCAGACTGGGAACAAGTCTAAGCTGATCCAGTAGAGAAGACTTTTCCATTAATCAAAGCCATACTGAGGTAAAATCTGTATCCCATTGGGTTATTTGGTGGCTCACACCTGCACAGCTAACACTAGATCATTAGGAGTTAAAACGGAAACCATACAAACTAAAAGCCCCAAGACCACAGTAGGATCAAATAGAAACAGTTCGCTTCGGTTTCCAGGTCTCTCTGGGGACTGGGACCTGCCTGGGTCAGGAGAGGGACCTCAAGATTAAGAAGACTGTAAACCTGAAAGAGCCCTGGGAGTTGTGGTTTCTCCGGAGCCTTTCCGAGTGGAGACAAAACGAAACCGCACGTTGCACTGCAATTCAAAGGGGAGGCCTCCAGACCAGCTTCCTCACACAGCCACGTAGGAGAGTGGCACTAATTAGGCTGGGCTCTATTAAACTCGTTTTGCACAGAAAATGAGCTGGCCAGCACTGGACAACGTTCTGTAAAACTGACTTCTCACAGCATTTCTAAGGTGACCCGAACATCCGGCATGAGCCTATCTCACACCCAGGGAGGTGCTCGTTCTACTGCCTCCCAGACCCCTGCCTGCACAGAGAGCCCGGCCAACAAGGAGCTCTGTGCAACCCATTCCACTCTGCACTTAATACATTTTGGCAACTATTGAATGAGTAGCACTAGTAATAGGGTTTTAACCTTAGACACAGTTCAGTAGAATAAGAACACTTAATCTTGATAAGATCCCCAAAGGAAACTGAATCCATAATAATATAAAAAAAAAAAAAAAACAAACCACTAGCTATACCTACAGTCATTCTTTCCTCTTTCATTTCCCTGCACAAAAAGGATACTGAATTAAACACATGTAAATATTAAATTAGGTAGTTCCAGACATTAAGGGGGCATAAAACAAATAAACTTGACTTCAGAAGTGTCCCAAGAGGGGTATATACAGGAGCTTACCACTTCAAAACAAGTAGCAAGCTTTAGCAAAACTTTGGCATAATTATGAAGTCGTCTGATTGGCAAGAAAAACAGAGTATTCAGTATTTCCATCAACTGAGTGTTTTCATCATTCACTTCGGATAAATCTTGTAACAGTTCTTGGTTTTTATTTAGGAAATCACTAGAGGTAAAGAAAAAATAATTTGGTTAGTCATTTTGGTATTGATAATACACAAGGTAACTAAATAGAATATTTCACCAGGTAGGACATGTTCCAGAAAATATGTATTTAGATGCTATGAAAGTAATGACTTATATATTAATTATTTACAGAGAAATACACAAGACATAATTTTTAAAAATTTCCCTATCCATAAGGCAGGGAATTTTGAGTATAAAGAATAGTAAATGGTAGCAACAGTAACTGTAATTAAAATGGTTAATCACATGTCTGTGCCTTATGTTCTAGGAAATGAATCATGCGTCCCAGTTTCAAAGAACAATGAGAGGCCAGCTGACATTTTACCTATTAATTGCAAGGCCAGAAATCACAGTAATAAATGATAAAATTAATGTGCTAATCCACTGTGCTAAACAGAAATACTAGAGGAAAAACAAAGCTCTTGTTCCAACAGCATTGGCATGGATATTAAAATACTTCTAATTTCTTCTTTTTCCTGCCAATTGTTGATCACATAATATGAGTTTACAACAGAAGAAAAATAAAAAGCTGTAGGAACTAGTACTATAATTAATAGTAAACAGTAAAACAAATTATATGAAGATTTATTTCAATGCTGAGATCTTCAAAAGCATTTCAAACTGAAGTCAAATTTAGTTTTTAAAGTCAGGATTTTTTTTTATAGATACACTTTTAAATTTAATTTGCAAATTTTAATGTTGATCAGTCATCCACTAAGAATACGTTCACCAGCACAAAATACTTAGATTGTTTACAAAACAACCAGAGTTGGTGGGGCAGACTCATCATCTGTCACTTAATGAGCAACAACTAACATGGCCCGGATCTCTGTGGATGTTTGGCTTCTGCCGATGTTCCTGCTTCCTCCTCATGCTCTGAGGCAGGGATCAGCCGAGGACACTGCTTTGGCCTACTCCTGAGAAGGAGGTAGGACGTGACGAACGCATTCTCCCTCCGACCAGACTTCTCCTGGATGCTCACCGCCAGTCCCCACCAGAGCAGAAACAGCCCAACTCTTGTGGCCCCCATTTCTTTCCAGGACTCACTCCTGCTCACGCCTAGAGACTTACGTCCTCTAAGAGAATCCTGGTACGTTCTCAGGACATCTCCCCAGGGACCCTGCTCAGCCTAGCTTCCTCTGGGAGTCTTTCATGCTCTTTCCTTAAATGGCTAATTTATATTGTTACTCAGATTTTTAAAATGAAAACAAACACATTAAAGGGAGAAACAATTTAAGTATCCCTCAACAGATAAATGGGAAAATAAAACGTGGAATATTATTTTGTCACAAAAAGCAATTCAACTTGATATATGCTACACCATGAATGGAGCTTGAAGACATTATGCTTCAGAAATAAGCCAGACACAAGGACAAATGTGATTGCACTCACATAAAGTACCCAGAACAGGCAAAATCACAGAAACACAAAGTTGACTGGCAGTTACCAGGGGCTGACAGACAGACGCGGCATCATTTAATGGGTACAGAATTTTTGTTAAGGACAGTGATAAAGTTTTGGGAGTGAATAGTGGTGCTTACGCAACACTGTAAGTATATTTGATACCACTGAACTGTGTGCTTATGAATAGTTAAAGCAGTAAATACTATGTCATGTATATTTAATCACAATTTAGAAATAAAAGAAAAAAAACACCTGTTTAATGGTCAAAGCAGCAGACAAGCCTGAAGCCCAGAGCTAAACTAACCAAGGGATGAGAGCCTGAGCCACTGAGTGGATGGAACCCACTGCTGTGCTCTGGAGCTTCCCAACTCTGAAATGTTGACTTGTCAGTCGAAATTGAAAAAGGACGGCATTTCTGCCTTTAATTACGTAGAACCCAGGGGTTCATGAACTGCCACTTAGAAAACGATGCCCAAATCCAGACTCACTATCAGCTGCCATCACTCAGCGTGTACCTTGGTTGCTTGCCACATGCCCAGGCTGTGGGCATGGTGCTGTGAAGGCAGCAAGGGGCTTCCACTTATGTCACTCATTTAGCTGCTTTAGCAGAAACTCAGGTCACCCTAACTCTGAAACAGTGGAGGCAGGTGAACAATGCAGCAGAATAAAGCACAGGGCCAACAGCTGCCATGGTCCTCCAGAAGCCCAGAAGCTCCCCACACTCTACTTACTTTTGCATCCTCCTATAACAAAACTTTGTTTTCTTCAAGCATTACTATTTGTAAGAAACAACTATTCCAGTTTCTTTCCATGTCACTTAATGACACAGAGTGTGCTTGGCGACCTCCATGTTCTATTTTTTATAAGCCATCACATACATTACTTGCTTTCTAACAAGAGGGGAGAGTATGGTCCCATTTTGCAGATGAAAAGTGGGCTTACTAAGCTGAAGAGAGTTACCCAAAGTCTCAGGGATAACAAGTGGTGGCACTAAACATGGATCCAGATCGCGGGCCTTCTGGTACAGTGCTTTTCAGTATCTGCTGATTCAGTACTGCTGATGATAATCAGAGTTTGATTCCTTTGGTAAAAGCCAAAGCTTTCCCAAGATACTCAAAAACACAGAACCCCATAAAACTCAATCCTTGGTTGTTGGAACAGTAATGGGAAAGTATTGTATTTGCTTACATGGCAGGCTTAGCAAGAAGTGGGAATCCGCCCATAACCAGGAAATTTGTAATAGATGTGCAATACCTTGAGCAAAAAAGAAAACATGGGAACATTAGTGTTAAAATGTAAAGTACTCCTTCAGTTTTAAAGCAAGTACCTATAACAACTATTTCTTAGTATTTCACCAATAAGTTTCAGAACTTTCGTGATGTCAACATTTGTGAGCTATACGAGACTAAATAGAAAGCAGGTTATGTGATAATCACAGTAACCAGGGAGGTACCAGTTAAGTAATGAGGTTAGTATTAAAGGAAATTTTAAAAACACCTCAAATCATGCAAAATATGTCAGAATTCACTTGGTAGATAGTACTTGGTAACTTAAGAAAATGGGATCAAATTTGTCAGATATTTAATGAAAATTTCTTCTAATGCTTACTTCAGGCTTTCCAATGAAATCTTCAGAAATGAGTAAGAGGGGTAGGCACTGGAGCACAGAGGGCTAAGCTACCTCTCAGGAGGCCTGCCTCCCATACCGGAGTGCCTGGGATGGAGTCTTGTCTCTGCTTCTGATCTAGCTCCCTGCTAACGCACACCTTGGGAGGAAGCAGATGATGGCTCAAGTTTTTGGGTCTGTGCCACTCACACGGGAGACCTGAATGGAGTTCCAGGCTCCCAGCTTCAGCTTAGTCCAGCCGTGGCTGTTTCAGGCATTTGAGGAGTAAACCAGCAGATGGATGTGTTTCTCTGTCTCAGTCATTCTGCCTTTCCAATAAATAAAAATAATAAACTTTTTTAAAAAATGAACAATAGTGAAGGTAAGAAAACGGATTTAAAGAGCGTGAGACAGTTTTAGAAAATGTTGATTCAATGTTGATATACTGCTAGAAAACAAGTGTAGAAGTACTGCTTCCAGTACAGAAATTCCTCCTCCCAGGCTGGCAAACGGCATCAGCTGACTCTGAGAGAAGGAAAATGCCTACTAAGAGCAGCACAAGGTGCTATACACCTGAAAACATCACGCTAGATGAAAGAAGCGAGACAAGAAAGGCCATGTGTCACATGGTTCCATTTGTATGAAGCATTCAGAACAGGTGGATCCATGGAGGCACAGGGCATCACACTGATGTCCAGGGTTTGGAGTGGGGCCTGACTGCTTAGTGGGTAAAGAATTTTTTCTCTGAGATGACAAAAATTGGGGAGGACAAGATAGAGGGCTGATGGCTGCAGAATATGGTAAAAGTACTAAATACCACCCAGTTTAAAAAGGTTAAAGTTTTATGTCATGCGAATTTTACCTCACCCAACAAAAAAGGTCACAGATCACTGTGAAGCAGTGATTTTTTTTAAATTTACATATAAATTTATATATGTTTATTCATATACAAGTTTTGAAATTTACATAAGTCTATGTTTTCTACTTGCCCCATCTATAGGAGGCAAGATTATTATGTAATAAAATATTTTAAAAAGTAACTCATCTATCAAAACAGAAGCATTTTGAAGCATAAGACCTAAAGTATCAGAGAGAAGCAAAAGTGAAAAAGAGCTATTATAAGGTAAATACAAGCAGAAAAAAGAAAATTACACCAATAAAAGCTGAAACCTTCAACAAACAGCAAAATCTAGATTTTAAAAAGTGAATTAGTATCAAGTTATATTACTTTTATTTGGTACACCTGAAAGATGGTAAGTTAAAAGACTCAAACTGGGGTATTTGCTTTCAGAAAACACATTCTAATATTTTCAAATTTGCTTAGAATTAAAATTGCATACAGCAGTCTGCAGGTGTACACACATGAGTCAAAGGAAACACACTAAAATGATTAGCAGTGGTTATTTCTGGTAGTAGGATTATGGGCAGCTTTAAATATCCTTTTGATTTTCAGCATTTGTACAGAGTCCACCTAAATACCCAAAGTGAAAACAGAACATGAACTCCCTGAGGGCAGGTGCCTTTCACGAGCTCCCAGCTGCAGCTTTGGGGGGCTTGGAGCCCCGTGCAGTGCATGGCACTCCGTGGGCACTCAGTATTTGTTGGATGGATGAAGTATGAATAAGTGAAGAATTAAAACTATACACACTTGAGGCCATCGACACAGTATACATGAAAGTAACACTTAAATTATGCCTCACATTGTGTTAAAATTCAAATTAAGAAAAAAAGAGAAATTTTACTAAAAAACCAGACAAAGAACCTTCGATAACTATTCTGGGTTTTCTTAAGAAAATTTCTGTTTTTGCTGAAAGTAGTTCACCTTCTAAACCTTCCACTGACAAAACAGTGCAGGCAGACATCAGAACAGTGCCATGTTTACAACCGCCAGTTGGCCTTGAAACACTTGGTCAAGTTTTAGTACAATTTACATCATTAAATAAAGTAACATATTTTCTGTAAATTAAGTACACTATTAATAATTCTGCTAGGATACAGAGGGAAACGCAAGACTTCATTATTCTGAAACCTTTTAAAAAGGTTTCAGAGAAAACTAGCTTCCAGCCACGCAGAACTATCGTTGGCTAAGCTCCCAACGCTGCACGGCAATCTGTGCTACCTTCGACTACTCTCCCTGCGCTAGTCTCTTCTGATGAAGGGGTGCTCTCCTCGGCAGGACAGCCCTGCAGGGACTGCACACGACTCGGGGCCGATACTTGCTCTGTGTAACTATCCAGGAAGAGACTGGCGTGCTTGAGAATCACCAGATTCCTGGCTTCCTTCAGCCCCTGCAGGAAGCTGCTCAGCGAGGCTCCGTGCTGGCCGATCAGGTAACACAGCTTGCTGAATCGGCTTGCCACTTCCTGCAACAGCTGCACCGTGGTAGCCGCGCCCAGGTTTTCTGTAACGAAATAATGACAACCACATAACCGCAGGATTGACTATTTCTTACAAGCCTAAGACCAACAGTGTAAAGTCTCCTTTGCTAAGAATACTTGGCAAGAAATTCTCCCTTTCTAAGAACGTTTACCATGTTGAGGTATATTCTATCTACGAAACCCAAATAATTTCAGGGTTAAATAAAGCGACTTGAAAGGTCGGTGGTGGCCTGGGTGGTGTTTCAGCACAGTGGGGTTAAGCTGCCGCTTGAGACACCAGCAAGCCACCTCAGCGCTGGCTCCACTTCTCATTCAGCTTCCAGCTTCTGTGTGTGGGAAGGCAGAAGAAGATGGCCCAGGTACTCGAGAGAGGACTTATGTGTGTGGGAGATCAGGCTGGAGCTGCTGGATGGGCCAGACCTGGCTGTTAAGGCCATTTGGGGAGTAAAACAGCAGACAGAAGAAAATATCTCTCTCTCTCTCTCTCTCTCTCTCTCTGTCTCTCTCACTCTCACTCCCTCTGTTCTGCCTTTCAAATAGATAAATAATCTTAAAAACAAAACAAAGAAAGATCACAAATTTCAGTCACTTGAGGAACCTGTTAAAATACATCACAAGAACAGTTTTTAAAAAACGAGCATTTACAAAAAAAAAAGGCTTTCCAGGTGATTCTGAAGATCAGACAAATTTGAGAACCACTGAGCTAATTCAACTTTCCTCCATTTCAAATTTAAGTCATCTGAAGCCAAAAAAAAGGCAGGTTGAATTTTCTAATGTCACACAATAGTTAGCAATGGTCATGAATTAAACTCACTTTTGTATTTGTATCTTAGCTCTCATTTTCAACTTTTTGGATTGACTTTTGTTCTGCTTGTCTCCCTACTCTCACCCCTGCCCCAGACAGCCCAACCTTTCCGTGCAGAGGGGCAATTCAAAAATCAGACAGCTGGAGCCCTTGGAATGTTACGAAGGGCTTCGGGAGACTTAGCTAAAGTAAAGCTAAGAAAAAGAATCTAATTCCATCAGCTCACGTAATGTAGGATAAAACTCTCAAAGCTCTTAGAGTTATCTACAATTTTAAGAGATTACATATAAATCCAAAAGACTATCTACTTGATATAATCCTAAGAATGATAACCAAGAAAATGAACAGCTCAGGTAGTACAGTAGAGAATATTTGAGGATTATGGGGCTAGAAGTGTTGTTGGGAAATCTGGCTTCCAGGGTCAATATTCTCAGTTATTTCTGCTTCTCTGCTGTATCCTAAAAGTCTCACTGTCTACTTCTGTGAGTAGAAGGAGCTGTGGGAATGGCAGGAGAGCACACAGGCAGCTGGGCCAGGGACATATCGGAAAATGCAAGTTGTTCACTCACAAAAAGAGAGAGACTGGAAAGAAAGGAATAAACTACAACGCACAGGTTTTCTTCCTTCTGATACAGGAAGACTAGAAAACATGAGAGCCTAATGACTTGCGTATACAGGACAGGGGACACTTCCATTACCTAAGCTGAGAAGAGGCCTGAGAATCTGAGATTTGATGTCACTTAGTCTTGAATAGAACCGTCTTTCTGTAGTAGCCAACTCGTGGAGACTGGCGATATAACCCATAATGTTTTTATCCACCAACGCCACATAGCTATCTTTTCCTGCTGTCACTCTGCTTATATATCCAAGCTGAAACAGAAGAAAATACAAGGATTAGAGTCTAATTGAATCGAGCCAATTTGGTGCACTGAGCTGGCTCATATTAGCTGGCAAAATCCAGTTGTTAAATACTGGGAATTTTCCAAGTACATTTTTAAACCATTAGCAGTTTAAAACTAGCCAGAGTGAAAATCTGGAAACACAACAGATCAGGTCATTTGTTTGCTTGTTTGTTCTGTTGTGTTAGAGCTGATTACCAGTCCACCAATGTTATATACATATATATAGATCTATAATTCATTTCCAAGATATTTCTATTTCACAGTACGGGCAGTTGGAACCACTGATATCCTAGCTATGGAATGATACGTTAGGGATACAAGCCTCAAGGGCCACTGTGCACTAAAACGAAGTAATAACAGCAGAGAGGCGCTCTAAACAATAAAATATCAAGGTGCTAAGAGGTTTTGTGTCTCTTAAAAGTATCACATAACAGGATTTTCTTCAAAAAGGAATTTTTACCATTTACCCATAATGCCACTCAACAAAAACACTCAATGTCTTTACAAACTTTATTAAACTAAGCAGGCAATCTGCACACCCCAATGGATTACTAATTCCTCATGGTAACCAGAGACACAGCAAAAGTTCATCCTTTTCACTAGGCTAATTCACCCTTTACCTAAATCATAGGCTCAGGGCCGGCACTATGGCGCAGCGGGTTAACACCCTGCCATCCCATATGGGTACCAGTTCGAGATCCAGCTGCTCCACTTCCAATCCAGCTCTCTGCTATAGCCTGGGAAAGCAGTAGAAGATGGCCCAAGTCCTTGGGCCCCTGCACCCGCGTGGGAGACCCAGAAGCTCCTGGCTTCGGATCAGCGCAGCTCTGGCCATTGCGGCCAATTGAGGAGTGAACCATCGGATAGAAGACCTCTCTCCTTCACTCTCTTCCTCTCCTCTCTCTGTGTAACTCTGACTTTCAAATAAACAATAAATAAATCTTTAAAAAATAAATAAATCACAGGCTCTTTCATGGGGAATGTGGAGCCAGGACCAACAACCAGAGTCAATTAGCACACATGAAAGAATGGGTTAAGCCTAAGAGCCTAGTCATAGCCTGTGTTGCCTTTAGCAACACCGATCATGTTCCTATACATTCCTAGGTTACTCCAGAAAGACTAAGGCTAAAAAGCAGTCCACAGGAGATATCATTCAAAAATAACAAACCCAGAATGTACTAGCTTTGTAATTGTGGCATGTCACTTCAAGGATATGAGTTACTATGGCGGGGTGGGGAGCCAATGGTTCAAGTTTATGAGAAAGAGGAAGTAGGAAAGCAGAGAGAAAGTCAGAGCTGCAAGCAAAAAGGGGGCTCAACAACAAGAACTTCAGTGGAAAGCTAAGAGAAGAGAGGAATGATAAGAAATGGACACTGCTGGGCCTCTCGTGTCCCTCACAGGCTGCCTGAGCCCAGCTCGGGCTCCCACAACTACTTCCCAGTGACATCAGAAAGTCACCCACTCCACTTCTATTCGAGTTCACCTGTAAAGATTCCACAAACACTGTCAAGAAACATCACTGAGATATGTACTTTTCAATATTCCTACATGAGGGTGTTAGTTCAACAACTATTTTAAAGTATGCATAGCAAGGATACAGCAGTGAATGAGAATGCTGAAAATCCCTGCCCTCACGAATCTTACATTACAGTAAAGAGGACAGACAGCAGACAGAACAAGTAGGTGATCACTGCATCAGACAGTGACAGGCACAATGGAGGTAAGGCATTAGGAAGATAAACAGTGAAAGGGTGGGAGGAGAGGTAGTCAGAGAACTTGGTAGTCAGGCACACGAACACCACCACAGATAGAGATTTCTCATGTGTTATAGAATGTGGGCCTAAGGATCCAATTCCTGTTCACCTTACTACAGGAGAGAAGTACTGGAGTCTTAGTACCACTGGGATTCTCTGGAAGGTTGTCACCTTCTGTAGGTTCCTGCCGGCCACTGTAACATAACCCAGGCTGGAAGTCTTCTGTATCCACCAAAAACAGGGAGTAATCCTGGCCTGCAGCTACACTCCAGACTCCATTGTCAGTGCTCACCTGCAACGACAGAAAGATGTGTGTGTCCATGGTGAAGGCGCTCGGCCAGCTGACATCTACAGGAACTGAAAGGTTAGGTTACTGAGGCAGGCAAATCTCAGCCAGCAGAACGCCCTATCGAATGTGTAACAGATGCAGGAGGAAGAAGAAATCCCACATACAGCTTTTAAATTTAGAGCTGGATCGTTTTTTTTAAAAGAAATGTGGGCCAGGGATTTGGCACAGTGGTTCCCATAGCCTGGTTCAAGTCCCAGCTACTCTGCTTTTGATGCAGCTTCCTGCTAATGCATACCCTGGGAGACAGCAGACGGTGGCTCAAGTACTTGGATCCTGGATCACCACCCACACAGGAGACACAGATGAACTTCTAGGCTCTTGGCTTTGATTGGCTCAGCTCTGGTTGTTAGGAGCATTTAGGGAGTAAGCCAATGGTTGGGAGATCTCTGTTTCTCTTTCAAATAAAAATGAAAATTTTTAAAAATCTGAAAACTTGGAATTTAAGAAGGAAAAACTGTGGATCTAATATTTTATTGTTTTTGTAAACCCCATAAATAGCCTGCATAACAATCTAGATGCCCAGGAACTTCTAAAGCCCTACTTTAGAAGTGTCAGGTAGGACACACCTGTGTCCACCTGCATTCTGGTATGCACACAAAAATCAAGGTACAAAGAAAAGAAAATCGAATAAGCCTAAATTCCATTCAGGCCACCTAAACCCTTGTTTGCCAAAATTCAGTTTTCCCATTTGGAATCCACTAGCTCTCTATTACGACTTCACTGTGCCAACTGTGGGATGCTGACCTGTGGTTCTCGAAGCAGCAGCAATCACCTGGAAGCACGTGGCGGTGCAGGCTCTCAGCCCCAGTCTCTGTGCTGTACAGAAGCTTGAGAACAACTGCCTGAAAGCCACAACTTCAAACCACAGATTCTCCATAGAGATCCAGAGTCTCCACAAGCAGGCAGGGGCCAGGGCCAGGGAGCCCTCCTGCACCCTTCCTCAGGCAGGTGGACATTCCTCTGTTCATGGGTGGATTTCCTCCAAGATTTCACTTGGAGAGTGTACTGCTCCCATCTCCAGATGCAGTTTCAGCCTCCACTCCCAGACTGATGAGCAAAAACTCCTCCTCTGTTACATCCTTTGTACCTGGACTGGCTCCTAAGCCTAGGAGATCGCAAGTGTGCATGTGTGCACACACGAGTCTCTGCTACTTTACAGCTGCCCTCTTCTCAAATCCAAACTACCCAAATAACTTTGGATTCATTTTACCAAGAATGAATTAAAATGTTTACAGGAGGCAAAGAATCATCCTTTTAGTCTAATCAAAATTCATTCAAATCTCATTCTGTCTAGACTTTTAATTCTCACAAATTAGAATGACTTCAAAATGTTTTTCTTACCATCTATCAAATAAGCAAACCACAATCCTCATGCTGTAGTATTTATATGTACAGTTGGTTAGGAAACTAAGACAGTATTTAAAATCTCTATTTTCTCTTCTCTAATTCTAAAATATTGAATAAAAGTTTGATTTCCAGGGTCTTCTTGTCATACTACAAAACTTTCCTTGGTATAAGTATATTTTCTACTTCATTCAAATAAGCAAAACAACAAGGAAAAATGACTTGTTATATCTTTGTTTGTGATAAGACAGGAACTGGACTGTTTATTTCTAAAAATAGAGTGAAGCTACAGTCATAACTGTTCCCTAATGTTTTACTAAGACTTTTCTACCCTGGAAAATTAAGTTCACTGAAAGAAAAGAAGCAATTAAAAGTCCTAGACAGTGGTGGATGCATGGTGTTCACGGAGTATATGAATTACTGGAATATTTACTAACTAGTTGATGTCTGACCCGTGTTTCTAAAGCTGAAGTAACCACCTTTTTGGAGTTTATTACTCTCAATAGAGGAAGCCTGTGTGGGCATGAGGAAGACACCAGAATCCAACGACACAAGCATGAGCTCATATTCCATTCGGTTCGGCTTACCATGCACACACTATCTGCACCCACCAAAAAGCCAAAACTGATGGATAAGGAACCAATACTATCGGCAGGAACTTGGTATTTCCTCAGGGTATCAGGGCTGAAAAAACGCTGAGACACTGCCAGCACTGCACAAGACGACTGGAAGCTGTGGTTCCCTCAACAGCACTGCATAAACTACAACCGCTACATACAGCTGTTACAAACAACAACAACAACAAAACCTACAGTGCTTAGCTTTACTACAGAAAGTGAAAGTTTACCACAAGATTTTAGTACTATATAATGCTACAAGACACACATAAAAGCATATCAACCCAAATGAAGCTATGGAAAAGCTACACACATGCAAAGAAAAAGAATAGACATGATTCTGTAGTACAGGGCTCAGAAAACATTTGTTTTGGTTTTTTTAAGTTTTGAAAAAAAGGTTTTTCACTTTAAAAAGACAAAAGAACTACGAATATTCAATGAAGCATCACAAAAACATAAACTAACCTTTAAAAAAATGTTCAGCTTGAAAATAAGCAGTTTCATGTTTAAAAAAATTTAAGAATATCAAAACAAACATATGCTACAAATACATAACTCTCTTAATTTGTTAAAAGAAGAAATGGAGAAACATTGTTATAGCTTAGCATTCCAGAATAAGTTGCTACCAAGTTTATAAAAGTACCTTTGCAAGACGAGGAACTGTTGTTGGAAAATCAGAATGCCCAAGCTGACCAAAGGTATTGCTACCCCATGAGTAAACCTATCAGAAAAACACAGGAAAGCAGGTAAGAGTTGAGAATTTGACCTTGTAATCAACTCTGAATTACAATATATTTCATAATAATTAAAGGATACATACCATTACACATTAATGACTTATAATAGTCTTTCTCTCTTTAAATAATACAGATTAAGAAAATCCAGTTTTAAGCAAAACCAAAGATAATGTGTGCATGGAGTACACAAGAAGACACAGAGGTGAACAGCTAGCAACAACTGATTTTTTTTAAGGTGCTTACTACCTACAGGCACTGTTCTTAACACTTTCTGTGTATTAATCAATGTTTAATTCCTAAAATGATCTTTTTTTTGGTTGTTTGCTTTTTACAGATAAAGAAACTGGTCCAGAGAGGTTAATTAACTTAACCAAAGTAACAAATTGGTAAATGGCAGAGCGAGTATTTAAATTCAAGAATTATCCTACATACCTCTTAACAAAGAGAGGAAACAATAAGGAAAGCAGCCATGCTTCCTTACTCTGTAGGCAAGAGTGCTATGCAATGATTAGAAGGTCTTTTATATATGAAGAGTCTTTGTAGGACAAACATCCAACACCCACATCCTACTACAGATGAAAACTAATACATAATGATGACATTTAACAAAAATCGGTCCTTATTCTATTTATAAAAGCAATTCACAGGGGCCGGCATTGTGGTATAGTGAATAAAGCTGCTGTCTGCAATGCCAACATTCCACATGGGCGCCGGTTCAAACCCCAGATACTCCACTTCTGATCCAGCTCCCTGCTAAAGTACCTAGGAAAGCAGCAGAAGATGGCCCAAGTCCCTGGGCCCCTGCCACCCATGTGGGAGACCCAAAAGAAGCTCCTGGCTCCTGTAACTTTTTCAAATAAATAAATATTTTTTAAAAAAAGCAATTCATGGTCATTGTACGAAACTGTCACAGTAAAAAAAAACAGAAAATGAAAAACACTGATGAATCTACCAGTTTTGTCTTGGGAACATACATCCTTCCAGAAAATTCAATGTCTTCTATTAGATACAGTACATATAAAATATAAAGGGCAAAACAGGACCATACTACAAATTTTACAACTTGATTTTTTAAATTTAATGCTATTAATTAATATTTTAGTTTGAAAATAATAATATATCTACAAGATTTTTAATAACTATATAGAATAATATTGTGGGTATATTTTCATCAATCTTTAAGCTCTAATTATTTAATATTAAAAAAAATTAGGAGTGAGTGTTGTGTGCCACCTCTTGGGATACCTGCATCCCATATCTGAGAGCTTAGGACTGAATCCCACCCTCACTTCGAATCCAGCTTCCTCCTAATGCACACCCCAGAGGCAACAGGTGATGGCTCAAGTATGTGGGTCCCTGCCGCCCACGTGGGAGACCTAGATGAAATTCCAGGCTTCTGGTTTCAGCTAGCCCAGCCCTGGCTATTGTGGGCATTTGGAGGGTAAACCAGCAGATCTCTGTCACTCTGCCCTTCAAACGAATTTTTTTTTAAGTTAAAAAAAAAAAAGATTTTAAATCCTTGAACATACATATTTGCGTATCTGTTTCCTTAAGACAAATTCTTGGGCAAAGAATCTCTAGGTCAATGGAGTACACATGTTCTGTTTTTAATAGTTACTGACAAATTGGGTGCCAGAAAGATTCAATTTACATTCCCACCAGCATTGCAGATACCTTTGCCCTACATCCTAACCAACACTCAACAGTCAATGCAATTCTTGCTAAGCTGACAGGTGAGAAGAATGTTTTACTGTCGTTTTAACTTAAATTTGTCTACTGAGGCTGGCGTTGTGGTGCAGTGAGTTAAGCCTCCACTTGCAAGGCAGGCATCGCAGATCTGACTGTGGTTCAAGTCCTGGCTCCTCACTTTTATCACACAATAAATTCTCAAATATAAATCTGTGTCTATTTCTAGTCTATAGGCATATTTCCAGTCCACTAATCTGTACATAGTTTTCTAATATATTTGATAAAAGTAAATCTTACCCTTCCTTTCTATTCTTTTTCAGAATTTATCTGGCTTGCCTCTGTTGATTCTCCTAGAATAATTCTGTAATCATTTTATCAGGTTGCAAATATTCTACTGGAATATTTTTGAGATTGTATTGAATTTACACTATAATGATTTAAAGATCAAGGAAGAAATATTTTTGTAACACTGATACTTCTCATCTGGAAATAAAATCCCTCTCTTTTACACCTGCTTTCTTTCAGAACCTTTTAAAAGATAGCGAGAGTTTATGTCACACAGGACTCTGCCTTTCCTATTAAGATTACCCTATTTCCACAATACTTTGACCGTAATTGTGAACAGCTTTCCCCCCACAATC
This sequence comes from Oryctolagus cuniculus, assembly GCF_051225735.1. NCBI lineage: Eukaryota > Metazoa > Chordata > Mammalia > Lagomorpha > Leporidae > Oryctolagus > Oryctolagus cuniculus. Next base: position 38,230,333 of record NC_142869.1, on the reverse strand, counting down.
ATTTTTCTGTCTTACTATATGGATATAAGAAATTCAGTAATTTTAATTTTGTAGCTGACCACCTTCCTAATCTGTTAGAAAGTCTTCTGGATGATTTATAATATAAGTAATGATAAATCATCCCCTTCTTTCCTAATAGTAATATTTATACTGGTTATATTAGTTTCTTGGCATGCTACATTTAAAATAAAATGTAGTATTTGAAGGTTGCAGGATCCTTGATTGGCCTCCTAAAAAGATGAATGGATTGGTACATTTAAGAATAACTGCAGGGGCTGGCACAGTGGTGTAGCAGGTAAAGCCGCTGCCTGCAGTGCTGGCATCCCATATGGGCACCGATTCAAGACCCAGCTGCTCCACTTCTGATCCAGCTCTCTGCTATGGCCTGGAAAAACAGTGGAGGATGGCCCAAGTCCTTGGGCCCCTGCACCCATGTGGGAGACCCGGAAGAAGCTCCTGGCTCCTGGCTTCAAATCAGCTCAGCTCAGCTCTGACCATTGCTGCCATCTGGGGAGTGAACCAGCAGATGGAAGACTTCTCTTTCTCTCTCTCTGCCTCTCCTTCTCTGTGTGTGTGTAATTGTGACTTTCAAGTAAAATAAATAAATCTTTAAAAAAAAAAAAAGGAAAAGAAGAACTGCAAACACCTCCCCTTCTGAGAGGTGTATCTGCACCTACAGGCAGGGTTCTAAGGAATGCTCGAGGTCATTTTTAGGTCCCACAATTTAAAAGGAAAAAGATCATTTGTTTTTGGTCTTAGTGTCTTGCTATGGATTTTCTTCATCAAAGAACAAATAAAAATTCATCAGTACACTGGGAAATTTGGGGTATTATCTTTAAATGAGATCACAGTACAGACAGTTTCTTGGCCAGGAAGACCAGTGTTCAAAGACAAGCTCTGGTATCACGTGTGACTGCAGACAACTCACGTTAAGTTCTCCTGCCTACTTTCCTCATCTGTCAACTGAAAATAATACCATGAAAAAAAAAAAAAAAAAAAACAAAAAACTAGAAAGCTCAAGCAAGATACGGGTTTGGTGTCTGACCACTGCAGACACTCAATAAACGACCATCCAATCTTGCCGTATCGGCCTTCCACGGAAATAAGATAAGCATTTAGAGCACTGCCCCTTACCTGGGATTTCGCAGTGAGTGCTAGGGAATGGGAAGCGCCGGCCTCCAGGTGGATCACCTCTTTACCGTCCAGACACTTCACACACAGCGGCTGAAGCCTTCAAGAAAACACACACACAAACACGCACGCAACATCTGAGTGTCTGCAGTGAGAGCCACACCTTTCTCAAACCACAGAGCAAATAGCTTCACGTAAAAATAAGTATTTCAGGGGCCGGCACCATGGCTCATGCCGTGGCTCACTTGGTTAATCCTCTGCTGCAGCACCAGCATCCCATATGGACACCAGATTCTGTCCCGGTTGCCCCTCTTCCAGGCCAGCTCTCTGCTGTGCCCCGGGAGTGCAGTGAAAGATGGCCCAAGTGCTTGGGCCCTGCACCCCATGGGAGACCAGGAGAAGCACCTGGCTCCTGGCTTTGAATCGGCACAGAGCACCGGCCGTGGTGGCCATTTGGGGGGTGAACCAACGGAACTGTCTATAACTCTATCTGTCAAATAAAAAAAAAAAAAGATAAGTATTTCAAAGCAAAATATGAAAATAAAAACAACAGGGGCAGACCCCTGAGGCAGCAGTTAAAATGCCTCTCGGGACGCCAGCATCTCACATCAAAGTGCCTGGGTTTGAGGCCTGGTTCTGCTTCTGAGTCTGCTTCCTTCCAATGCACATCCTGGAAGTAGCAGCTGATGGCTCAAGCACGTGGGACCCTGTCACCCAAGTGGGAGACCCAGATCAAGAACTGGGCTGCCCTCTTCAGCCTGGCTCAGCCCCTGCTGTGGTGGGCATTTGGAGAACAAACCATCAGATAAAAGATGTTTTCTCTCTCTCTGCCTTTTTTAAAAAATTTTTAAAAATCTTTTAAAATTTAAAATCAATATATGCCCAAACTACTCAAACATTATAATTTTATGTATTATATAAATATTATAAGTGTTATATAAATATAAATACTATAATCTTTGTCTGTCAATCACTAATTAACTCCCGTAATCCAGAACTGTTAAAATGATAAAACTACAAATGATTCATTATAGCTGAGTATACTTAGGACACAATGAATTACAACCACAGAGGGGAAATTAAGGTAGTTTTTTTAAAAAACCATAGTTTCCTTTCCTGTGCTTCTAAGAACTGTGTAATCATATGAACTTCACAAATACTATGTCTGTTAAATCCTAACAGTTCCTATTACACAAAATGAGTTTTTCCCTGATATATGTGGATAAACACAGATTATTACCTTGGTCACAATTATTTTGGCAGTAGCAAAAAAACACCTTTCAGGTAAAAAGAACCTTTTGGCTCTTTTTTGTAGGTTAAAAACGTGCACCATTCTAGTATCCCATTGAAATGCTGTCTTATCCCTACCACTCCTTTCTGTATTCCTAAATGAATACACATCAAAGACGACTCAGAAAGGCGCATCAGGGATGCTTACGCCCTTTGCTGCTGAAAACAAATTCAAGACTAAGGAGAGAGAGCTTCTTATCAGGGCTAATGGTGCATGAGAATCTGGAGGCAGAAGGGAGCAGATTACCTCGGTGAGGAACCTGACACTGAGAGACCTGCAGACCTCGCAGCGCAGCGCTTACTTGCTCCCGCCGGGGACTGCCAATGGCACTCACCTGGGCAGAACATCGCCGTGGCCCAGCTGTCCATCCTTCCCCTTGCCCCAGGTCCACACCTCTGTCCTCAGGGACGGCAGAAGGGCATCTGCTTCTCCGCTGTACGTGGGGGTCAGAACCACTGTTCTCGTCTTCACCCGAGCAGCCTTTCTTAAAAGCCTGGGGGAAACTGCAAACAGACTTAATGTTTATTATAAGCAGAAGTAGATATCCAAAAAGCTCTAAAATTATCCTAAGCAGAAGAATGCAACCTTCTCTTAATTTTTTTAAAAAATGTTTAACAGATATATATAATACATATTTATGGGTTACTGTGTGATATTTCATTACATGTATACATTGTATAATGTCCACTCAGGGTAAATATATTTATCTTTCCAAACAATGCTTTTTTATAGAAAAAACACCTCTAGGGTTGTATTGTTTTTTAAATAAAGGTGACTTTCTCTTAAAACGACCATTTTAGTAAGCTACCATTAAGTAAACTTGACATTTGAATATGCCAGTTTCAGTAATCAGGAAAGCTCATTTATTTTAATATAGCACAGGGGCACCTTGGGTTGGCCAAAAGTTCACAAACCCTGGTGATTTCCTTACCTTGTGACAACAATCCAGGGAGGGAGAGCCTTCGACTGCCTCCCTCTGATTCCTCTTCTCTGATATCCACAAGACTTGAGCTTTTCTTCCCTTGCATTGATTCCTGTTTGACCTGCTCTTCTCTGCTATCCTTCAGACCTTCCGGGCCTGGGGAACCACTGCCTGCCTGAGCTCCAGTTTCACAAGGGGCTGTGCTATAAAAGTTCATAACTTTCTTAAGAGACAAGGCCCCAGCTTCATAGGTAGCAGCCACTCTCACACCAACAGCAGACGCACAAGAGACCACCAGGCTGTTTAGGGCTGAGGTGCTTGTGGTTGGTGGGCTGTGAAGATTAGGAATTGCTTCTTCTACAAGAGGCTAAAATACACACACACAAAAAAAAGCATATAAAAATATAATCCCTTACATGACAAGCAATAAATAAAGTTTAACAACCATTCCTATTTGCATACGAGAATCCACAGAAGAAGCAGGTCTCTTCACCTCCCACTTACAGGTCTTCCCCCTGGATCACAGAGTTAGCACATCACACGGAAACAAGTACTGAACCTTCAGTTCCTTACCAAAAATGCTCCCTTTTCTCTGGGTGCTGTTTTTCCATGGCATTTACAAATAAGCCCTGTTATTATATGCGTTCAAAGAGTTAAGCACAGAAGAGGGAGAAAAGGTATGGAAAACATAGCCTTTATTTATTTCTTTTAAAGATTTATTTTACTTGAAAGTCACAGTTACACACAGAGAGAGGAGGAGAGGCAGAGAGAGAGAAAGAGAGAGAGAAAAAGAGAAAGAGAGAGAGAGAGAGAGAGAGAGGTCTTCCATTCGCTGGTTCACTCCCCAACTGGCTGCAACAGCCAGAGCTACGCTGATCCAAAGCCAGGAGCCAGGAGTTTCTTCCAGGTCTCCTACTCAGGTACAGGGACCCAAGCACTTGGGCCATCTTCTACTGCTTTCCCAGGCCACAGCAGAGAGCTGGATCGGAAGTGGAGCAGCCAAGACTCCAACTGGCACCCACATGGGCAGCTTTACCTGCTACACCACAGCACCAGCCCCAACACAGTCTTTAAAATAAGGTGCAATGTGACAACCTGTAGATGGCTGAGCAAATTGAAGTTTTATTATTGTACACTTTTAGGAAAATTTATATAGACTGCTATTAAGAAATAGCAAGAAGAAATTGGATTTTAAGAAGAAACGGCATTGGGGCCAGTGTCATGGCATGGTGAGTAATGCTGTCACCTGGGACACTGGTCCCATTTGGGTGCCTGCTCCTGCCCAGGCTGCTCCACTTCCAATCCAGCTCCCTGCTAAAGCACCTGAGAAAGCAGCAGAAGATGGCCCAAGTGCGAGGGCCCCTGTACCCACATGGGAGACCTAGATGAAACCCCTGGCTCCTGCCATGGGCCTAGTCCCAGTACTAGACCTTCTGGCCACCTGGGGAGTGAACCCGCAGATGGAAGATCTCTCTCTCTCTCTCTCTCTCTCTCTCTGTCTCCCTCTTCCTCTCCCTCTCTGTTACTATGACTTTCAAAATAAATAATTAAATCTTTTTTTAAAAAAAAAAGAAATGGCTTTTCCTAGAATGTTTTATAAATGAAAATTTAAATATAGCATACAAGCAGACTTTGACCTACCTTCCCCCAAATTGTACTTTTAAGCTCAAGTCCTTCTACTATCTCATCAATGAGTTATTTTCCATGGCCCAGGGACAAGATAAGCTGCAGGATTATGTTTGTTCTTGCTACCAGCGAGAGGGTAAACGTGGAAGGTTAATAATTAAACATTTGGAACCAATGTTCTAAGTGTGATTCGCAGATGTATTAGAAAGTCAAACTAAAGTTTTCTAATATCTTGGTGAAATATCAGTTGAAACTTACTCTAAGCTGTCAAACACCATTGTTTTTTTTTTAAAAAAGAGAAATCATTAAATTTACCTGCTGAACACACACACACAAAACCATTTTGGCTTATCGGCATAGGTTATAATAAAAACATCTGCTTCTTATTCTACCCAATGATCCCAAAGGGTATATATACATTCTCAAATATGTCTTGAACTAAAACTAAATGAATACGTTTTTTAAAAAAATTGGCTTCTTATTTTCTTAAGGGAAATAATTCCTGGTGCCTAGCACAATGCCTGGCATGCCACAGGTACTCAACATATTTTGTTGAATTAAATACCAAATTCAGAAGAGCTACTTCTGTGCAAGTGAGCAGTCTGCAATTAAAATAACCAATAAAGTAAATAAATATAGCACACAAAAGATAAATAAAAAGCCAATTCCTTCTGTGGTGACAGAGTTCTCCTGACTTGCCCAGAAGAACGAATGACCCAACGACAGCCCTTTGCTTACCAGGCTCCCAACAGGCAGCAGGCGTGTCTGGGGGTATTTTACAGGGTCCTTACTGCCAGGTAATAGAAAGTCACAAAACTATGTCTTATAAACCTTAAACTATTTCCTAACTAGCTCCTTCTACTTAATTGTTTAAGAATTCAGTAAGTAACTAAAAAAAAATACACCAAAACAACCAAAAATACATCTGACCAGCAATTTTGATGAAAGGCAATTTGAGGGGTCCCAGGCAACCAATAATATTTCGGTTTGTATCACAAAGTGATAAACTTCTCGGTTCTTTATGTGTTGACTCACATAAATTCCTCAGGAATAAGCTGTATAACTGAAATGCTATTTACAAAGAATAAATTAAATAAAATAAAACACACACTGCCAAAACTAGAATAACAAAAAAAAGCATTTAGCAAATAAGTCCAAAAGAAAATACAATTTCAATGATGGCAATCAAATAAACTATATATATATATTACTTCTATATTTTAAGCTTAGTAAGAGCAATGACTTTCAAAAAGTGAAACATTTTTACAATCATGTACAGTCTAAGAATTTTCTACATGCATTCTTGTTGAAGTATTACTTTGTTTTTATTTAGATTTTTATCCTCTCTCCAGCTTACATTTAATTTTCTAAAAATTCAAATATCTACATAGTTCACTTATTAGACTATGAAATGAAGACCAATTCTAAAAATACTTCCATGTTCTCATCCTGACAGAGTAAACAATAAGAATAAAGAATCAAGAAGATACGTGGTTTCAGAAATCTAAAAAACAAAACAAAAATAAAACCACAGGACAGTTCTTTTATGAAGATGGTTTGGTTTGATTTGGTTTTATCTTAGAGTTTTGAGAAAAGCAAAACTCAAAGGCTACACTATTCTTTTAGAACAACTTGTTGTAGGCAAAGAGTCACACTTTACTGTATGCCACTGACAAGTGGCTTCTGCCCATTTTACCAGTTTTCAAAATGAGAATTGTTGAGAAAAATATTACCCCTCGGCAGAGCCCATTAAGGACCATAGCTGTCCCGGGAGAGAAACTGCAACCCCAGGGAATGCCTGGCAGCTCTTTGAAGTCGGCCTACAACTGAAGGCCCTGCCACGGAGGCCCTCCCTGTTAAAGGAAGGACTTCCCGGTAAACCTCTGTGGACAAGTGAGGGGAATGCATACTATGAACATCTGTGCTGGGGCCAGCATTACGGGCACTGCTTGGAGTCCTGGCTGCTCCACTTCCGATCCAACTCCCTGCGATCGTGCCTAGGAAAGCAGCAGCAGATGCCTGAGTCTTGGGCCCCTGGCACCCACATGGGAAACCCAGAAGAAGCTCCTGGCTTCAGCCTGGCCCAGCTTACTCAGTCTCTCTCTTTCTATGTAACTTGCCTTTCAAATAAACACATAAATCTTTTAAGAATAAAGAAAGAAAAAAGAGAAAATCTACACTTGAATTTTTTTTAAGGTTTTATTTATTTATTTATTTGAGAGGCAGAGTTAGAGAGAGAAGGAGAGACAGAGAGAAAGGTCTTCCATCCGCTGGTTCACTCCCCAAATGAAGGCAACCACTGGAGCTGGGATGACTCAAAGCCAGGAGCCTGGAGCTTCCTCCAGGTCTCCCACGTGGGTGCAGGGGCCCAGGCACTTGGATCATCTTACACTGCTTTCTCAGAGAGCTGGATGGGAAGTGGAGCATCCAGGACACGAACGGGCACCATATGGGATGCTGGCACAGCAGGCAGTGGCTTTAACCACTATACCACAGTGCCGGCCCCCACACATGAATTTCAAAAAACCACATCAAAATAACTTGCTTTAACTTCATTTTCCCATGAACTTTCTGAAGTAACCTTCAGTAGCTATATTAAACTATGCAGGGACTCACCAAAATTCTGTTCTTTAGCCACAGGGAGAAAAGTACTGGCAAGAAAAAACTATGAGATTGTGGGTGGCACTACAGCATAGAAGGCTAAGCCTCCATCTGTGGCACCAGCATCCCATATAGGTGCCGGTTCGAGTCCCAGCAGCTCCTCTTCTGATCCAGCTCTCTGCTTATGGCTTGGGAAAGTGGTAGAAGATGGCCCACATGGGAGACCTGGAAGAAGCTCCTAGCTCTTGGCTGTGGATTGGCCCAGCTCTGGCCATTGTGGCCATTTGGGGAGTGAACCAGTGGATATAAGATCTCTCTGTCTCTCCCTTTCTCTGTAACTCTACCTCTCGAAGAAATAAAAAAAAAAAAAAATGGGATTCATCTTACAAAACAAGCCCAACATGACATCTTTCAATATGATAAAGGAACTCAACTTGAACATAAAGACTGATTTTTAATTAATCCAGGTCCTTTCCTTTTCTAGTCAAACTCCAAAAATGCTACCAAGCCTTAAGCATTTAAAACCTCTAAAGACAAATGCATATGGTTCAACGCCAGCATCAGCTTTGCGTTATAAACTGCAGCAGGTACCTGAGATGGCACTGGCTTCTCACTGTCCTCTGAGTCCCCTCTCACTGAGTGGTCCGAGGTAGCTGCCTGGGTGTCGGGGTGTGACGGGGTGCTTCTGGCAGGAGACACTTCTGTTGTTCCCGTGACGCATGGCTGGGAGCAGCTGGTGTTGCCGTCTGTGGTCTGAACGTTCCCCTCCTTCAGTTCAACAACGGGCAGCTCACGTTCCGCAAGAGCGTTCTCGAATACTTCGCTCTGACTGTCAAGGGTTTCTGCGGAGTGGCTGATGGCAGTGCTGGCCTGGCTCTCTGCCTGGGACTCGGACAGCGCCACACCTAGTGGGCAGCAGTGACTGTCGGATATAATCACGTGGTCTTCTTTGTCAGTCATGGTGATCAGGAGCTGGCTGCACTGGTTGCATCTTTCTGGGACTGGCTTCAGGTCCTGAGAAGGCAGGCACTGTACAAGCGCTAAGCTGTGGAAGGCACCGCAGGCCACCTGCAGCACCACTCGGCCCGCAAGATGTTCTACCTTCTGTGGCTTTGTCACCGGGAAGGTGGTGGTGATGAGACCCAACTGACAGCCTGTGCCCCATGCCCAAATCTCCCTGCTTATTGACAGGGCCAGAGTGTGCTCCTCGCCACATGCCAGCTGCAAAATCCTGACAGCTAGCAAAGGGCTGCTGTCAGAATCAGAAATGCTGACGGGATTCGGCTCCGGCACACAGCGCTGGTTGGCTACGGCACACTGGCCGGCAGAGTTCTCCCCCCACATGTACACTACGCCGCCTTCTGTCACCGCTCCACTGTGGAAACTCCCCGTTGCCACAGTCACAACACGCTGCCCTACCAGGGCATTTTCCAGAATGGGGCTGCTTGGACAAACCTCTGCCGGCTCACTTCTCCAGGGAAGGGTCCCAAAGCTGTAGACCTCACCATCTGAAGGCAAGGAAGCAAACACCAGAGAGGTGAATGAGTTAACTAGAGATTCTACTGGCAAGCCTTCAAGCCCCTCTAGATTTAACAAAACAGGATCTGAAAAGCTTTTTTCAAAAGCACAATTCTAGAGATTTGTATTTCACATTTATTCACTTTTTTATTATTTTTTTAGCCTAAGAGACAGAAAAAGTGGGGGTGGGTGGGTGGAGGAGAGACACCTCCATCTGCTGGTTCACTCCTCAAATGCCCACAATGGCTAAACCCAGGAACCTGAAATGTAATCCAGGTCTCCAGTGTGAGTGGCAGGAACCCAATTACCTGAGCCATCACCCATCACCACTGTCTCCCACAGTTTGCACTGTCAGGAAATTGGAGACAGGAGTCACAGCCAGGAATCAAACCCAGGTACTTACATGTGGGATACAGATGTCTTAACTGCTAGGCTAAACACCTGCTCCCATTAATTCATCATTTAACAAATAACATGTTTTAACATGCTATAATGAGAATCTCCACAAACTGCAAGAGGTAAGTTACTTTTAAACTGAGGGTCTTGTTCCTTCAGCCTCATCCTACAAACCCCTAATATCCACCCACTCCAAGGCTATTATCATGGGTTGTCTCAGAAGCAGATGCCAGTGGCAAAGACAAAACAGTAACCACATTAAGATTAACAGAAAATAAGATAAAACAGACACTTTTGCCAATACCTGCAAAGTTCACTTATCACTAAACAAGTCAGAAGACATAAAATAAGGCAATGGCATGAAAATATTAGAGATCCATTTTGGCCAAAACTACAAAATGACCTTTATGTCTCTAGATTACACATAAAACACCGGTGTTAACAAGACATGGCTAACCCTCGTGTTCTGCCTCATATTATATGTAATTTTTAAATGTTACATATACTAGGTAGCCTTTCTGGGGTGAGATTTGTTTACAAAGCAAATCATCACAACAAAATAAGGCAAATAAACAAATGAAGCTGTCAGAATAACTGGCTAGCTTTGGAATTAAAATTAAAAGCACCAGTGAGATGGGTAAATGAATCATAATTTGTGTTCAGTCTCAATTTTACAACAGTACTCTAGGAGTCTGTGTGCGCGTGATCCAGGTGGTTGCAACTCCAAATGGAACCAAGTCGTGGCCATGAGTTTTGAAAAACATGGTACCACAGTCCACTATCCCTTCTGTCCATCTCACCAGAGATTTCCCAAATTTTAAAATGGATAAGTACCACTGATCCCCCAATAGGCAGCAAAGGATGAGAAACAAATGCAAACTTTATCTTTGACCTATTACATACGGTAGATATATTCATATACACTCAAGTTAACTCATAAATATCTATGTAAATATATAGATTTAAAAGTGGCTGTATATCTAATAAGTCCAAGGTTCAGCAAATATGCAATTCTTTAAAAAAAAAAAAATTAGGGCTGGCATTGTGGCACAGTGGATTAAGCCACCACCTGCAATGCCAGCATCTCACATGAGTACCAGTTTGAGTCCCAGCTACTCCACTTACAATCCAGTTCCATGTCAATGTGCCTAGGAAAGCAGCCGAAAATGGGCATGTGCTTGGGTCCCTGCCACCCACATAGGAGACTCAGATGGACTTTCAGGCTCCTGGCTTCAACCTGGCCAAACCCTGGCCATTGTGGCCATTTGGGGAATGAACCAGCAGATGGAAGCTTGCTCTTTCCCTCTCTCTCTGTCTTTTGTTTTCTCTCTGTCACTCTACTTTTCAAGTAAGATAATAAAATCTTTTAATTTTTTTTTTAAATCTATATAGGGAAAAACATGCCAGTAACTATAAAGAAGATAGAGTGGAGGCTTTTATTAGGAATTCATAGCTTAAAGAATATTGTGAAAATAAGCTCATTGGTTAAGATCTTATATATTTTTTCCCCAAATGACAGAATATATTTGCAACAGCTCACCAACTTTTTAAACAGACACTGTTCCTCCAGAGGAAGCAGTACTGTAAATAGATATTTAGTCCCTCTCCCTCATGAGCATTTTTAAATCTGAAACAAACAAACAAACAAAACAACTGGGAACTAGTGAAGGGTCCTCATGAATTATGAGCTAATGGTCAAATTTATAGGAAAAAAGAAGGTTGCAACCTTCTAGCATGTCCATGTCCTCTACTAGAAAACACAGTGCCACTTCAAACCACAGATGTGTGGGATGAGATCTGCTGTGACTTTGGCACATAGCACTGGGGCACTGCTTAAACATGAACAACCACAGGCTACTCACGTACTTTCAAAAAGTGTTCTCTCAGCTGTCCCAGCCTTGTGGCTATGACTCTGGATTTTAAAGCTATCATTCAGGAAAGGTTTCCAAACCTTATTGAAGGTTTCCAGATACCTCAATGAAGATACTCTAAATATCCTACTGGACACAACAAAAGTAACAGAATTCCAATTATATATGCATGAGGTCTATGTACTTTGAATATCATAGGGCAAGTATTGAATATAGGTCACATTTTTAAAGATTTATTTAGTTAGTTGAAAGGCAAAGAGACAGAGAGAAAGATCTTCCATCTACTGGTTCTCTCCCCAAATGCCCACAACAGTCAGGGCTGGGCCAAGCAGAAACCAGGAGCCAGGAATTCCATCTTGGTTTCACACATATGTGGCACTTTGGTCATCATTTGCTGCCTCCCAGTTGTACCAGTAGGAAGCTGGATTGGAGGCAGAGGTGGTACCTGATCCCAGGCACTCAGACACGGGACACAGGCATCCCAAGTGGCAGCTTAACTCACTGTGCCATAGCACTCACCCCCAGTTCACATTTTTCCAATGAGGCTTTTGTCCAAAGTCTTGAACAATATCTTAACATAAATTATCATAATAAAGGTGTAATTATGAAGAGATTAGAAACAAATCCATGTTTACTTCCCCAAAATTACCAGTATCAGATTTAGGCTTTTTTTTCTAGAATTTATCTTTCCTTCATACCTAGAAGGAAAACACTAAAGCACTATTTAATACCTAAAGAATGTTTACAGAGCAGAAATTTATAAATTAATAAAATCAACAGCAGTCCTGGCCCAATCAAATTGGCCATATGTGAGTTGATAAACTGCCATCAAGAGTGAAGCCCACCTTGTCTATGAAGTGCAGCACACGCTTCTGTTACAGATGCATAGGTTTTATAATACCCTTTTGTGAGCTGCTTCTCATACATGAGAAAAACTGCAGTGAGGCAGCACAGCCAAGTGGCTTAAAAAGCAACCTGTGAGAGCAGACTATTTGGGTTCCTATCCTGATTCTGACACTTTACCAGCTCTGTGCACGTGGGAAAAGTTTTTTACCTCCCTAACCTTCCATTCCTTTATCCTATCTGTGAATAGGAACAGTAGCTACTTCCTAAGGTATGCTGAAGAACTGGCAGTTTGATATGGGATGCCAGCATTGCAAGTGGCAGCTTAATCCACTGTGCCACAACACCAGCCCTACAATTTTTCCTTTAATTCTAGTTAATGATATGTGCCAAGTTTAAGAATGAATCTGATTTCTGGTAAAGAGAATTAAGAGCAGATTTTGAAAACAAAAGGTAGAAGTTCCTGCAAAGTTCATCAAGAATCCCTGGGATGCAATAAGCCCCTCTCGCCCGGGCTTACACACCAGGTGCTTGGCAGCGCCCAGGCAGGACTTGCCAAGCCTCTCTCCATAGTACCTTCCGTCAGAAGAACTCCATGCTTCACGCCCAGGGCTGCCTGCAGAACTGGCTTTCCTCCCCAGCCTGGGAATCGCTCCGGTGTTACCGAAAAGGATCCTGCTGGCCAGACATGGACCAGGCCTCTTTCTTTGGATCCTTCTGCTTCTGTTGTGCTACAAACATCAAGAAAAATAACTTACTTGCCCCAGCAGCTTAGAACCGTACCTTTTGTTGTTAATATTTTCCATGAGGTGACAAGAGCCTCAGGTGATCACTGACATCATAAATAAGAGTGTAATTGTTAAATCAACAACAGGAGTCACTGTGCACTTACTCCCCATGTAGGATCTCTGTCCTTAATGAGTTGTACTGTGTGAATTAACGGTAAAACTAGTACTCAAACAGTATTTTATACTTTGTGTGTCTGTGTGGGTGCAATCTGTTGAAATCTTTACTTAGTATATACTGAGTTGATCTTCTGTATATAAAGATAATTAAAAATGAATCTTAATGAAGAATGGGATGGGAGAGGGAGTAGGAAATGGGATGGTTTGTGGGTAGGAGGGAGGTTTTGGGGGAGAAAAACTGCTATAATAAAAAAGTTGTACTTTCAAAATTTATATTTATTAAATAAAAGGTTAAAAAAATATTTTCCATGAGGTTGCACCTTATACCAGCACAAGGATGGCTGCATGAGATAGTATCTCTTTTATGCCTTGGCTTTGACACAGAAGCCAGGATAATACAACTTTTCATTTAAAATGCTGGAGGGTAATCTAGGCCCATAAATTACTTCACTTCCTCTAATAAGCCAATAAAATCTGGGCTATTTTTTGGAAGTTTTACAACTTAGTAGCAAAAAATTCAAGATTCTAGTTTTTTACATATTGACCCTTTGTTTAGCTACCAAAGTTAAAATGTGCCCCAAGTTGAAAGTTTACTTTTAAATGTTTATAATTGGTGATACGGTTAGACTATGATTTGGGTCCTGAACTCGCGCAGGACTTTCAAACCCAACACCATAAGATAACAGTACTGAGAAGGTGGAAACTTAATCCAATTATGTTGTCCAGAAAGCAGTGCCTGACAGGAGGTCCTCAGGTCCCTGGGGTGCCCGCAGGAGGCAGTTCTCCCAGGAGGATGTTATGTAAAACCTAAGTTTGGGCCCAGGTCCCTGTTTCCTGGCTCAACATGGGATCCTTCCTGTGTACACACTGGACCACTGCCACGCACCACCCCCTGAGTCTAAGCCAAGGGAGCCACACAAGCTTGCGCTTAAACCTCCGAACTGTGGGCTAAATAAAACGTTTTTCCCTACAGTTTGTTGCCTCAGGTATTTCATTATAGCAATGAAAAGCAGAGTAATACAATTGGTAAAAAGTATCTGATGAGAAAGACATGAAGAGCAGCAATTCACATTTTACTTCATGCTGTTTAAATCTATAAATGCTCTATAAATTTTTTAAAATTTTTAGTTGACTTATAATACCTACAAATTGAGAGTGCATGGTGTGGTATTTTAATGTATGTATGCAATGTGTCGTGATCAGATCAGGGTAACTGGCAAACCCATCAACTCAAACATTTATCATTTCTTCATGTTGGGGACATTCAAAATCCTCCTCACTAGCTAATTTGAAATATACAATTCTTTGTTATCCCTTCCAGTTCCCCTACTGTGCAGCACAGAACTCTTCCTGTCCAACAACATCCCTGTTCCTATTGGCCATCCTCTCTCCACTACCCCCATCCCCGACACCTCCTAGCCTCTGGTGACCACTATTCCACTCTTTACTTCTATGAGATCAACTTTTTTAGCATCTGCATATAAATGAGAACACATGGTGTTATTTTCTGAGCTTCACCTGTTTCACTAAACGTAGTGTCTTCCATTGCTGCACATGACAGGATTTCATTCTTCCTTATGGCTAAATAATATCGTATTGTGCATATATACCACATTTCCTTTCTCCATTCATCCACTGACGGACATCTAAATTGACTCCATCTCTCAACTACCGTGAATTCTACTGCAGCAGACATGGGAGTGCAGGTATCACTTGGACATACTGACTTCCTTTCCTCTGGCCATACAACCACTAATGGAATTGTTGGATCAGATGGCAGGTTCTATTTCTAGCTTTTCTGAGAACTCCTATACTATTTTCCATTATTTTATTTTTTAAGAAATTGAATTTGTAACAGATACCAGTAAAAATCTTGCACCCTTCCCTTATGTTCTAGCCAAAGAATCCTGCCCATTTGATGACTTTAGTTCAAAGACTACGAAATGCATAAGCACATAGTAACGACCATCTCATAGCTCTCTCCTGAGGAAAGGGCACATTAACATACCTTGCTTCCTCTGTACAGAGTTTTCCCGTGTGCTTTCACTAATGGCAAATTTTTTCATTTTCTTTTTTCTAGGATACTTGCACTAACATTTAAAAATTTTTGTTCTTTGCTTATTTAATTTGAAAGGAAGAGGCAGAGACAGAGACAGAGATACTCGACAGACAGAGACAGCTCCCATCTGGTTGACTCCCCATATGTCTACAACAGCTGGGGCTGAGCCAGGCCAGGCCAAAAGTCAGAAGCTAGAAACTCAATCCAGGTCTCCCACACGGGTGACAGGAACTCAATTCCCTCCAGCATCACCTGCAGTCTCCCAGGGTAGACATCAGCAGGAAGTTGAAATTGGAAGCAAAGCCAGGACTCGAACCCAGGCACTCCAATACGGGATGCAGGCATCCCAAGCAACATCTTAACCACTATGCCCAACACTAGCACCTGATGCTAAAATTTTACTGAGGCACAGAAAGTTTTTAAGTACCTAGGAATTTCTCTACTTCTGCTAAATAATACTCCCTATATTGTAATTGAGCATAACAATGGTTCAGTAGAAGAGAAACACAAAATTAACCTTCTTTTTAAATATCTTCCTTGACCAGTTTCCTAAAGACAGAAGATAATTACAATTACTACTACTTCTGAAAACCTGAAATTGTTAGGAAAACATGGCTACAAGAGTTTTAATTTGATGAAATTAAGATATTCAGTGCCTTTATAAAGCATAACAGAATAGGAACAAAACTTACTTCTAATCAGCTTTATTTGAATATGCTTTTCTTTTTCGCAATCCACTGCAGGTGTCACTACATCCTCCCACTTACCCGTCAACAAGAACAGTCAGCCAGGAGCAGACATGTGGCCTCGCTGCTGAGATGCCTGGGCCACACATCAGAGTGCCAGGGTCTGATCCTTGGCTCCGGCTCCTACCTCTAGCTTCTCACTGACACATTCCCTAGGAGGCAATGGGGATGACTCAAGTAATTGGGTTCCTGCCATCCTCATGGGAGACCTGGATTGTGTTCCTGGCTCTGGGCTCTGGCCTCGGCCCAGTTCCAGCCACTGCTGGCATTTGGGGAGCAAACTAGAAAACAGGAAATGTTCTGTGTGTCCGTCCACCTGTCAATCTCTCTCTCTCTCTCAAGTAAGTTTTTAAAAAAGAAAGAAAATCAATCTGAAGAAAAGTTACATATGTGTGGAGTAGTTGGTTGTGTTTTGCTAGCATAGAGGAGGAGGAAGAAATGGTTTTACCTTCCTTTCTTTGAGTCCATCGGTCAGTGGGAGCGCTCCATCACCAAATCGTTCTCTTTGCAAAAGGTATCGCAAGGCTTAAATGGCAAAACACAAGGTTAGCACAAAGAGCAGTGAAAGAACACTGTGCTGTTTTATCCCTCCAATTAAAAAAAAAAAACACACACACATTCACTGGGCAGCAACATATGTGGTGAAACTATTTAAACTATTCCACATCTCGCCTGCCAAAGTCAAATATCAAGACTGAGCCTGCCCCCGGAGCTTATAAAAATGCCTGCTGACTGTCAAATGCAGTATCAAAGGGAGAGATGACTACCAACAGTTCAGTGGTACTTTCCCAAGAATAGACTTTCTTGTTTTTTCATATATAGGAGGAAATTCGACCTGAAAAAATCAATGTGTTAAGTCCAAAAATCACATACACATTAAGGGTACCTTTTAAATGCTTCTGGAACACATGAAGACTTAAACACCAATTAACTGAGAAAGGTTTTTCTAAAATCTCTTCAGAAATGTATCCAATTCAAGTAGCTTTAATTTGCATTTTTCAGCAATGCACAAAACAATTACTTCATTGAAACAGAAAGCTTTCCTTTTATTAGAACCAGTAGTATTTTCCCCAAATCAGCCTCAGTTCAAGACAAAAATGCCTCATAGTCCAAAAGGCTGAAAGATGTCTGAATTTTAAATTAGCTTTCTAAAATCCATCGTTTAATAGGAAAGAGCTGCAAGAAAATCACTGTACTAACATCATGACCTACCAGATTAGAAAATCAATGTTTGATAAAAATAAGAGCTAGAAAAACAAATAAGCAAACAGAAGTGCTGAACAGAACTTAGAAACTCAGATTTTTTAAGGACACCAAAACTCATGAAAGTAAAAGCAATGAGGTCTTATTTGTGTGACCCATAAAAATGTTGGGTCCAAATCTGTGATCTTTCTGCAAAAGGACCTGGCATGGTCACTGCTCTGGAAACAGCCCGTTCTGGCAGAAGGCACTACGGTCCATCTGCTTACTCCAGGTTGCCCGGAAACTCTCACCATGTCCCATCTGCAGATCTAGAGGAAAGAACTTCTACCTAGGGCTTATTTTAGATGGATTTTGCACCGTTCAAAGGTGGGTGAAGGGTACTATGAAAACAAAAGATATACATGAGTAAATGTAATAAATGTTACTAACTTTATTAAGCGTTACTCTGCTTTGTATGTGAGAGTAATTCATTGCCGTAAAACGCACAGTTCATGGTGCACCAAGGACTTGTGAAGCCAGGTCTCATCTGGGCTTATCTACCACAGATAAAGGAGGTGCGGTGCCCTTGCCTGAATTTCAACACCCAGAGGACGGCGGAGAACCCTCTGGGAGTACGTAGAAGGGCATGATCACACCTCACTTCCCACATCGATTCCCGTGACCTGAACTTCTGTCCTACTCCCTGACAACCAAGCACATCGAGAATCTTTGGGTACACAGGATAAAGCCTGGGCTTTCACTTTCTCTTTCTTGTCCTATTTCTGAACATAGAGTTTCCTTAATGGCAAGTACCACATTACTCCCTGCTCTTTTATCAATACCACTCTTTTTCTTAAACCCAAATAGAATTAAAACTCTACAAACTGGTTTGCAACTTTCTTTTCCTACTTACTTTATATGGTAGGCAAAATAATGGTCTCCCAAAGCCGTCCAGGTCCTAATGGCCAGACTTGTGAAGATGCTAGGCTGCATGGCACTAATCAGCTGACGGTAAGATAAGGAGATTAGCTGGGTATATTGAGGGGCCCAACGTAACCACAAGGTTGTTTTTGTTTTTTAAAAAAGATTTATTTGAAAGTCAGAGTTACAGAGAGAGGGGGACAGAGGGAGATCCTCCATTCACTGGTTTTCTTCCCAGATGGCTGTAATGGCCAGGAGCTTCATCCAAGTCTCTCACGCAGGTGTCTGGGGCCCAAGCACCTGGGCCATCCTCGGCTGCTTTTTCTGGGTTATCAGCAGAAGCTGGATTGAAGGTGGAGCAGCTGGGACTCGAACCAGTGCCCATTTGGGATGCTGGCATCACAGGCACAGCTTTACTCACTACGCCACAGCACCAGCCCCACAAGAATTCTTAAAAGTGGTGGAAGAGGGAAGGAGAAAACTCAGAGATGGAGATGTGATGATGGCAGCAGAGTAAGACAGACACTTAGGCATCTGACTCTGAAAATGGGAGAAGGTGCCATCTAAAAGCTGGAAAAGATAAGGAAAGAGATTCGCTCCCAAGGCCTCCAGAAAAAAGCAGCCTCCATGTTAGCAGAGAAACACCTGTGTCAGACTTCAATTCTACAGCACTCTGAGGCACAATACATGCTATTCGCTTTGTAGCAATCTGTTACAATAGCAAGGTAATATGCTATTTTACAGATATCTCTCTCCATCAGTATTTTTAGATCTCACCTTATTTTAATTGTGTATAATACATCTACTTCCTCCAGGAAAACCTGGCTGCTTCAAACTCAAACAGGGCGCTGAGAAAAGAGAATGACTGCTAAGGAAGCATGACTGAAAGGGAATTACAGCTAAACGTGGGAAACGTACTTAGAAATTTACCATCTTAACACCATGATCTGAAAGAGCTTTTGAAAAATCTAGCATAGATCTGTTAATATTGCCAGAAAGAGCAACAAACCATTCTACAGGTCTACTATACCTTAACCATGAATCCAAATCCACAGAGTTCAGAAAACAAAGCTTTTCCATACCTCTTTTGGTGGGAAAATCTAATCTGACCTGAATTCATCTGACAGCAAAATCTAACCTGAACCAATGTGAGGGTAATTGTCATTTTAATCCCTGTGGTGTGAATATTCACATATCTTGCTACAGAAACATTAATATGATTGTAGAGTGGTACCACTGATCAAACAGGAAGTATTAGACAATATATGGTTTGTGCACCTTACTCTAAAGAGCAATAAAAAAGATAAATTCTAAAACACTCCTTTAAGTTTTCAAGAAACTAAAAAACTATATTCTAAGACAATTATCATTTTTAGTAGAAATTCCCCAACTTGTAACTGCTTTATCCTTCATTTAGTTTCTTTTATGTACTTTTATTTTTTAAAAAGGATTTCTTTGAGGCCGGCGCCGCGGCTCAATAGGCTTATCCTCTGCCTGCGGCGCCGGCACACCGGGTTCTAGTCCTGGTCGGGGCACCGGATTCTGTCCCAGTTGCCCCTCTTCCAGGCCAGCCCTCTGCTATGGCCCAGGAGTGCACTGGAGGATGGCCTAAGTGCTTGGGCCCTGTACCCGCATGGGAGACCAGGAGAAGCACCTGGCTCCTGGCTTCAGATCAGCGCAATGCGCCGGCCACAGTGCGCCGGCCGTGGTGGCCATTGGAGGGTGAACCAATGGCAAAAGGAAGACCTTTCTCTCTGTCTCTCTCTCTCTCACTGTCCACTCTGCCTGTCAAAAATAAAAAAAATAAAATAAAAAATAAAAAAAATATTTATTTGAGAGGTAGAGTTATAGTAAGAGTGAGGGAGAGACAGAGAAGTCTTCCATCTGCTGGGTCACTCACCAAAAGGCCCTAAAGGCTGGAGCTGGGCTGATCTGAAGCCAGGAGCCAGGAGCTTCTTCCAGGTTTCCTATGTGGGTGCAGGAGCCCAAGGGTTTGGGCCATCTTCTACTGCTTTCCCAGGCCATAGCAGAGAGCTGGATGGGAAGAGGGGCAGCTGGGACTAGACCACTGCCCATATGGGATGCTGCAGGCAGAGGATTAACCTACTGGATCACGGCGCCGGCCCCAGGCTCTTTCATTTCATACAAGGCTGATAATTTTGTGGAGAAGAAAAACATGAATAAATGGAGAGAGGTTTTTGGGAGGGTAGAACAGCTAGAACTTGGTGATTGATACAGCTATGGGATAAGAAAGAAGGAGGTGTCAAAAATGTCTCCCAGCTCAGGTTATCATCCACATGTTGGTGTTTCTATTTACTGAAAGGTGGAAGAGTAAGAGACTCCTACAGTGAAAGATTATTTTCTGATTTTTAAAAAATGTTAAGTTCAAGATGCCTGTGAGAAATTCAAGAGGTCATATCAAGTGAGCATCTGAACATAGGAAGGATGGTCAAAAAATTGTTGGAAAACTAAAATTAAAAGATAATTTTATTTTGGTGCAAAAATAATTTTTAAACCATACATGGTGTTTCATAATACATTTTCTTATGATCTTTTTGAAGATCCTTTATACGCATGGATTTCAAATGCTCTGCACCAAAATTAACCTATGGTTTAATTCCATTTTCCACAAACTATCTGAAGTACCCTCAAATGAGCACGGAGTTCAAAAGGTCTCAGCTACTGACATAAACTTGGATGGCACAAGGATACTACCTGAAACCCAGGCAATGGAAATTGTCATTGCAGTGTGTGTAAAGAGGAAGAAAGGCACATGATCAAGCTTTAAGAAGCATCCGCATCTGGAGGCTGGGCAGGATGAGGACCACGCAAAGGTGGCTGAGATGAGAAGTGGTCTGCAAGTTAGGAGAAACAGAAGCATGATGTGGACACAGGAAAACAAGCAGAGGGGCCAGTGCTGTGGCAAAGTGGGCTAAGTCAATGTTTACAATGCTGGCATCCCATATCAGAGCACCAATTTGAGTCCTAGCTGTTCCACTTCTGATCCAGCTCCCTGCTAATGCACCTGAGAAAGCAGAGGAATAAGGCCCCTGCCACCCATATGAGAGGCACAGATGGAGTTCCTGCCTCCTGACTTTGGCCTGGCCCAGACCTGGCTTTTACAGCATTTTGGGAATCAACCAATGGGGGAAGAGCTCGCCCTCTCTCCCTTGCTCTCCGCCCCTCTCTAATTCTGTCACTTTGCCTTTCAAATACATAAATAAATGAATCTTTGAAAAAAGAAAACTCGCATAAAGTATCTCAAGGAGGAGGTTAATTAGGAGCAGGCATCTGGATTTCCCGAGATGAGGACTAAAAACTGTCCACTGCGTCTGCCAACACAGACATCACTGCTGAGCTTAGCCTTCATTGAGGGCTTGTTTGGGACAAGAAAAACAGACTGAAAGAAACGGAATGTGGATGGGAGGTGAGGACGGAGAAATCTCAGGTGAGTCTTTTGAAAACCATTCTCAAAATGGCAAACAAGAAAAATGGAGCAGGAGCAGGAGCTGGAGGGGGGGCATGAAGATCAAGGGTTTTGCTTCAGTTTGTTTGAGGCTGGCGAGAGGAGGAGTAGCTGAATGTGTCTGGCTGCCAATGGTCATGACCCTAGACCCGAGGGAGACCAAGGACAGAGGGCAGAACCAAGTCCTGGGCGAAGACGAAGAGGATGGCATCCCGAACACATGCTGAGGGATCCTGTCCTCACAGAAGAGGGGTCTACATTTAAGACAGTAAGTACAGCTCTAGGCAGGATTTCAGAGTTGATGATGGGAGGGCAAGAGTCCTACATGGTAGTACCATAAATATATACCTGATGCAGCTAGGACTTCACAGTAGTATGTTGTGTATTCTAATATCACTACTGGCTATATCTATTCTGTTTCTTTATCTTACGGTATCGATATATTTTTGTAAGCTGCCTTAAATCCTTTTGGCACAAAGCAGGCTACAAACAAAAATTTAAATGTGTTGAACTACACCATCCCAGATGAAAACAAAACTGAATCATAAAGGATCCTTGTTTTCATCTCTACAAAGCATTGTTTTCTGGATAAAGTACTTCTGCCTTAGTTTAGTGAAAAGTAAATTTGTAAATCAAGAATTCAATAACTTTGAAACACTTAAATTTCAACTAAAACTGCCTGCTTTTTTTCATCCATGAATTTACAGGTACTATGCTAGTCTAAAATTTCTATGGAAGCCAGGCAACAAATATCTTATTCTCTATTACATCCCAGCTGCTTAGCTCAGATATAGGTATATAGATAAGCTAAGCATATATAAACAAACAAGATCCTGTCCTCTTTTTGAAGAATGTTTACGTATTTATTTCATCCACATGAAAGGCAGAGAGAGACAGACAGACAGAGATCTTCCATCTGCTGCACCAGAATGCCCACCGCAAATCCCTGTCCTTTTTTAAGGCATTTCCCTACTAGTATGCTCTTTCTGACTAGAATAGTTGCTCTCTATAAAGCAGACAACATCCTCAAGACACAAGAAAGCTAATTTCCATTAGCAAAGCTGAGCCCTTCTAGTCTTACTCTCCTGTCTCATTGATTGGTTTAAAAAAGATATTTGGGGGTGGATGTTTGGTGCAGCATTAGGGACACCTATCCCATATCAGAGAGCCTGGGTTTGAAGTATGGCTCTAATTCCAGCTTCTTGCTAGTACACACGCTGGGAGGCAACAGGTGATGGCTCAAGTACTTGAGTCCCTGCCACCTGTGTGGGAGATCCACATGGAGCTTAGGACTCCTGAACTTCAGCCTGGCCCAGTGGTGACAGCATTGAGGCAATGAACCAGCAGATGGAAGAAATATCTGTGTGTGTGCACACGCATGCATCTTTCAAATAAAAATATATAAATGAGTTTTACATTGTTCTGTAGAAGAACAAACTGCATCATAATTCCCTGAAAAGGGTTTTGGATACAAAATTACTACAACTTGGATACAAAATTACTACAAAGTGTTAGGTAACCACTAACACTTTCCTTTTAAAGTCTCAGTAGGCTACATCTTATAACAATGTAGTAAGCCAGAGTTTCTACCCTACAGACAGTAAACAACAATTTAAGAGAGCCTGGTATTTTATACATGGTAAATGCATAACAAATATTTGCTTTTAGAGACTCAATCAGTGTGTTTACACATGGATCAAGGCAACCTTTGGCTCAAACACCTGACTTACAAATAATCTCTACACCAACAACTGCTATCTCCTGGATATCCTGTCACAGAAGCCTTCACCAACCACTACAGAAGGTTGAGGGAAAACAAGCTTGCACTGAAACCTTGACAAAGCAACCACCATGAAAGATCTACACCACCCCAAATCCCAGCCCTCTCAGCCTTCACCTCTGCACAGAGAGAGCAACTCCTAATACCACCGAGGGAGCTCACCAGCCTTTTCTCAGTACTGAATATATCCAATGCATTGAATAAACATAGTAGGCTGGCCTAGAAAGCCACTTATTATTTACAGTGTTGTTCCTAGTAAGAGGATGTACTTACTAAGTCACTGATTCAAAACATGAACTCCTAGAGGTCATATGACTAGTCACTGTATCCATAATAACCACTGTACTGAGCTGGCTTGACCTTAAATTACAATCTGTAGGCTTCCAAATGCTATAGAAGATTTCTAGTGGCTGTAGTAAAAGGTAGTTGCAGACACAAAAGGAAAGTGTCTTCTCAGAAACTCCTCTACAGACTCTGCTAATGGGATTTCCTAACACTGAAGAACCTTTTATCACATGTCACTTCACAAATGCTAGACAACCCATGGAAGAATCGATCCTTTCTCCCTGGGACGTGCAGTCAGCTTTTGATGCAGTCGGGGACAGGAGGCTTCATGGTGTCGGTTTTTGATGACTTGATAATTTCATGCTGGAACTTACTAAAACTGCACTCCCTCTTTTGATTGTGAGAATTCTGTAAAAGGGATATTACTCATTGTAGGGAGAGCAGAAGGTGTGCAAACACCACATAATAAATGCCCAGTAATAGCCATTTAGCTCCTTTTGTAACCACTGTGGATTTTTTGAATGTACTTTTCATAATTACCAAAATTCTCATGAAATATTCTAATGGATACTTATTATAATATCAGCAAATAAATTTCAAACCCCCAGGCACTACAATAATTTATGCCACATTATTACATGATATAGGTCATTATTGATAAAAATTATTTATTCCATTAAAGTTTATTATATTTTGTGAAAACAGCCACCGTTTTTAAAGCGAATAGTAGAAATTGAGTTCAAAGTATGAAACCTGTTTTTACTGAGAACACTTAGTGCCTAAGATCAATGAGGGACCACATAATTAAATAAAGAGGATGTATACCAAAAATATTACTCTGGAGATAATGTTTAAATTATTTTGAAAGCACTAATAACTGGCATTCTTTATTGGGAATGAAAATGCTGTTCAACTCAAAAATTTAAATCCTTAGGTTATGTTCAAGATCAGTTATTAAATGTATTATTAAATGTATATTAATGTATCAGTTATTAAATGTATTAAATGTATTATTACTCCACCAGTTAACACATTGTTATCATGTTGACTTATTAATAGCAAAAGAGAATTCTTTTCTTTAAGTAATAAATAGAAAAACTACATCCACAGAACAAGCTCAAGTTTACTACATTATAATAAAATGTAACCAACTCAAATTTTTAAAACTGTTAATGACCACATGAAATACGGAAATTTATATTTTAGTTATGCTATGTTCCAATTCCTTTCAGGGCTTTCTCATACAACCTGCTCTCCTATACTTTGAGAGTTTGTGATCACTATATGCATGCATTTCCCAAGAATCTCTAGAATTGTAATTCCCCTGCAACTTTTTGAGAAAGATCATTCCTCATACCTTAAAGAAAGCATTTTTCCAGGAGCACAAGGTCAAAGACCAAGCAAAATGACTAAATAATTGCTCTTACTCCTCTCCTTCAGACAGCTTCAAACAGTGGAGCTGCGCTGACACATTCCTTTCATACTGCAGGCAGACAAGAGTTATTTTTCCAGAGTCTACTACTTTGAGGCTACAAGTAAGGTTTACTGAGAATCTTGATCACAAATGAAAAATTAAAGTGCTAGTTCCACAAACTAAACTTACATACAACTGTAAAAACAAGTAAATAATAAATCCACGTATTCCTTACCTAATCTTAACAAACATTAACACATTACCACATTTGCTTCCATTCTTTCTTTAAAACAGAAGAAATAGTTCTACAAAGACCTGAGGGAGCTCCACTTTAGGAGTTAGCTTCTATTCCAGAAGTCCATACTGTTCATTCCCAGGCATGTCCTTATACTTCTATATAATTTTGTTACATGTGTGTGTTAACAAACAATGTATATTACTGTATTATCTCAAAAGTATGTATAAATGCACCTTACAATATACTCAAATATCTTTGGACAGCTTGCTTTTTTCAGTCAGCATTATAGTGGCCAGCACTGTGGCGTAACGGATAAAGTTGCTGCCTGAAGTGCTGGCATCCCATATGGGCGCCGGTTTGAGTCCTGGGTGCTCCACTTCTGGTCCAGCTCTCTGCTGTGGCCTGGGAAAGCAGTGGAAGATGGCCCAAGTCCTTGGGCCCCCGTACCTGAGCAGGAGACCCGGAGGAGGCTCCTGGCTCCTGGTTTCAGATCGGCAAGGCTTTGCCCGTTGTGGCCAATTGGGGAGTAAGCCAGTAGATGGAGAACCCCTCTCTCTCTGTCTCTCTCTGCCTCTCCTCCTCTCTCTGTATAACTCTAATTTTCAAATAAATGGATAAATTTTTTTAAAAAAAATCAACATTATATGCTTGAGATGTATCCATTTGGATAAGTATAGATCCAATCCATTGATATGAACTAGGGGCTGAGTAGTCAATAGCATGAATGAACCAGTTTACCCATTTTCCTACTAATATACAGCAAGATTTGTGACACTTTAAAGAGCTGTTAGAATCAGCCTTGTTATACGTTTCCTTGGACAGCTGTCCTAAGTTTAGTTACAAAATTCGCTGTGGGAGAAAGGCAGCCGGGAGTGAGTGGAAGCCCACCCACATGCTGTTATTAGGTCGAAATCACCACATTCCTAGGAAGAAGGTCTGGTGAACTCAAGTACTGTGTGAGGGCTTGGAAGGAAAATACTGAAATCACATCATAAGTAACGGAAATGGGAGTTGATCACTTTGTAGAATTAATGAGGCTAAAGCTGATCTTCTCTCAGTGCATAATTCACTGGCAGCCAACTGAACCCCTACCAAAAGACCCTCGTCTTCTTAGAGAGGGTCAGAAATTGCACATTTCCTTCACATTTAAAACCATACAACAGCCCCACAAAAAGCACTCACTGCCTCACTGATTCAAATATTTTTGCTCTACCTGCTTGGATCAGTTAGTTCAGCTAAACGCAGACAGGCATCGGGACATAAACTAAAGATGCCGCAAGAGATGGGGAAAGGAAAATAAACGCGCTACTGAAAAGAACCAAGTTTCCTGTTATTTTATTTGTGGTTATCAAGCACTTTCTTAAGGGCTGACAGTCAACAATCTGTTTGGGGGCTTTCTTATTACTGATAACTGCCTTATTCAGTCATCAGTGAAGAAGGGCTAAGAGAACAATCTGTCTCAAACAAATTCTAGCAGGAAATCTTCAAAAAGTTTGTGGAAAATGTGTATTATTGAAAAATCTATGCACGGATTTTGAAAGTATTTGAAGCAAAATATATCTTTTCTTAATAGTGTTTTCTTTGTGTATTTTTTTAACTTTTTTTTTTAATTCCACCTTTCCACGAACTTTTTGACGTACCCACACAGATCCCTAACACAGTTGAATACGTGGTAGATTTAATCTCACAAAGTTACAGAAAGAGCTAAGTGATTTAAAAGTCACGGAAATCCTCCCAGCGTTCCTCTGGGAAAGGGGTTCAGCTCCAGGCCACATCAAAGCAGGACTTCTCTTGCACCATCTCGCCAAGCACCTCACTACCTGCCTGCCTTGTCTTCCACTCAGACCCCAGCTCGGCTCACTTTCATGCAGGATTACAGGCTTTGACAAGTCACTCGCAGTCTTTGGATACAGCTGTAGAATGGACCCAGCAGTGACTGCCTTAAGCCTGTGTTTTCCAAGAAAAGATTACTGGTAGTCTTTCCACCTAATCGCACAAGAACTAAAATAAGATCTCAGGGAAGGTTTAAGCATGCCCTTTGATTCTGCAACCATCAAAATGCCCAGTGTTTCAGATAACAACCTATGTTCTGAAGAACTGCAATGTGGGGAGAAGGGATTCCATACTACACTGTGTACATCAGGTTAAATAAAATAACTGATCTGCATAATGCCACTAAAAAATTTCCCCAAATCACCTGTTTGGTACTTCATTTTAGGGAGCATAACATTTTCAAATCTTAACACTGTGATGTCATTTTGAGTTTTTTTTCTATAACTGTGATTCTTGAATCTGCCAAAACTAGTCATAGTTTCAGGACTAACAAATTTAAACTAGATATGCATTCCATCAGCATTTTTTCCACATTCAAATGCCCAACGGAGGACCCAAGTTACTACAAACCAACCTGAAATCATATTTCCTCTACATACAAGCCTATGGATCCCCAGAGTATCTGAAAACTCTCTCTTGACTTAAGAAGTCAAGAAGTCCCTTGCTTAAAATATTCAGTTACTGTTCCCTCCACTTAGGGCAAAAAGTCCATTTGGGTCAGGATGTAATAGAAGAAAAAATTGTTAAGCATTGTTGATGTGTAGTGAATATTCACCAGGAGCCAAGCACTGTACTGATACACGAAGCATCTCAGGCAAAACCACGGACGTCAGGAAAGCATTTTATATTTTATCCCCCATTTAGAGATAAGGGCTGAGGTGCAGTAACTTGCCGAAAGTCAAAGATGCAAGCCTAGAATCTTCGCCAGTATCCCTTACATTACTAAGGTTAAATAGTGCAACTGACTGCAAAAGTGAATTTTTAACTATTTTAAATTCTTCTAAGTATTCATTAACTTAAAAAATCAACTGATCATTTCAAATCTCTCTCTCTCTCATACACACATACGCGCGCACACACACACACGATCTTTGGCCAGGGTTTACTGATTTTCTGTGCCTGCTCAGAAAAAAAAACGTATCACACAATTGTACTGCTTACAGCTGCGCGAAGAACATTTGCTGCCAACCAATGAACACCACGGCAATCATGTAAGGGTCTTCATTTGGGCATGGGAGTGCCTGCCTTCCCCATCCCACGCCGGAGAGAAAAGACCTGGATCTGCCACCTGGACCAGGGTTTTCCTGTGTTCCTCCTCGGCGAAGCCCTGAGCAGCGGCGTTTGCGCCAGCCCACGGCTGCAGCCTCTGACCATCTGCTCACCAGAACTTGGATCACTTCACACGCTACAGGGCTTGGGTAAGCCACTCATTCTCAACATCAAGGTCAGTCTCTTCTAGCCCCGCTGTGGTCCGCCCCTGGCGGTGACCTGCACCCAGGGGCAAACCCGCCCGGACACGCACCCAGGGTTCCTGGCCAGGGACCCAGGTTAATCCGCTCAGCGCCCGGTGCGGCTGTCCCACAGATCCTCGCGAATGAATGGGTGGAAGGCGGCGTGGGTGGAGGCGGGAGGAGAGGGCATGATGGAATCTCGGGCGGCTGAGACCACTGCAGAGGCGTCCTGCCTCCGGCGGGTGGAAGCCGGCAAAGGCGAGAACTTGGCGCCGGTGCCTAGCGGCCGCGTCGGAAGCTCCTGGACCAGCAGGCGCCGTCGGTCGGACCGCGGCTGGGAAGGGGTGGGCGCGCTGTCGGCCGGCCCCCAGCAACCCGCTCCCGGGCCTCGGCCAGAGTCTCCACCCCGCTCCCGGACCCCCGCCTCCCGCACACAGGCGGTCCCAGCCGATGAGCCCTCCGAAGCCGAGGGTCGGCTCGGGACCCGCGCTAGCTCACCTGACGCTCCACCGGCAATACCGCGCTCTGCATCCGGCAGGAGTCCCGCAGGTCCGCGAGATCAGCTGATTCACGGGGGGCGGGGCCTCCTGGCAGGGGCGGGGCTGCAGGGCGGCTGGCGGGCGGGCGGGCGGGCGAGCGTGGGTGAAGGCGGGAGGGGACAGCTCCCGGAGCAGTGAGGGTTACACTAGGAGACGACCAACGGGGTCTGGTATGGATCAAAATTACTGAGGATGCGTAGGGCACTACACGGCAACGCTCTCGGGAGCACGGCCCTTCCCTCGGCCAAGGCGGAGCCGCCAATCCTAGATCGCGCTTCGGTGATGACGTCATATGGAGTCGTCGGGGCCTAGCTACCCGAACGCTTCCATGGTAACGGAAAGCGCAGGGGCAGGGGCCGGTGATTTGGCCCTGCAGTTATATTGTGAACACCCTCAAACTGCAAGAGCGGGTAGTATAAAGTGAAAACACTAACATATCTTCAGATTGGCTTTGTAGATTGTAGCCTAACGAGGATCGCTTTCCGCCCCTAGAGTGACGTCATCTCCACGCGGCGCCGGTTTGTCAGATTGTATGTTTGGTACCTACTTGCACCCCCCAAAGGGTGGAATGAAGCGGGAGGAAAGGCACTGGCCCCCTCTTCGATGCCTGCAGGACTTCCCGATATCCCATATGAGTAAAATCAGTTTCGCTTGCCCCTCACAGTTCTGCAACACTCTGTCGCTGCCACAGCTACCACCACCATCCATCCTGCATCCCAAAGCCCTCCTGTGAAGATTTTTCTAGAACCTCCATTCCTGGCACATGGTGGATGCGATCTAGCTGCTGCCAGGTCGAGTGCTGTCGCTGCATCTGTAGACCTAAATTTATGCCACCAACGGTGCCTGAGTAGCTGTGGCCTCGCATTGACCAACACCCTCACCTCAATTGCCTCCCCAGTGTTCTGCCCACCTGCAAAGCTTATTCTGCAACAGTGCAACTAACCTAGTCCACAACCTCCCCACTGCACAAAATCACAAATTGGCACCACTGCAAGCCAAAAGTGTGTCTGTCTTGGGGGAGACTTAGGTGTAGCCAGGCCAATGTCACTGAACCTAAGATAGTGATATTTACACATTGCTACTCATGATATCTCCTACCTTGCTACCCTCCTATTCCCAACTCTCACACTTCCGAATTTACCCACTCACTTCCTCTGTAAACATTCAAAGAAAAAATAACTTCATTCTAACGTTTCTAAACGAGATGAGAAACCACTAGAAGTGAATTTCCTTAATTCCTACCAACCACTATTGCAAAACCTACCTGCAACCTCAGCTTCCTTTCCTTCTCCCTTTCCTTCTAAAGGGGTTCTGCCCTCTCAAGGTTAACCCCTCCACCTAAACTCAGGATCCTTTCGAATTCCCTTGGAGACTCTGCCCCATTGTTTGTCCTTTCTCTTTGCCCGATGTTCATCCTTGGCCTTTCTTATCACTTAGTCTCCGGCAGGTACTAAGCCTGCTCCTATCTACCTTGTCTTCAATTTTTTTTCCCTGCCCTCCTTGCCTTTGCCCTCATTTTCTATCTCTGCTTTCTGGCTTCCCAATCTTCCTCACCCTGAACTGTAATCCCTGATTTTTTGGGTCTTCTGAAATCAGGAGTCACCTCCTGATTTTGATGCAGTCGTAGAATTAAGCCATTCTATGCAACCTCTTAAAAAAAAAAGGGGGGGGTGATCTTTATGTACTTATTGGAATGATCTGGAAGTTAGATTGTTAAGACAAAAACAGGGTACAAATAGTGTGTATACGTTTCAATTGGGCATTATGTATGTGTCTTCAGGAGAAAGATGATAGATACATACATGAAAATGACACATATCCTTAGATCTGCATATGTTAGCTCTGAAAGATATATTAAACAATTGAAAATAAGAAAGGGAAGAAAGCTATTAGTGACACTATACAATTTGGTGCTCTTTGATCTTTTATTTTTTTAAATATTTATTTATTTATTTATTTATTTGAAAGGCAGAGTTAGAGGCAGAGAGAAAGAGAGAGAGAGGTCTTCCATCCACTGGTTCACTCCCCAAATGGTCACAATGGCCAATGCTGAGCTGATCTGAAGCCAGGAGTTTCTTCCAGGTCTCCACAAGGTTGTAGGGACCCAAGGACTTGGGCCATCTTTTACTGCTTTCCCAGACCGTAGCAGAGAGCTGGATCAAAAGTGGAGCAGCTGGGACTCAAATTGGCACCCATTTTTTTTTAAAGATTTATTTATTTATTTGAAAGTTAGAGTTACACACAGAGAGAAGAGAGGCAGAGAGAGAAAAAGAGATCTTCCATCTGCTGGTTCACTCCCCAACTGGCTGCAATGGCCAGAGCCACGCTGAACCGAAGCCAGGAGCCAGGAGCTTCTTCCAGGTCTCCCACGCGGGTGCAGGGGCCCAAGGACTTGGGCCCTCTTCTACTGCTTTCCCAGGCCATAGCAGAGTGCTGGATCAGAAGTGGAGCAGCCAGAACTAGAACCAGCAATTCAGGCCAGGGCTTTAACCCACTGCGCCACAGCACTGGTCCCCAGCACCCATTTTATTTTTATTTATTTTTAAAACAAACATAAGGGGCCGGTGCTGTGGTGCAGCGGGTTAGAGCCCTGGCCTGAAGCTCTGGCATCCCACATAGGCACCGGTTCATCTGCCCCTGAAATTCATGCATGAACTGAGAGCCTACTGCATAGTTACTTTGTGCCAGGCAGTGTTCCAGGTGCTGGAGCAACAGGTTAATGAACTCCCACTCTGCTGGCATGGAAGACGTCTCCAGAGCTGCCAGCCAGCCATCTCCCTCTATGCTTACAAATGCTACTCTTGACATCAAGAGAGGACTCTGCTTCCTCTTTCCCAAATACGGGCTGGCCTGGTGATTTTTTTTTAACTAATAGAATATGGCAAAAATGAAGTTCTAGGGCTTGTAAACACATGCTTTCAAGAGAACTTACAGATCCATGTCCTTGAAAAGCTAGCTGCCCTGCTGAACAAAAACTGCGGCTGTATTACAGATGAATGAGAGGCGATGTCAACTGAGGGGTCACGTGGAGCAGCGCTGATGGGCCAGACAGCACTGAAGCTTTCTGGGAACTTCCAAGCCAGCCCAGTCACCAGCTGGATGTTGCTGGGTGAATGACAGCAGCCGATGCCAAGTGGGGCAGAAAAATAACTTAGTCAAGCCCTTCCTGAATTCCCGACCCAGATTCCTGAGAAATAATACGTTGTTGCTTTAGGTACTAGGTATCGGGATGGTTGGTGATGCAGTAATAACTGAAACAAGTGGCAAGAGTGGGAGATAATAAACAGATATAAAGTAGTGGTGATTGGAGTGAAATAGACATTTTGAGATTCAGTCTTTGTCTACAGCTCTTGTCTCTTCCATTGAGGAACAATTTTTTTTTTTCCTTCATATTATTTGTTAAACTCTTTTATTTAGAGTAGGGTTAACTATATGATCATTAAGTAAACTGAAAATAGATCTTTATAAAAGTTAAGAGTGGGAATGTGAGAGGGAGGAGGAGGAAGGGTCAGAGCGTGGGTGGGAGGTGTCAGTATGTCCCTAAATCTGTGTATATAAAATACATGATACTTGTATAACTTGAATAAAAATTTTTTAAAAAGTAATGATGAAGGCTATAAAAGAGACAAAGTAGTGTGATAGCTAAGAGACTGTGTTCAAACTTCAGCTCCAGCACTTACTAGCGTTGTAACTGTGCTGTAAGTTAGCTCACGGCTTTGTGCTTCAGGGCCCTCACCCAAGAAACAGATGGTAATATTGCCTACTTCATCGGGTCACATGAGCATTAAATTATCTAATATGTATAAAGTGCTTAGAATGGTTCCTGGTACATAGTTCATGCTGTATGTATTGTTGTTGTTGTTAACAATAAAGCAAGGCAAAGGAATAACAGGAGAAGGGTGCAATTTTATATGCAGTGGGTAGGGAAAGTGTCTCTTTTAAGAAGACATCTGGACAAAGACCCGTGAGGGAGCAGAGACATAAATCCAGTGAACATCTGGCCCTACAAGCACAAGGCACCAGTAGGCACAAAGGCAAGAAGACCAGTGCTGTATGAGATGAGGCTGAGAGAGGCTGGGGGAGGCTAGAGCTAAATGAGAAAAGTATAGAAACATAGGGGGTAGGGTCAGTAGCTACTGATCTGGCAGAGGGGCTGGACCATTTGGACAGTGGAAAGAACTGTGAGTTGATCTGATACAAGTAACCCTGGGAGGGCTTTCGGCAGAGGATGTTGTCACCTGGCTTCCTGTTTTAAAGGGATGACTCCTGTGCAGCATGAACAGAGTGTAGGAGTGGAAGGATAGTGCCAGATCAGTAAGAGGCTTTTGCAGCAGAGTCACGATGACCTGGCCTGGGTACAATGGAGAGAAGGTGAAAAGAAGTTAGATTCCAGATGCATTTTGAAGTGAAGGACTACCGTATTTGCTCATGGGTTAGACATGAGCTTTGAGATAAAAAGATAACCTAAGGACTGAGTTATTGATAAAGATGAGCTGTCTTTTACCGAGATGGAAAAAGAGTATGTTTGGGGATCAAGCATCAAGCTTTCAGATTTGGACATGCTCTGTTTTGTGTGGTTATTGGACATCTGGGAGGAGGTGTCAAGTTGCATACAGGAGTCTTGTGTTGAGATATAACTTTGAAAGTTGTTGGTAGAAAAGAGAAGCAGTCTGAGGTCTGAGTCCTGAACCCTCCTCTATTTAGAGACTGAGGCGAAGGGGAGGATCTAGCCCAGGATTCTGCTGGATTCTCCAAGGAAAGAACTAACTTGTGTTCAGAAAGGAGGCAAAAATAGCTAGCAGGGAATGACTCGAAGGGAGGGGTGGTAGAAAATGACCTTCCAATGGTTATGTAGGGATCTGTAGGCTAGGTTCTGAGCTTGTATTTTACTCTAAATGCATCAGAATGTCTTTAGTGGAAGTGATATGATCTGAGTTGTATTTTTCAAAGTGCATTCTAACTCTATCTATAATATTAAAAAGATGATTACTCAAAGGTTAAGATTCAATAAAAGTAATATTTTTGTTTAAGTTCACTCAGACTGAATAGATTATAGAAGAGTTAGAATGGAACTGGGGTGACTAAATGGAAGGTATTACATTAGACTAGAACTAGGGAGAGAGCAGTATTAAATAAAAAATTCATGAGTGTGGGGAGCAGCCCGGACTGGACTGAGTTACTGGAATTAAGACTTATTCTATGCATCTGCTCTCCCACAATATGGCGCTGGGAGAGAAGTAAACAGCTTCCGCACAGCTGCCTCCAGTTCAACCAATAAACTGTAGGACCTGCTCCTGATTGGAGGAGAGCAGCGTACTCGGCGTGTGGGCAGCCGAGTTAGGATTGGCGGAGGAGGACTATAAAGGAGGAGAGAGACGGCATGCACCAGGAACATCTAAGGGGAACATCTAGCTGAAGGAACACCTGTGCAGCCCCCAGAGAGCCGGCCGGCGGTGTGCCGCTCCCCTGCGGAAGTGGGGAAAGCGGCCAGGGGGAACCGCCCTTCCACGGAGGTGGAAGGGATAGTAGCCAGCCCGGGAAGAACCAGCAGCAAACCCGGGGAGGGCCGAGCAGACAGAAAGAACAGCGCAGGGTCTTGTGTCGTTCCCCCACGAAGACGGGGAGCGACACATGAGGCTATTTTTGACTAGGCTCCTGCACGGAGCCCCAAGAGACCTGACTAAAAAGCAAAGTGGAGTCGCTCATGCTAAGGTTCCCTGTCACCAAACGCAAACTAAGTTGTTACCTGACTTTCCAAGAAATCAAGAGATAATAGCCAAATTTCCTAAATGGGCCAGCTTCAATGGCATTATAGGGAAGCTACCTATACTTTTTTTTAAAGATTTATTTATTTATTTGAAAGTCAAAATTACACAAAGAGAGAAGGAAAGGCAGAGAGAGAGAGAGAGAGAGAGAGAGAGAAAGGTCTTCCATCCACTGTTTCACTCCCCAATTGGCCACAACAGCTGGAGCTACGCTGATCCAGGAGCCAGGAGCTTCTTCCAGGTCTTCCAATCAGGTGTAGGGGCCCAAGGACTTGGACCATCCTCTACTGCTTTCTCAGGCCATAGCAGAGAGCTAGATCGGAAGTGGAGCAGCCGGGACTCGAACCAGCGCCCATATGGGATGCGGGTACTGCAGGTGGCAGCTTTACCCACTAAGTCACAGCACCAGCCCCTACTCTTTTGAGATTTATTTATTTATCAAAAGGCAGAGTTACAGAAGGAGAAAGAGAGATACAGAGAGATCTTCTACCCACTAGTTCAGTTCCCAAATTGCTACAAAGGGTGGGGCTGGGTCAGGCGGAAGCCAGCAGCCTGGGACTCTATCTGGGTCCCTTATGGGTGGCAGAGGCCCAAGCATTTGAACTATCTTCTGCTGCTTTCCCAACCACATTAGCAGGGAGCTAGATCAGAAGTGGAGTGGCTGGGACTTGAACTAGTGCTCACATGTGACACTGGCTTAACCTGCTGCCCCACAACCATGGCCCCATTCCCTCTGCTTTAATCCTTACAAAAAAGTGACCTGAAGTAACCTGATATTCTGTCTCCCTGCCCCCACCTTACAAGAAAAGTAAGTTTGAAATGACCTATCAGTTTTTGTTCTTTATTTCTACTTTTTCAGCTCTTCTCTGTCTATAAAGCCAATCTCTTATGCTCAGCCCATCGAACACTTGTTTTATTTCATGGAATGAAGTAATCCATGATTCTGGAATTGTAAAATAAAGCCAACCAAGGTCTTCAAACTGAATTTGTTGTGATTTTTGTTTTTGGCAGCAGTATGAATAAGGAATTAGATATGAGTAGATTTGAGTTATTCTCCGGAGTGAGAATTGACATGATTTACTGATGGATTAGAAATAAGATTTGATTTGTATGTAGGCTGGGGTTACTTCCTTAAGCAACTGATTGATGGGAATTCCATTTTCTGAACTGGAGAAAACTAAGGAGAAGCATCTTGGTATTGTCTAAGAGTCTGATTTTGATTTTGGGATTTTGACTTTGGGATACCTTTTAGGCAAAGAGAAATGTCACATAGGCAGCTGGTATCCTAGAGAGAAGCTCGGGATTTGAGAGTTACAAGTACCATTCAAAGCCATGGGACTAGGTGAGATTACCCAGGACGGAAGTATAGCTAGGGCATCTCCATAAAGCCTGAACTGAGCCCTAGGGCCACCAAATGTGGAAGAAGAGCAGGGGAGGAGAAACCAGCCGAGATGACTGCAGAGAAGTCCATGAGGATGTAGGAGGAGATCCAGAAAGTGCCCAGTTCACAGAGATCAAAGAGGCTTTCAAGAATGGCGCTGTGACCAATGACATTGAGGGCTGCCAGAGAGTAAAGGAAGCTAAGAGCTAATCCTTCAGGTGTTGGTAGCATGGACCCCCTGGTGACTTGATAAAAGCAGGTTTGTTGGAGCAGCAGAAGCTTTACTGGGGTGAGCTGGAGAATAGGAAATGAGGAAATGAAGAAACCTTCTGCACGAAGGTCTATTGTGAAGTGGAATCAAACACTGGGGCAGTAGTTGGAGAAGTTGTGAGGTCAAGGCACAGAATAGAAACCCCAAGCCCAAGAATTTAAGAAAACAAATAGATGGAATGATAGCAAACTTAGGGTTCCTGTTGGAAAGAATAATGAGCTAAAAAGAAAAGATGAAAAGGTATGAACACTGTCGGTGCACCATCTAGGTTGAATATACTTGCAAATGTAAGTCCTTTCATCATGGCATATATTACAGTAATTTACAAACCTTGTCTCTCTTGTTTAAGTCCAAGCTCCAAGACTGTTTTACTCATTTTTTAATCTCTTGAGATCAACACCGTACCTTGCACTTTAGTGACTGTCCAGTAAACTTGCTTATTGAGATTTAGCAATTTAACAATTCATTGAAATACAGTTTATTAAAATAGATGTACATACTTGCCTCTTTTGCCAGCTGACCTGACTGCCATTAGTTCTAGGCTGAATCCTCTGATTGACTGCCCATTGGGTGGAACTGAGGAGGGTTCTTCCACTTTCCTACCCTCAAGAGTCATAGAAGACACGAATCTTCCTGCTGTCAAAGGTTAAAAGGACAGAAGGCAATGGCTCGTCTTTCTAGAGCATGAGTATGTTGGAGGGTATGCGATGCCAACTCAGGGAGGAATGGTTTGGGAGCTTAATTTTAATCATATAATAAATATATTTTATAATATATTATTAAAAATATGCTCCATATGCATATTTCATCCACTCGCATATTTCGTATAATTATTCCTGAAATGCAGATGGAATAGGCTGAGATCTGGTGGCGTGGTCATGATGGCACAGTGGATTGTTACCACTTCGGATGCCCACATCCCATATCAGAGTACCTGGGGTCCAGTCCCAACTACTCTGCTTCCAATCTGCTTCTTGCTAATACACACTGGGAGCCATCAGATGATGGTTCAAGTACTTGGATCCCTGCAACCCCCATGGGAGACCTGGCTGGAGTTCCTGGCTCCTGGCTCCTGGCTTTGGCCTGACTCAGCCCAGCCCTGACCATTGTGAGCATTTAGAGAGTAAGCCAGCAGATGGAAGATATTCTCTCTCTCTCTCTCTCTCTCTCTGCCTTTCAAATAAAATGAAGATAAATAATTTTTTTAAATAAAAAATATTGTATAGAATGAACTTCCAGGCTTTCAAAGGATACTTGTGGTCTGCGTATCTTACTCTACTAAACTGTTAACATAAAGACTGTGTGTGTGTAACAGTTTTTAGTCCTTTCTGAATAGATTGTTTTCTTAAGTTAAAAAGAATAGTTAAGAACAACTGAGATCAGCTGGCGCCGCGGCTCACTAGGCTAATCCTCCGCCTTGCAGCGCCGGCACACGGAGTTCTAGTCCCAGTCGGGGCGCCGGATTCTGTCCCAGTTGCCCCTCTTCCAGGCCAGCTCTCTGCTGTGGCCAAGGGAGTGCAGTGGAGGATAGCCCAAGTGCTTGGGCCCTGCACCCCATGGGAGACCAGGATAAGTACCTGGCTCCTGCCTTCGGATCAGCGCTGTGCGCTGGCCACGGCAGCCATTGGAGGATGAACCAACGGCAAAGGAAGACCTTTCTCTCTGTCTCTCTCACTGTCCACTCTGCCTGTCAAAAAAAAAAAAAAAAAAAAAAAAAGAACAACTGAGATCGTTATTTTTAAAAATTAAATGCTGAATTTCTAAGTGGCTGAGATTTTAGCAAAGGGGCATCCGGTTGTCACTGACATCTGGGAGCACTTGACTGTGGCTGAGCTTCAATGCAAGAAGCTAATGACAAGAATGAGAAGCAAAGGCCTGCTGATGACATGTGGTCATTTGGAGGAATGATTTAAATAGGAACATGTCTACTAATCTCATACCAAAAAACAATTAGCGGATTGAATGACTAATCACCAGCTGTAGGTAAGCAGATGCTAATGTGTTATTTTTAGAATGGAAGCACATGCTATGTGGGAATAGTTGAGACATATATTCATACATCTTGTACCATGACATAAAAGTAATTAGACATTAGAGCAAGCATATTTGATGAAACTTAAATATATAGACCTAAATAAAATTTGCTTCTATATCTGAATTATTTATATGCAATATGTGCCTAATATGTTACACCTCTCTCTCTTATTTTTTCCTTGTCTCAGTTTTATTGACAAAACCTATCC
The DNA here is from genome assembly GCF_051225735.1 of Oryctolagus cuniculus. NCBI lineage: Eukaryota > Metazoa > Chordata > Mammalia > Lagomorpha > Leporidae > Oryctolagus > Oryctolagus cuniculus. The sequence continues at coordinate 38,191,655 of NC_142869.1, read as the reverse complement.
TATTGCCACATCCTCACATTGCAATCTCAGGCTGGACATTACAAGTCACTTTTTTTGGCTTAAAAATCAAGAACAGTGGAGCTGGCAATGTGGCATAGTGGGTTAAACTGCCACCTGCAACATCAGCATCCCATATGGGCACTGCTTCATGTCCTGGCTGTTCCACTTCTGGTCTAGCTCCCTGCTAATATGCCAGGGAAAGCAGTGGAAGGTGGCCCAAGTGCTCCCACATGGGAGACCCAGAAGAAGCTCCTGGCTCCTGTGGGGAGCAACCCGGACTAGACTAAGTTACTGGAATTAAGACTTATTCTATGCATCTGCTCTCCCACAATATGGCGCTGAGAAGGGAGAAACAGCTTCTACACAGCTGCCTCCAGTTCAACCAATAAACTGTAGGACCTACTCCTGATTGGAGGAGAGCAGCGTACTTGGTGTGTGGGTAGCAGAGTTGGGATTGGTGGAAGAGGACTATAAAGGAGGAGAGAGACAACATGCACCAGGAACATCTATCTGAAGGAACACCTTGCAGCCCCCGAGAGAGCCGGCCGGCGGTGTGCCGCTCCCCTGCGGAAGTGGGGAAAGTGGCAGGGGGCCCGCCCCTCCACGGAGGTGGAGGGACGGTAGCCAACCCGGGAAGAACCAGCAGCAAACCCGGGGAGGGCTGAGCAGACAAAAGAACAGCGCAGGGTCCTGTGTCGTTCCTCCACGAAGACGGGGAGCGACATAATGGTGCCGTGACTCGGATAGGAAACCTAGGAGGGAAGAAACGGGAAGAAGTGGGAAAATACCGGAGAGAGAGACTAGCAAAGAGCCTAGGGAAAAGCCGGACGGAAAAGGTGCCGGAAGAAGCTATTGAAAGCCTAGGCATAGACTCGGATATGGACTGTGGGAAAGAAGTTAGGATTTAAAGTGAAAGCAAGAAGAAACTTAGACTCAGATACGGACTGCAGGTTGAAAGTGAAAGTGAAACCTAGAAGAAACTTAGACTCGGATACGGACTGTGGGGAGAAGCCAGGAGAAATGAGAGGGGAATATCGTTGGAAGAAAAGTTAGGGAAACATACCGGGTAGAGAAAAATGTTAGGGAGGATGAAGCCGCGGGGGCAGGCCAAAGCGGAGACGAAAGCTAGCCTTGGGATTCGTCGAGTCAGCCCGGGGAACAAGGGGCGAAAATCTAAAACCAGAGGCGGAGACGCGTGAGCTAGGTTGGAATCCGTCAGATTAGCCCAGGGAGCAGAGGACGGGAAGCCAAACCGTAAGGCGGAGACGCGTGAGCTAGGTTGAATTCGCCAGGTTAGCCCGGGAAACTTAGACTGAATGCCGGTGGCGGAAACGTGAGCTGGGCTGTGTGACTCGCGGAAGCTGCCGCGCGCAGAGAGAGCGCGCGGGGCACAAGTGGGGAGAGCGCACGGGGCGCGGATAGATAGGGAACGTGGGGCTAGCGTGAAGGCCATGGTGTGGGCGCGAAGGCCGTGGAGACCGCGGAGCGCGCGAAGCCGAGCCGCGCAGAGCCGGGAACCCGCCGCAGGGCGGGCGCCGGGAAGCCGCGCAGATGAGAGAAGCGCAGGCTGAAGCGGCGCAGAGCCAGGAACCCGCCACGGGGCGAGGTGCCGAGAAGCAGCCTCGGGGCGGGCGCTGGGATGCTGCAGGGATAAGAGAAACAGAAGTTTAGAAGTAAAATGAGAGAAATAGGAATGCTGGTAGATAGAAGTAAAATAGGAGAAATAGGAATGCCCGGAGATAGAGAAATAGAGAAAAATAAGGCCTCCCCACAACACGCATGGCAATGAGAGAGCTTGGATTCGGTCTGCCTGATTAGGGAGGCGGTGAGCACCTGCGGGCGGCTAGCAGCTTATGCGCTGCAGGTCACCGAAGACAGGCACAAATTAACATCAATAAGTCTCCCCACAAGACGGCAATGAGAGGGCTTGGATTCGGTTTGCCTGATTGCTAGGGCTTGTAAGTACCTGCAGGCAGTTCTAGCAGGGCAGAGCATGCGCTGCAGGGCACCGAACTCAGGCACGCATCAGCGCCTAAAAACCTCCTCACAACATGGTGAAGAGAGGACCCGGATTCGGTTTGCCTGATTGGTAGGGCTTGTAAGCACCTGTGGGCAACTCCAGCAAGCAGAGCAGAGTGTGTGCCATGGGGCACCGAAGACAGGCGCGTATCAACGCCAAAAAATAAAAAGAAAGGGGGATCTGTGGGGAGCAACCCGGACTAGACTAAGTTACTGGAATTAAGACTTATTCTATGCATCTGCTCTCCCACAATATGGCGCTGAGAAGGGAGAAACAGCTTCTACACAGCTGCCTCCAGTTCAACCAATAAACTGTAGGACCTACTCCTGATTGGAGGAGAGCAGCGTACTCGGCGTGTGGGTAGCAGAGTTGGGATTGGTGGAAGAGGACTATAAAGGAGGAGAGAGACAACATGCACCAGGGAACATCTATCTGAAGGAACACCTGTGCAGCCCCCGAGAGAGCCGGCCGGCGGTGTGTCGCTCCCCTGCGGAAGTGGGGAAAGTGGCAGGGGGCCCGCCCCTCCACGGAGGTGGAGGGACGGTAGCCAACCCGGGAAGAACCAGCAGCAAACCCGGGGAGGGCTGAGCAGACAAAAGAACAGCGCAGGGTCCTGTGTCGTTCCTCCACGAAGACGGGGAGCGACAGCTCCTGGCTTCAGATCGGCGCAGCTCTGGCCATTGTGACCTTTTGGGGAGTGTACCAACAGATGGAAGATCTCTCTCTTTGTGTGTGTGTCTCTGCCTCTCTCTGTAATTCTGCCTTTCAAATAAATAAAAGTAAATCTTTTAAAAAAATCAAGAGCAGTAATTGGAGACAATCTCTTTTTTCCATTATAATGTATAACATACATTTTATAAGCACTTAAACATTAGGTTCCCAAACCTATAAAAATCATATTTCAAATACTTATTTGCAAATAAATTGTCTGAAACTTAGAACATGTCTCCCCTAGACACAGTGAGGTAAATAGCAGTTTGGTTCCTGAACTAACTTACAAGTGATATTTGACTTGTAATGTCCCTAGCTGCAAGCAATATTTTCGCAATGTTTTGTAATTAAAAAGACAAGAAGAAAAATCCTTGGTACCAGTGAGTTGCCTTTCATGAATGGTGCTTAGAGAAAAGCAGGTTTAAGGGACAGGGGTGAGGACTGCCTTGGAAGCTGTGGAGTTGTGGAACACAGACAGGAAGGCATGCAAAAGGAAACTTATGCCCTTTTTCGTTCGCCGATCAAAAGTTCTCCCATATTGAGTTTGAGTCAAGTGGAAAAAGTTAATAAAAGCCCTACAGTTTGGAAAAATAGCTATATATAAAGCCCCAGGTTGTCAGTCTGTTCTCACACTACTCTCAACCCTTATGAACCTGCCCTAAGCTGGGAGCTGGGGGTAGGGGGAAAGGTCTGGGTTGGAGGGTGGAAGCCACCAGCCTGGGAATCTAAGATGATTAGAACTCGCTGTTTCCTTTGTACATGACACAAACCACTTGTATTTATTTAAAATACTGCATTTTGTAGATCATGGATTTTTTTTTAAGATTATTTATTTGAAAGTCAGAGTTACACACAGAGAGGAGAGGCAGAGAGAGATCTTCCATCTGATGGTTCACTCCCCATTGGCTGCAACGGCCGGAGCTGCACTGATCCGAAGCCAGGAGCCAGGAGCTTCAACCTGGTCTCTCACATGGGTGCAGGGACCCAAGGACTTGGGCCATCTTCTACTGCTTTCCCATGCCATAGCAGAGAGATGGATTGGAAGTGGAGCAGTCGGGACTCAAACCGGTGCCCATATGGGATGCTGGCACTGCAGGCGGCGGCTTTACCTGCTAAGCCAAAACGCCAGCCCCAATCACAGATTTTTATGTGTAGTTTTTATTTAAATTTTTAGTCATGATTTTTAGAAATATAATTTCAGAAATATTTTGTAATTTTTAAAGGTTTATTTATTTTATTTGAAAGATGACAAAGAGAGGAAGACCGAAATCTTCCATCTGCTGGTTCACTCCCCATAGCTATGCCACCTGGAGCTGGGCCTGGCCAAAGCCATGAGCCAGACCTGCATCTGGGTCTGCCACGTGGGTGCAGGGGCCCAGCCACTTGGGCCACCCTCTGCTGCTTCCCCAGACACATTAGCAGGGCGCTGGATCGGAAGCAGAGTAGCCGAGACTAGAACCAGCACTCAGATATGGGATGGCTGCGTCCCAAGTGGTGGCCACAATGCCAGGCCCTTTATTTATTATTCTTATTCCTCGTAATTACTCGGTGTTTTTGGTGCCTCCTTGTGCCTCATCTCAAACCGAGCTCCTGTGGGAAACAGTGAGGGAGGAAGCTGCCCAAGGCAGCCTCTGAAGCTAAGAGATTCTTTCCGTCTCAAATCTCAGTCTGTCTGTCTGTCTCTGGTCAGTTTTCTTTTGTTACTCTGGGTCTCTACCTGCACTCCTGGCTATTACAGAAGGCCCTGCTATGGACAGGAGCCAACTGACCACTGGGACTAGGAGCAAGGAGGGGACTGTATTTCTGAGGTTGGGTGCGGGCCTAATCAATGTGCCCATTCCTCTACATTTAGGGTTCAAGCCCTGGTTCTGCTTCCAGTTCCATCTTCCTGATGACGCACACCCTAAAAAAGCAACAGGGGATGGCACAAGTACCCGAGTCCCTGTCACCCACATGGAAGACCCAGATAGGGTTCCGGCTCCTGGCTTCAGACTGGCCTCACCCTGTCTGTTGTGGGCATTTGGAGAGTACACCGGCAGACAGAAGCTATCCCCCTACCCCTTTCAAATAAATAAATAAAAATTTAAAAGTAAACAAAAGGCCGCTTATACACACAAAAAAGATGATCCGAGATGCAGTCGACTTGTCTGTGAGTACTGAAGTCCAAGGAAGATAGGGGTGGTGGGAATCGGGCTTGGAGTTTGGGAAGGGCAACTTGTGGAGGAGTTAAGCTGGGAGTGAGGCAAAGTGGATTCGGCCAGTTCTCCATCCTGGCCACCGAGTGGTGCTGTCGGTACGAGGCTGTACTCTCAGGCATGAGGGCAGCCAGAAGGGGCCCAGGCACTCTGGGTTTGAGCTGAGGACAGGGAGCTCAGAGGGTCTCCCACACAATTTGCAGGTATCAGAAATTTACAAGCCAGGTGTTTGTAACCTGCGTGTGTTTGTGGGCGGGCCCTCACAGGGCACGCAAGGGCACGCATACTTTAAAGCACTGATAACTTGCGTGACATGGTTTTAAACAGCTGTCAAACTCCACTGCTTGCAGTACTGTGACGTGTGCTGAGCGTCAGCAAGCGAGGATGGATTTCCAGCCTTGACCGCTTCACTCTGACACAGCAGTGAACTTTAAGGAGATGTCAGAGTAGGTAATGGGAGCATTTTAATGCATTTCACAGAAATTGACGATGACAAGTTATACTGCGGTGTCTTGTTCTGTAGTCAACAGGCTATAGGGGACAAATTGCTTTGATTATTCATTGACTGAGGGACTGCTGCATAGACAGGCCTGGAACTGAAGACAGCAGGTGGAGGAAGCTCAACTTGGCCTCGATTTTTTTGAATGCTGCATATGGAGGAAGTTCTTCCACGGGCGTTGGAACTATCATTCTAAGTACCAGGAAGCAATCATCTGCACACACAAGGCAACAGTGCACTGGACTGTGTTAGGGGCCCCGGTGCTTGCTCTCAGCTCCTGACTGAGTTCGTTGTGTGCAAACATAGTTAAGAGCATAGGATTTGTCAATACCAGTGGATTTAAATTCTAATTCTTAAAATGACATTCTAAAAAAAAAATTAAATGAGATAATGTGTATGAAGTTTAGAACTGCTTTAAAAAAATGTTTGGTGAAATGCCTAATGAAGGAATGACCAAACACACACTTGAAGACTCCTTGGTATGACTGAATATCATCCCATTCTTAAATTGCATTAACGAAAATAGGGGCCAGCACTGTGGCATGGTGGGTTAAAGCCGCTGCCAGCAATGCCAGCATCCCATATGGGTGCTGGTTCGAGTCCTGGCTGCCCCACTTCTGATCCAGCTCTCTGCTATGGCCTGATAAAACAGACGATGGCCCAAATCACTGGGCCCCTGCACCTGTGTAGGAGACCCGGAGGAAGCTCCTGGCTTCTGGTTTTGGATCGGTGCAGCTCTGGGCGAAAGCTCTGGGGACCAAATCATAAAGGCAAGTCTTTTCTGAAACTTCCCCTCAGTCCCTTCAGACTCAATAAATTAAACCAGCAATCCCACACACACAATGAATAACAAAGAAAATATCTAGTCTGAAAGAGCATAATTTCCTTTGTTTTGCTTAGTGTGAAATAGGAAGTCTTCCACTTTCTCTGCATCTGCATGAATTTCCAGATTTAGCTAACAGGTCTTTTTAAGGGTATAGTGTTCAGTTTAATTGCACTGTTTCACAAGCTAAGCCATTCTGTCACAAGAACACCTTGCAATTAGATTTCCTTCCTTGCCTATGACATGTCTTTTTTAACCTGTCATTGCTTTCTAGTAGATTTAGAATGTGAACCTGCACATATGGAATCACTTGGCATTCTTGAACGTTCCGTTTGCAGTAGAGTTTTGATCCACAACAGGTCAACTACTCTTGCAGCTGCGAAGGCCAAGATGTGGAGAAATCCCGAGACAGGGCCAGAAGCGCGGACTCACAGCTTAGAAAACTAAGCATGGTAAGTAGGACGTTTGGCATTTCTGTGCAGAAATTCCCAGAGCTCCAGAAATCATCTTCCTAAATCAGCAAGAATTTGGGAGTCTGGAAATATGGCCAACTTGTTCCACATTCCTTTTTACAGAAGTCACCAGCTTTGAACCTTACCTGGAATTTATAATATCAACTTCTCTGTGAAAATTCAGTACAAGTGAACAAAATAGCACACTAATATGCAATGATAATATGATGTCAGGAAAGACCATGTATGTATGTGAATGTATAGTGAGATTAAAAAAAAAAAAAACCACCTATGCCTATAATGGTTTTATAGGCACAATAGGATAATAACAGTCCCTACCACACTGTCATGTTAGCGTGAGGTTCAGTCTCTAAGCCAGCATGGGGCTGGCACACATGACAGTGATGATGATGATTGCTAAACTTTTTTTTTTTTTTTTGACAGAGAGAGTTAGAGAGAGAGAGACAGAGAGAAAGGTCTTCCTTCTGTTGGTTCACTCCCCAAATGGCCGCTTGGCCGGTGCGCTGCGCCGATCCGAAGCCAGGAGCCAGGTGCTTCCTCCTGGTCTCCCATGGGGTGCAGGGCCCAAGCACTTGGGCCATCCTCCACTGCCCTCCCGGGACACAGCAGAGAGCTGGACTGGAAGAGGAGCTACCGGGACAGAATCCGGCGCCCTAACCGGGACTAGAACCCGTGGTGCTGGCGCCACAGGCAGAGGATTAGCCTAGTGAGCCGCGGCACCGGCCGATTGCTAAACTTTTAATGAAAGCTTCCCCCACCCTTGTTAGTAGCAAGCAAGAATATAAAGAAATAAGTAATCAAATGTATGCATTTTGTGTGAATGTTTTTTAAAATATTTTTTCCACTTGTTCATTCAGAAATTGTTTTTGCTTTTGTTTTCTATTTCTCTAGAAAATTCTCTCTCTTTTTTAAAAAAGATTTATTTAGATGAAGTCAGAGTGGCAAAGAGAGAGGGAGAGACAGAGACAGAGATCTTCCATCCTCTGGTTCACTCCCCAGATGGCCACAATGGCCAGGACTGAGCCAGGCCAAAGCCAGGAGCCAGAAGCGTCTTCAGGGTCTCCCATATGGGTGCAGGGGCCCAAGCTCTTGGGCCATCTTCCACTGCTTTCCCAGGCCATTAGCAGGGAGCTGGATCAGAAGTAGAGTAGCCAGTTCCTGATGCAGAGCCCACATGGGATGCCAGCGTTGCAGGCATTGGCTTTACCAGTTATGCAACAATGCCAGCTGGGACACAATCCTTAAACACACAGAAATGAACGTTCATGTAGCCCACCCAGTATCAACAATTATCAACATTTTTACCGATTTTGTGTTTTCTATTTCTACCATTGTTTTTCTGGAGTATTTTAACTACCTGTAAATATTTCTACCTGTAAATATTTCAGTAGCCATCTCTAGCCACAGGATCCAAAATTTAAAATAAATTCTTAAAATCATCTAATACCATATCAAACATTTCTATATGTATCTCAGAATGTCATTTTACAGGATTTGTTAAAGGCAGGATTCAAGCAACATTTATATATTGCATTTGTTTGCTGGACCTTAAGTCCATTTAGCTTTCTTCTGTTTTAATAGCACTGATGTGTTAGGGAAACTTGTCAGAGCCATTTGTCCTCCGGATTTGGCTGTTTGATTCCTTGTGCTGTTAACTTCTTTGTCCACTGTATTCTTATAATTTGGTTTTAGATCTGGAAAATGGATTCAATTTAGGTTTATTTATGTATTTATTTTTTAGTCAAAACTGCATCAGAGCCGTCCCCATGTATTTCCTGGTACACCAGATCAGAAGGCACATCATGTCTGGATAGCGCAAACACAGTAAAGCTAAGACTGGGCAGTGGGCTCAGATGGTGTCTGCCTGACCCCTCCATTGCAAGTCTCCTCATCAATCTTTCACCTGACGACTTTAGCAGCCACTGAGGACTGTTTGCTGAGATCCTCCATTGCATTAGGGATCGCACGATCGGAGCTTTCTGCTTCTATCTTTGCTCCTCCATTGATCAGCTGGAATTCCTCCGATGAGGAAGATCTTTCCCCTAATTAACTATTTAATGACCCCACAGCAACAATTTGTAAAGAAATGACCAAAAAACTCTTGCTTTTTTCTCTTCTATCAATATTCATATTATAAATGTGCACATTAGAAACCTCCAAGTGACCGTTTTTGTTTAGAATCATTATAAAGTTACGGATTTTACAGTTTTATGTGTTTCAATCCATTGGAGCCATTACTTTTTGACCCTCAGATTGTCCCATCTTTAGCCAATGAGAATCCCTTTGAGGTCGGCGCCACGTTCTGATGACCTGACTCTCATTGGCTTAGGATGAGTTTGGGACATCTTTCTTGATTATTTCCCTGCTTTTGGGCAAGAAAGATAACCAAGGCTCATCCTGTAGAGTTCATCCTCCAGACCTGGAATGCATCACTTCCCCATGGATGTTTGCTACTTTTTAGTGGAAAATTGTAGTGAGAGACCAAAAATGGAGCGTTAGGGTTACTCATTGCCATTGAGTTGTTATTGTTTTTATGTCTTTTTTTCCTTGACAGAACTTTTTTATTTTTAAGGAAAAAACATTGTAAGTTGATATTTCCAAATCAAATTTAAGATCACATAACTTCTACTTAATTTCTTTGCATTAATATTATGTCTATCAGCACTTATATTGAAAAGTTAGATATCTAATGGTATAAGGATGATTTTTTTCAGTCTAAGATACATCTATAATTGTGATGGGGTTCAGGATGTGTGCTACCCCAAAATATGGCAGCTTGGCATTTGAGAAAACAACAGAATCAGAAAAGTCATTCTCATCTTTTTATCCTTTCTCCCCCGAAGCAGACCGTAAAACCTAGGCAGACTGTCTTCTAAAGCAATTTATGGGACTTAATTCTAGCGATAACTTCTTGACACCCAGAGGAAAGGAGCAGCCTTACCCTTCAAGACACAGAGGGGCTGAGGGTATCTGAGCAAGCAGTCCCGGCGAAGTTTCCCATTCACGACTTTAGATTGGACCCTTTGTCCTCTCTTTTACAACTCTCACTTCTTTCTTAAGCTTCTCACAAAAAATACACAGATTCCTCTGCTTCTTTGGGCCTTCATTGCTGAAGGCTCCTGTGCCAAGTGAACTTGCATTAAACACATTTGTAGATTTTTCTCTTGTTAATCTGTCTTTCAAGGGGCTCTCATCCATAAAGCTAGCGATAAATGATAAAAAGAAATATCTTCTGTCCTATAATATATTCAAAATAATAACAATAATATTGCTACTATTGGTAAGGCTACTGACTACCCTTCATTTTCTGTCATTTCTTTGCTACAAGAGGCATGCTATAAACACCATTCTGCATGATGTATTTTGGTGATATATAGAATTCATTCTTTTGATAAGCTGCATATTACTGCATTGTGTGGATATATATGGGTTATTTTGAATGTTGCTGACACAGATTTCATATTACTCCTCATGTTATAATCTATTAAATGATTGTCATAATCTCCATATTCTAGAGAGGTTATTAATTAGGTCATAATTCCTAAAAAGTTGACTAGATACAATAGACAGACTGTGAAGATGAGAAAAACATGCAAATTTTCAGCTAAACATAATAGTTTGGAATCATACCGCTTGAGAAAGTGAAAAAGGATTTGCTAGAAACATGGTGGGTGGAAAGCTTAGCCTGCAATTATCAATACCACCAATCTTACTGCTAATTTTAAAACGGCTACCATTTGTCTTAACACAGATTCTCTGGCAACAGGGCGTGAAGCAGGAGGAGAAGGGGAGGTGTGTGCCATCCTAGGGAAGTTCTCCCAAGGGAGAGGGGCGGAGCCAATAAATGCAGGTGTTCCTGGGGAGGCCTCAGCTGCTTCACAATGCTGGACTGTTCAAATGGCCTCCTGCCCTTCTGGATTATGTCACCAGCCCTTGTAAGGTTGCTGGAGAAGCCAGAGCCTCTATGGGTACACCGAGGCAGGTGGGCAGAGTCCATGGCCTCTCCTTGACAGTGGGCCTCCCACGTAGGGGCTCCCATTTCTATGCTGGTGGAAGGTGGTAGCCAAAACAACGGCTTCAGAAGAGCTAGAATGGCATCACCCCCACCAAGCTGCACAGGCTGCTGGCGTCAGCCTGGCCGAGCTGATCTGGAAACTTGAGCCCCACAAGCTGGGTCTGATGCACAATCTTAAATGAAATCATTTCAGTCTCCTGTCCTCATTCAGAAATATTTGGTAATAAAAAGTATTGTTTTGGGGGCCAGCGCTGTGGCGTAGTGGGTAAAGCTGCCACCTGCAGTGCCAGCATCCCCTATGGGCACTGGTTCGAGTCCTGGCTGCTCCACTTCCCATCAGGCTCTCTGCTATGCCCTGGGAAAGCAGTAGAAGATGGCCCAAGTCCTTGGGCCCTTGCACCTGCGTAGGAGACCTGGAAGAAGCTCCTGGCTGCTAGCTTCGGATCGATGCAGCTCTGGCCATTGTGGCCAACTGGGGAGTGAACCGGCATATAGAAGACCTCTCTCTCTCTCTGCCTCTCCTTATCTCTCTGTGTAACTCCGACTTTCAAATAAATAAATAAACCTTTAAAACAAAAAAAAAAAGTGTTGTTTTGGACACATAGCTAGAAAATATCTTAGGAAATCATCTGATAATTTTCCTTGACCGTGAATAAGACCATAAATTATCTAATTCTTAAAAATTCTAAAGGATAGGCGCCGCGGCTCACTAGGCTAATCCTCTGCCTAGCGGCGCCGGCACACCGGGTTCTAGTCCCGGTCGGTGCGCCGGATTCTGTCCCAGTTGCCCCTCTTCCAGGCCAGCTCTCTGCTGTGGCCAGGGAAGGCAGTGGAGGATGGCCCAGGTGCTTGGGCCCTGCACCCCATGGGAGACCAGGAAAAGCACCTGGCTCCTGGCTCCTGCCATCGGATCAGCGCGGTGCACCGGCCGCAGCGCGCCAGCCGCGGCGGCCATTGGAGGGTGAACCAACGGCAAAGGAAGACCTTTCTCTCTGTCTCTCTCTCTCACTGTCCACTCTGCCTGTCAAAAAAAAAAAAAAAAATTCTAAAGGATATTTAATAATTTCCCCCACAGTAACCCGTTTTTTCTAACTTTTTTTAAAAGATTTATTTATTTGTTTGGAAAGCAGAGTTACAGAGAGAGGCAGAGGCAGAGAGAGAGAGAGATCAATCGATCTTCCATCCTCTGGTTCACTCCCCCAAGGGCTACAAGGGCCAGGACAGGGCCAGGCCAAAGACAGGAGCCAGGAGATTCAACCTGGTCTCTCATGTGGGTGCAGGGGCCCAAGGAATTGGGCCATCTTCTACTGCTTTCCCAGGGGCATTAGCAGGAAGCTGGATCAGAAGTGGAGCAGCCAGGACACAAACTGGCACCTACATGGGATGCCAGTGCTGCAGCCAGAAGCTTAACCCACTGCCCCACAACACCAGCTCCAGTAACCCATTCTTTTATCTATTCCAGCATACTTGTAACTTCAGTATGTAATTTCCTGAGCTAGCAAAAATGCTGGTCAGTTGAAAATTCTGAAACGTATGTAAATTAAAGAAAAATCATCCCAGAATGGGCACTTGTCATGGTTAAGACACCACTGTGGGGCTGGCACTGTGCGTGGCGGGTAAAGCTGCCACTGGCAGTGCTGGCATCCCATATGGGTGCCAGTTCGAGTCCCGGCTGCTCCACTTCCAATCCAGCTCTCTGCTATGGCCTGGGAAAGCAGTAGAAGATGGCCCAAATCCTTGGGCCCCTGTACCTGTGTGGGAGATCTGGAAGAAGCTCCTGGCTCCTGGCTTTGGATCTGCACAGCTTCGACCATTGCAGCCAACTGGGGAGTGAACCAACAGATGGAAGACCTCTTTTTCTCTGCCTCTCCTTCTCTGTGTAACTCTGACTTTCAAATAAATAAATCTTTAAAAAAAAAAAAAAAAAAAGACACCACTTGGGACTCCAGTGTTCAGAATGCCTGGGTTTGAATCCTGGCTTCAGCTCCCAATTCTAGTTTCCTGTTCATGCAAACCCTAGAAGGCAGCTTGTGCTTGGGTCCCTGCCACCCTCACAGGAGACCCAGACTGAGTTTCCACCTCCTGATGTAGGCCTGGCCCATCCTCTGCTGTTACAGGCATTTTGAGAACAAACTGGCAGGTTTTTACAGCTCTGTCTGTGTCACTCTCTCTCTGTTTCAATGCCTCTTGAATGATAAAAAAGAAAGAGAAAGATCATCCTAAACCTCATTTGGTACATTTGCATAATAAAATTTATAATTTCCTTTTAGGAATAAACTGGCAATTATGATAAACTGTTCTACCATCTATGTTATGATAAAGTATCATGGCATTAAATATTCTCGGACGACTAGCTTTTCATCCTCTTGGTTAGTTGATTATCTTATTCCATTTTCCATTGCTATAGCAAGATACCTGCGGCTGTGTCATTTGTAAACAGCAGTTTATTTAGCTCACACTTGCAGAGGCTAGAAGTCCAAGAACAGGCAGCGCCATCTGAGGGGGCATCTGGTGAGGGCCCTGTTGGTTGCTATTATATCACAGCAGATGGCAATGTGGCCAGAGGGAGAGATTGCATAGTGTGACGGGAGCCAGAGAGTGGCAGGGGCCAGGTAGGCACCTTGCTAACCACAAGGACAACTAACTCACGACCTGAGACCAGTATCAATCCCTTCCAAGGGCAGTGCCCCCAGTGACCTGATTCTCATCCACCAGGCCCACCTCTACAAGGTTCCCCCATGGGGGGGTTGCTGTTTGGCCTGGTGGTTAAGATACTCATATCCCACAGCAGAGTGCCTGGGTTTGATATCCTGCTCTGGCTCCCAATGCCAGCTTCCTGATGCTGCCTCAGACTGTTGAGTCCCTGACCCCCACTAGGGGGACCGGACACAGTCCTGGCCATTGTAGGCATTTAAGGAGTGAACCAATTATCTCTCTGCTTCAAATAAAAAACAAATAAATAAAAGATTCCACCACTCCAACATTGCCACACTGATGACCAATCTTCCAACTCATGAACCCTTGGGGACAAACCACATCTAAATCATAGCAGTGACCATTAGCCAAAAGCTCAACAGTATTTAGGACAAATACTGTTTGTTTGAATGTAATTAATCTATTTTTCTATTTCTTGTCCCTAACATTTTTTCTAAAAGACTTATTTATTTACTTAAAGGGCAGAGTGACAGAGAGAGCTTCCATTCTCTGCTTTACTTCCTAGATGGCTGTAACAGCCAGGGTTGGGCTGAAGCCAGAAGCCAGAAGCCAGAAGCTCCATCCCAGTCTCCCATGTGGGCTGGCAGGAACTCAGGTACTGGATCTACTGCCTCCCAGGCACATTAGCTGAGAGCTGGATTGGAAGCAAAGTAGCTTCCAAACCAGCACAGTAATACAAGATGTGGATGTCCCAAGCCGTGGCTTAACCTGCTGTACCACAACACCTACCCCATATTTCTTTTAACCAACACATAAAAATTATACATATTTAAGGGTACCGTTTGACATCTCAATACATCTATACCTTATATAACATTATTATACTATATCTTATTAATATACCTTATATAACAGTGTAAACATATCTATCATCTCAAACATGTATCAGCTCTTATGGTAAAAGCATTCCAAATCCTTTCTTCTAGTTGTTTTTTTTTTTTAAGACTTACTTATTTATTTATTTGAAAGTCATAGTTACAGAGAGAGAGGGAGAGACAGACAGAAAATCTTCCAACCCCTGGTTCACTCCCCAAGCGGCCATAATGGCCAGGAATGGGCCAGACGAAAGTCAGGAGCCAGGAGTTTCATCTGGGTCTTCCACGCGGGTGCAGGGGCCCAAGGACGTGGGCCATCCTCTGCTGCTTTCCCAAGACATTAGCAGGGAGCTGGACTGGACATGAAGCAGCTGGGACTCAAACCTGTGTCCATATTGGATGTGGGCATCGCAAGCAGCAGCTTAATCGATTATGCCACAACAATTGCCCTGTTGTTTTTTTTTAATACAGCTCTTTATTGTTATCTGTGTTACCCCAGTGTACAATGGAACACCAGAACCTATTCACCTAACTCTCACTAAATATCCATCAATCAACACTACTCTCCCCAGCCTCCTGTAACCACCACTTTATTTCCAACGTCTATGAAATCAACTTTTCTAGAGTCCACATGTGAGTCCGATAATGTGGAACCTATCTTTCTGTGCCTGGCTTATTTTACTTAGCATCACGAACTCCAATTCCGTCTTTTGTTGCAAATGACAGGAGTTCATGCATTTTAATGGCTGAGTAATTTTCCATTGTGAATATTAATATACACTGTATTTTCTGTATGCATTCATCAGTCGGTGGACAGCTAGATTGTTCCCATTTCTTGGCTGTTGTGAAGAGTGTTGTAGTAAACAGGGGCGTGCAGACGTCTCTTCCACAGACTGAGTTCATTTTCCTTGGATGTAGCAGGATTGCTAGGGCATACAGTAGCGCTATTTTTAATTTTTGGAGGAACCTCCATACTCTTTTCCACCATGGCTAGAACAGTGAACCTGGGCTCACTCTCTCCCCAATCCTCACCTACACTATAATCCTTTGTCTATAATAGCCAATCTAACGGGAATGAAGTGATACCTCCTTATGGTTTTGGTTTGCATTTCCCTGATGATTAGTGATGTCCAGCATTTTGTTATGTATCTGTTGGCCATTTGTGTGTGTTCCTTTGAGAAATGTCTATTTAGATCTATTACCCATTTTTATCTGGACTATTTGGTTTTTGTAATTGAGTAGTTCCCTATACAGTCTGGTCATTAGCCTCCTTGTCAATGTTCCTGGTTTGAGAGAATCTTTGAATTGACTTGTTTTCAAGTCTTTCTTCTTGTAGCAACTTTGAAATAAAATTTAAATATATATCCATATTTAAGTCATCTCAAAGTTGTTTTAAAAAGCCATTGTAGGGGTCTGTGCTGTGGCATATAGTAGGCTAAACCTCTGCCTGTGACGCCAGGGACATATGGGTGCTGGTTTGTGTCCCAGCTGCTCCTCTTCAGATCCAGCTCTCTGCCTGTGGCCTGGGAAAGCAGTAGAAGATGGCACAAGTGCTTGGGCCCTTGCACCCACATGGGAACCAGAAGAAGCTCCTGGCTCCTGGCTTCGGATCAGCCCATCTCTGGCCGTTACAGCAACGTAAGGAGTGAACCAAGGGATGGAAGACCTTTCTCCCTATCGCTCCCTCTGTCTGTAGCTCTGCTTCTCAAAGAAGTAAATAAAAATCTTTAATTAAAAAAATCATAAGGTTCAGTTATCAAGTATCCATAAATATTGTGATAATAGACATAACTCTTATATTTCCTCTTAATGAAAATGATTGTGTGTGTATGTGCGTATCCCACATTCTGTCTCACTTCAAGATCAGTATGTTATAGTGGCAATATCTAGGAGTCCATCAGAGAAAGAAGTCTTATTCAAAAACCACAGACTGCAAACCAGTTGGAGTCCGATTCCTCAATGAATCATGCTATTGATATAGGATGTTTCATGTAGTAAACATTAATTACATTAGCATGGAAAGAAGGGAGGCAGGAGGCAAAGGAGAGAAAGAGAGAAGAAGATTTTGCACCCTCTGCCATCACTAATTCCATTTTCCATATAGAAAGAGCAACATGGGTGCTCACTCCCACATTTTGAATGAATGACCCAATGACTACCACTCTCTTAGATGCACTGTTGCTTTAAACAAAGAGAAGGAGTGGATATCTTCAGCTTTCTTCTCTTCTGTGAGTCTATGGTTTCATTGACTGCTAAAATTGGCTAGGTTGCAAATTTGTTTTAAAATCTGGAAACCCAAATGCTTTCAGATGAAAGGCGGGGAGAAAATACTTCCCAGTGTGCCCACTTGAGTGCCAGGGGAGCCTAATAAATACCACTATCATTATCAATGCTATCATGTAAATATCATTGCCCGGAAAACAATGTGAATTCCTAGTGCTGCATACCAACAGCTGGAAGATGACCCTTGACTGTGCCGGGTTTTATTCCACCCCGTCTTAGCCGCCTTGTTCTCAGTTGGGCAAGCAGCCGCCT
The DNA here is from genome assembly GCF_051225735.1 of Oryctolagus cuniculus. Lineage (NCBI taxonomy): Eukaryota > Metazoa > Chordata > Mammalia > Lagomorpha > Leporidae > Oryctolagus > Oryctolagus cuniculus. Next base: position 38,174,854 of record NC_142869.1, on the reverse strand, counting down.
TTCTGATGGAGAGTTTCTTGCACTGATAAGGAAAAACTGCTGAAGTCATGAGGCTGCTCGAGGCAGAGCCCTTGTGTGAGTCATATGAAAGCTGCACACTGCTGACCTCCGGCAAAAAGGGAGCAAGCAAGGACAGGAGAGGCGGAGGGGGAGAGGTTCAAGCGCGAGCTCTCTCCTTGAACCCAGAAGATTATGGGTCAAGAGCTGTGTGCAAAGACCCTGCAGCCGGGATGCAGCTGCTACCGCTGTTCCGAGCGAGGCGAGGTACCCGGCTGCCGGAATCAGGCTGTGACGACCGAGACCGCGCTCGAGGTATTTGTACCCAAGAGGACCAGCTTTCTCTATGGACAAAGCAAGTCCAGACCCTCCCTTTCTGGAGCGAGGTCTGACTCTTCTGCGGTGGGTCTAAACCAATAAAAGGCAGATTCTATTAAAGTCACAGAGAATTTATGGTTGTAGTTATCAAATGTGGGGACTTGCTTGTAAACCAAAAGGGAAAAATATTCCTTGGCTTTGGGCTGCTTGAAACTCCCTGGACTTGAAGCTGAGAATGTAGTTCTTCTCTTGCATTCTCTGAGCTGAACCCCAAAAGGCAAGCGATAGTACTGGTTAGTTTTGCTGTGGATTCAAACTCTTGATAATTAGCTTGTGATTATTAGCAATGCCATGCTTAGAAGATCATTCCCCTAAAGCGATAAATTAAATGGACATGGAAATAAAAAACAAACAAAACCTGAGTTAAACAGAGAAAAATTGGAAACCATCTATTAAAGAGATTTAGGTTAACCTGCGCTAAAGATATATTTTTAGGGGAAGTAAGAATGCAGTATTTAGCAGTTGATATTGTGTTGTTTTTTTTTTTTTTTAGGAATTTGACTTTCAAGGAAGGTGCTTTTTGAGGGGTGCAGGGAGCTTAGAAAATATATGAAGAGTGGAAGTCAGGCAAATAAAGAAAAAATGGTTTGCTAGCCTCTGCATCTTGATTTTGCATATACGTTATTCCGGCTCTTTGCTTTTTCTCTAGCTCACAGACCTACAAGAAGCTTCGTGTTCCATGACTTCATTTCACCCCAGGGGACTGCAGGCCATCCATGCCCGGAAATTCAAGAGTAAAAGGCCACGCAGTAACAGTGATTCTTTTCAGGAAGAGGATCTGAGGCAGGCTTTTCAGTGGGTGAGTGAGCAGCTGATGTTGATCAGGAATTCAATGTGGACTTGTCTAGGGAGTCTGGCCATCACTCCCAGGGCAATTACTGAGCGGGTGCCCCAAGTACCCTCCTGCAATGCTGTCTCATTTCCCTGGGACTGAAAAAAAAAAAGTCAATGCTAAACAAACTGCTCTCTCTCTCTCTCTCTCTCTCTCTCTCTCTCTCTCTCTCTCCCCCTTCCCCATCCTTCACCCCTCCAATTGCCCAAAAGCAGAGAAAGAACCTCCCTTTTGGGGCAGCCTCGTCTTACTTGAACTTGGAGAAGCTGGGTGAAGGCTCTTACGCTACAGTTTACAAGGGGATTAGCAGGTGAGTGACTCAGAACTGGGTCTTAGTCCCCTGATTTCGCACTATAAAGCTAGGTGAGGCATCCCGGGAGTTCACAGCCTCAAGGACTTGTGCAAGAGACCATGGTCACTAAGGAGAGATTGAAACAACCTGGAGTGGAAAACAAACAGGCCCTGCCCTCAATTAAAATCAGCACACTGAAGTGTTTATCAGTGTTGCCTCTCCGTGATTGGATTCAAACAAAGTAGACGCCTGTGTTATTGACCCAAGAAACAATTACCGCTCTTCAGCCTGGTGGGAAGCAGAGTTGGGAAGGTGTCCACAAAGGGTTGTTCATGTCCCTTCCTCAGAGGTTTGCGTTGGTAGCTTCTTGAGTTTGCTGCTTCATTCTTCCACCTGGTCTTTGCAAAAGAGTTGGTTTCTGCAAAATAAAGTATGTTCAAAGAATGATAGATCCTGAGCTTTCTACCCTTGGGCAAGACACAATGACTTGCCCAAAGGTGAAATAGCTGTTTTGGAAAACAACAAATTGTGTTCAATAGGTATGAAAAATCCATGAATTCCACTGCCTTTTCGTTAAGGTGGGAAGGTTGGAAGGTCTTAGTTCTTGAATTTTTGTTATTCCAGGAGAGAAAAAATAATGGCTCAATAGTAGTTAAATGGTAACTTAAAAACTATAATATAAATGCTGTAAGACTAAGTATTGCGTATCTCAATATTTTGTTTTTACTTGTTAGAAGCATAGGAGAAAATCAATTTTAAACACGGAAGTAGATTTTGATTCATTTCCATAGATTATCCTAGGACTTGGCAACATAAAGGATTTCCTTCAAGGAACTCAGCAGAGGAATAGGAGAGAGAAGTGCATTAGAGCACCAGGTATTTAGCACGGTGCTTATGACACCACTTGGGAGACCCTGATCCCATACCAGAGTGCCTGGGTTCAAGTCCTGGCTCTATTTTCAATGCCAACTTCCTGCTAATGTGCACCCTGGGAGGCAACAGGTGATAGCTCAAGTACTTGGGTCCCTGGCACCCATTTGGAAGACTCCAGTTGGGTTCTGGGCTCCTGGCCTGGCCCTGGCTGTTCTCAGACATTTGAAGAGTGAACCAGCATGTGGAGGATCTTTGTCCCTGTCTCTGTCTCTCAAATAAATTAAAATTTAAAAAAGAAGTGCATTCGGTATTTTTATCCATGTACTCAGAGATACAAATAGAAGTATTTTCCTTGCAGTAAGATTTATAATAGACAATAAACACCTGTTCACAAGTATCCCTTAATGAAGACCTGAGTAAATAATCACCTATCGTGAAATAGTACAAAGCCATTGAAAGCATGAAACAGAGATAGGAGAGGGTCTATCAAAAGTTCACAGAAAAGGGGAACTAGGAAAACACAAGATGTGGATTTCAAAAATTTTTACACCAGAATAAACTTATCCTTTAATTCCATTTTCCATGACCTTTTTGAAGTACCTTCACATTAATATGGAAATATATCCAATGTTTTAAGACAAAAAAGCAAATTATAGAACAATATTTACCCTATGATCCCATTTACAAAGAAGCACTAGGGCACACTATACATGTATAAATTTGTACGTGCAAGGAAGAGCCTGGGAAAATACACAGAGATGCGTTACCTCTAGTATTTGAAAGTAGAGCCGAAAAGGGAGCCCTCTGAAATCTTTCTCCTTATTCCCTACCACAGAGACATCACATTTTTATGTAAAAGCAAATACTGATGCCAAGAAGGTACAAGATAAATTCAACATCAGTTGCTTATTGTTAAAGCTCTAAGCAAAATAGAAGCAGAATAATTCTCCATTATGATGTAGAATATTTCAGATCAATGCCTCATATTCTTTCCTCTTAAATATTGGTGGCATTAATGTTAACGTAAACATAGCGCAAGAATGTCCATCATTTATTATTGCTAAAATGACCATAAATGTTCTAGCCAATGCAGTGAGAGAAAAAAAGACTGAATATCATTTCTTTAGTTATATTCTACCTAAAAATCCAAAGAGAATAGGCGAAGAAATTATTAAAAGTTGTGACAGAACAATATGAGGGTCAGTTAAAATCAATATTTGAGTACACTAACCAAAGTTGTCCTATGTATTAGCGATAGCCATTTAGAAAATATAGCAGGGGGAATGACTCTAACAACAATGAAAGTATCACCATTACCAAGGCCAGCACTGTAGTGCCTCTGCTTGCTATGCGAGCATCCCATAGCAGAGTACTCGTTTAAGTCCCTGCTTCTCTGCTTTCTACCCAGCCCCCTGCTAACGTACCTGGACAAGCAGTGGAGGATGAACCAAGTACTTGAGTCCCAGCCACATAGGTGGGAGATCAGCCAGAGTTCCAGGCTCCTGGCTTCCGCCTGGCCCAGCAACGCTGTTACAACCATCTGGGGAGTGAAGCAGCAGGATAGAAGATCTCTCTCTCTCTCTGTCTCTCTCCCTCTCTCTGTCACTCTCTCCCTCTCTCTCTTCCTCTGCCTTTCAAATACATCACACACAGTCTTTTTTAAAAATTACCATTAGCACTAAAAATAGAATTAAATAAAGATTTACTAAGGGACCTAAAAACGTTAAAGAGACAGGCATTCTTTCATTCTCCTAATATCTGTTAATGTTTCTCTTCTCTACTATCTACTGTGTGTCGGGCACTATTTTAGCTGATAAGGATGCATCTGAGGACAAAAGAGACAGACATCCCTGCTCTGAAGGAGTGTACATTCTAGTGGGAGTGAGGCAGCAGTAAACGAGTCCATGTGACACAGAGTTTGTGGAGCGTGAAAAGTGCTGTGGAAAAGCAGAAGGCAGGGAGGAGGGTTGGGGGAGGAAAAGGGAAGCCCCGGACAGAGACTCTGATGGGAGTGAGGAGTGAGCCACGTGCGTGACGGTCGCAGCGCCGTGGCGTGGGCGGCGGGCAGCTCCAGGCAGAAGGAACAGCGAGTGTGTGAGGCAGGAGTAGCCCTGGCAGTGGAGGGAGGGAGTGGAAGATGAGGGCTGGGAGGGTGTGTGTGTGTGTGTGTGTGTGTGGTGGGTGTGTGGTGGGTGGGTGTGGTGTATGGTGTGTGTATGTGTGTGTGTGGTAGGTGTGTGTGGGGTGTGGTGTGTTTGCATGATGTGTGTGTGGTGGGTGTGTGTGGTGTGTGGTAGGTGTGTGTGGTGTATGGTGTTGTGTATGTGTGTGTGGTGGGTGTGTGGTGTGTGTGGTGTGTGGTAGATGTGCGTGTATGTGGGGTGTATGTGCTGTGTGTGGTGTGTGTGTGGTAAGTGTGTGTGTGGCATGTGTGTGTGCTGTGTGGTGTGTGTGTGGTGTGTGTGTGTGCTGTGTGGTGTGTGTGTGGTATGTGTGGTGTGTGTAGTGTGGTGTGGTGGGGTGTGTGGGGTGTGTTGGGGAGTGTGTGAGGGGTTTGGGGGTGTTTGGAGGGTGTGGTGTGTTTGCATGATGTATGTGTGGTGTGTGTGGGTGTGTGTGTGCATGGTATGTGGGGTATGTCTGTGGGGTGTGTGTGCATGGTGTATGGGGTGTGTGTGTGTGTGTGTGTGGGTGTGTGAGGGGGTGTGGTATGTATGGGAGTGTGTGTAGTGTGTGTATGCATGCTGTGTGGTGTGTGTGTGAATGGTGTGTGTGTGAATGGTGTATGGTGTGGTGTGTGTGTGTGTGTGTGAGTGTGTGGGTGTGTGTGTGTGTGGTGTGTGTACAACAGGTGAGCAGATGGCAGAAGATCTTGTGCGATGACTACTCAGGAACTATTAAGTGTAGATCTGGATTAGAAAACCTTGTGATGCGAAAATGTCAGTGATTCCCTAATTTCGTGTTTTGAGGTATTCTAAATACAGTTGTCCTTTCGTATCTGTGGGGGATTTGTCCCAGGACCCCCTGCAGATACCAAGATCCATGGGTAATCAAGTCCTTTACATAAAATGACCCAGTATTTGCATATAACCTACAGACGTATTTCCATAGACGGCAAATCATTTCCAGGTCACTCGTAGTACCTAACAGTGTGAAGGCAGTGAAGACGGCTGTTGTACTCTATTGCTTAGCGAATAATGACAAGAAAAAACTTCTGTATGTGTTGGGTACAGATGCAAACTTTTTTCAGTTTTTGATCCACAGTTGGTTGAATTCACAAATCCTTAACCCATGGATACGGAGGACACACTGTATATTCAGAGTCTACAATAATTAAAATTGTGTAGCACAAGTATAAAGAAAGATCAAAGAAACGTAATTTTTTAAAATTCAGAATAGTCATAAGTTCAAGTATTAATAAGATCTACTGTATAGTCCCGGTGGTATTTCACATCAGCAGCAAAAAGAAGAGAGTCCAATAAATGAATGTGAGACAGTTAAAAAAGTAAACATACAGAATGAAGTCCCAATGGATTCAAGAATTAATGGAGGGGCTGGCGCTGTGGCACAGTGGGTTAACGCCCGGGCCTGCAGTGCCGGCATCCCATATGGGCACTGGTTCTAGTCCAGCTGCTCCTCTTCCAATCTAGCTCTCTGCTATGGCCTGGGAAAGCAGTAGAAGATGCCCCAAGTCCTTGGGCCCCTGCACCCACATGGGAGACCCAGAAGAGGCTCCTGGCTCCTGGCTTCAGATCGGCACAGCTCTGGCCATTGTGGCCATCTGGGGAGTGAACCAGTGGATGAAAGACCTCTCTCTCTGTCTCTACCTCTCTCTGTAACTCTGACTTTCAAATAAATAAAATAAATCTTTAAAATAAATAATTAATGTAATAGAAAACAGGCAAGATCTAGAAGAAAACATAAACGTATTCTGTGCAGCCTTTGAGCTAGAAAGTTCTGTGCACACCTGACACTGAGGTCAGAACCAGAAGGGAAGGCAGGAAGTGTCCACGGTACCCCAACTACCCAAGTGTGTTCCAGGGAGCCCCAATTCAAAGACACTTTGGGAGATGTTTCATTTAAGTATTCGCAATGCTCAAAGCAATATGGGGACCATTAGAACCAAATCCAGTGTGATCTTTTATTATAGAAACTATCAGGATTTAAAATTTTTTAAATTTGATCAAAAACCTTTTTTTAAAAATGTATTTATTTTTGGTAGAGGATGGAGTAGAATTTCACAGGGCCAGGCTCTGAGTAAAACCTTTGGAAAATAGTTAACATCATAAAAAATTTGAATCTCAACACTTCAAAGCATGATAAGGCTTAAAAGCAATTGGTGAAAAGTGCCTGCAAAATATTTCAAGAACAAGGTAGACAACTCACAAAAGAAGTATGAGAGACCAAGAAACACAAAAATTCAGTTCTGCAAGTAAAGAAACAGAAATTTAATCATGATAATCATTTTTACCTATCGAATAGGCCAAAAAAATGAAGACAAAAATGAAGACAGAAAAGCAAGCCAGATTGATGGGCTATGTCACAGGGACACAGGAACCAACTGAAAGTGCTTCCAACGGGCAGACCTTTGAGAAAGTAAACAAAGCAGTACTGAGTTACAACCCGAAGAATAGAATAAACATCCAGGAGTACACACTGATATAAAGTAGTAAATGGAAGAGAAGAAATAACCGCCCATGAGAAAGAGTCGCAATAATATACGCAGATAGTACAACCACCAGGAGGTAGGTCACAGCTCCCCAGCCCGTGAGCCTGGGCCACCCTGGGGACAGTCTTCAAAAGCACCTGGAAAGCAGGCAGAAAGCCAACAGACACTACCTACCTCGGGCAGGTGTCGTGTCCCCATCGGAGGTCATAAATCGTGATGGTGGTGTGTGCCCTTAGTCTCTGTGTAAGCGCAAGAAAGTGCGAAAAGTTCCTAGAGTGACATGCTACAAGGACCTGACCAGTACTCCTCGTAACTGTCAAAGTCATGGGAAATGAGGGACATCTGGGAAGTTTACAATCAGGAGGTACCCACGAGACCTGACAGCAACAACTAAACGCGATGCTGAACAGAATCCTGGACAAGGGGACAAGGACGCTAGGTAAAAACTGAAGAAATCCCAACAAACTGTGGACTTCAGTTGATAATAATGTGCAGCACTGGTTCACTAATGATAGCAAATGAACCTTACTGAAGTAAGATATTAACAATGGAAGACATTGGAAGCAAGGTATGGGGAACTTCTGTACTATCTTCTCAATTTTTTTCCTGTAAATCTGAAACTGATCTAAAAGATGTGATCTAAGGAAATGCAAACAAATCCCTGCCCAGCGTTGGGGAGGAAGGATGGCCTGGCCACGCTCATGGCCGCTTAGGGGTACAGTCACTCCACAGGGGTGAATTTAAATCAATGAAAGTGTGTGCACTGCACATTCTTTGAGCAATTTTACCTTGACTCTGAGGAAATAGTTGGGGCTGTGTGCAAAGACTTATCACATTTATTTATGATCATCAACATATCTGTATAAAAGTTCAAAGCTGGACGCAATTTGGAATGACCTAACACATTGTAGGATATTTACATAATGAGCTATTACGTCATTATTAAGTAGCACACTGTATAAGAATGATAGGAGGAAGAGCACATCACTAACAATGTGATAGGAATCCCATGGCACTGAAGACAGATTTGGACTTGCATTAAAATCTCCTCTGTTTTTGGCACTTAGCTTACATCACAAGCAAACTGATAAATAAGGAGAGGGTAGGAGTTAGAGAGAGAGGGTGCTCTGTACCGGTCAGGTAGCACCCATGAGGCCAGTGTAAGAATCTGACTTTTTTTCTGAGTGAGAGGTAGAGGTACGTTTTGAACAGAAAATTGGGTTGCTATTACTTTCATTTAAAAGGGGGCCCCGGGACTGGCATTTGGCCTATGGGTTAAGATGCTTGCGTTCAATACATGGCTCTACCTCCCAACTCCAGCTTCCTGCTAACACACACCCTGAGCAGCAAAGGTGAGGGCCCAAGTGGCTGGGCTGCTGCCACCCTCATGGGAGACCTGCATTGAGTTCCTGTTCCCAGCTCCCTCCTGCATCCTGGACCTAGCCCTGGCCATTGCAGGCTTTTAGAGAGTGAACCAGCAGATGGGAGCTTTCTCTCCACTTGTCTCTCTGTCTCTCCACCTCTCTCTCCATATATATACAAATTTATATATATATATATATATACACACACATATGTATATTAAAAGGGTGCCCTAACTTCTCCGTTGGAAGTATATAGCAGGAGTACAAGTGTACAAACAGGGCGACTATTGAGAGACCATTACGATAAGTCAGATGCAAGATAAGGATGTGTCAAATAAGGGCACAAAGGGAAATAAAAGGCACAATGCGCCTGAAGATATGGCGTGGATTTGGAGAGGGGTCACTCTGTGCTTCTCTGTGTTCTCCAAGTTTTCCGTAATGAGCACACCACTTTAGGAAAAGAGAAAAACACTCTGGAATATAAATATATATTCCTATGCTGGAATGTATTTTGAAGGAAAATGCCTTTTGCTATAAATCCCCGCTTCAACCATCTCAAAAAGTGTGTGAGCGCCTCCCTGTTTTCTAGGATAAATGGACAGCTGGTGGCTTTGAAAGTCATCAGCATGAACACAGAGGAAGGAGTCCCATTCACCGCCATCCGGGAAGGTAAGAGCAGCAGAAACGGACTCGCGAGATGGGTTGTGCATTGCGCCCATGCACTCAGCGTCTAGTTTTTGATAGCTCTACAAGGAAGTGAATAATTGCAATTTTATTGCTCAGACCGGTTTCCCAAGAGTACTTACATTATAATCTTAGTATTTATTCATAAGGAAATTCCAGTTGAAAACTGTTATATCATTTAACCCAAAGTATGAACTCAGTGAGTATTTACTAAATGCTTTCCATGTGTTTAGTGCTAAGGCTATATCTTTTTAACCCAGAAAATTGCTATAAAAGAGGACAAAAAATAATTCCATGAATTCTTAGAGGGCAGTTTGCCTGGAGGTGGCATGATGTTTCCATAGTGCGCAGAAGGCTCCTCAGTTGGCAGCTCCCTGCCCTGTCTTCTCTGTGCCCAGAGAATAGCAGGTGGCTGAGGAACCTGGGTCAGATGGACCTTGGTTTGCATCGCAGGTCCACCATCGACTCCCGTGTGATGTTGGGCGCTTTACCTATCATTGCAGGAAGAGGAAGACAATAGTGTCTACTTCACGGAGCTATTATGAGGATTGAGACTACGTATATAAAGCACTTATCACACAGCCCATTTTCAGGCTCAATCAATGTTAGCTATTATTCCATTCTTTCTCCCCTTGGTGATGTCGTTCACCATTAAGATCTCTAATAATTTATAATATTCTATTAATATTATGAAAATCAAGAAGCCAATATAGCAAAAATAAGCCACTAAAACTACAATTGGGGTAAGCACGTGCCTTAGCAGTTAAGATGCTGCCCGGAATACCGCAGCCCGTTTGAATCTCAGTGCTGCGTTTGATTCCAGTTTTCCAGTAACGCACACCCTGGGAGGAGGCAGACGATGGTGCCAGCACTCGGGTCTCTCCTGGCAGACCTGGCTGGAGTTCCTGATTCGTGGCTTCAACCTGGTCCAGCCCTCACTGTTAGGGGTCATTTGGGCAGTGAACCAGCAGATGGAAGATCTCAATCTTTCTCTCTCTCTTTCGTCCCTCACTTTCAAATAAATGAAATACATATGAATTTTTAAAAATTAAATTTATCAACCTTTTTACATATGCCATTTGGAATAAAATGATGAGAAAATTATCACCTATTTCAGGGAAGAAAATGATATTTCCCTGACCTTTTCTCCCTCTTTTCACCATGTACTTATTTTTCCTTCTTTATTGAACACGTATTATATGCCAAGCAAATTCCTGAGTGCTGTTAAGGGTAAGGAGAGAAAATCCAATCTTTGTTTATGCTGTTTCCAGTCTTAGCAGAGAAGATGATTCAAGTTACTAGTACACAAAAGACGTTGCAAACCCAGATGAGAATGGGTTGTCTCAGTCTGGCTGATGGAGTCAGTAGATTTTGAACTGAGCTTGGAAGTATGGGTTAAGCAAACAGGCATTGAAAAAGCAATTCAGAAAATGAGTTTATAACTGAATTTGATGCCATTTTCAAAAGTCTCTCAAAGCCCCTGGGAACTACGTCATTTTGAATTCAAATAGAAGGACCAAGTGGCTATCAGTGCAGCTGCGGAGTCATCCTGGTAGGATCAGGTGCATTCCGGGGGAAGGCATGGTTTTAAGTGTTTAACAGAATGGAAGCTCCATTTACTAATGTACTTATTAGTGGTCCCCACGAAAGGATGATCCGATTTGGAAAGAGATGTGTGGACAAGTTAGAGTGTATTTCTGGACATAATAGAAAATCCCAGGTCACCCACATAAGGGAAGGGTCTGTAGGTCCAGCTTCGCCTCACTTTCCTGGTGTTGCCTTTATGAACTGGAGTTTGCCTATTGGGTGAGGCCAGCCTTGCTCAGATTTTGCCCACAACCAAGTTTGGGGGGTTGACATTTGGCTGTAACAGCAAAGCCTTTTGCCAGTTTTGCAAAATAGGCAAAAGGTTCCTCTGACAGATGGCTCCCAGCATGGCTCGGGAAAGCCAGGGCTGCATTGTTCTGCACGCTCGCTCTCTGTTCCCTTCACTGCATATTTACCCAGGAGTTGCCTCCCCACACAGGTGTTTACAATTACATTAGTATTCGACTGTGGCCTCTCTGGGTTTGCTTTGTGGACTTACCTTACTGAATGCTTTGCTTGCATAATATTAAAAACCACAAAAGGATTTTTGACACATTGAAGGTTGTTAGGCATCCAATTTCCAACAACGAATGTTTCTTTTTCCACCAGGGTAAAAGCTTGGAGCCCTCTCCCCTCAAGAAGATATGAGGCCTCCTTTGCAAACTTTGGCTCTGTCCCATTTTTTCCTGTAAGAGCTCTAAGGTTGTGAGGCTAGGGAGACAGGAGGTTAAATGAGAAGGGCTGGAAGGCAAAATAAGAACAGCTGGAGTTCATTAGTCAAAACCCAGGGTCACTGGCTGAAAAGGCAACCGAAAGCCACGTGCAGGAGAATTGAACAAGTAATGCAGCTTTCTTTAAAAAGCCTTGAAGCAGGAATGGCTTTTCCTGACCAGTGTGGCCGCTCAGCCAGAATGGCAGCCAGAGATTTATTGAGTAGGATTCTGCTGCGGCGCTCTCTCTCTCTCTCTCTCTCTCTCTCTCCGAAGCAGCAGACATGTGGCAGTTTATTAGTCCTGTCGCTCGGAGTATTATTTGTTTTCATTTAATCCCAACATGTCATACGAACGTAGCAAAAGTCTAAACAACACTACGGTAAACCTATCTTAACACATGTGCCAGATACAGTTCACACCTCATTCAGTCCTTGTAGCCGCTTTTAGAGATAGACACCATGATTTCAATACAGAGTCGTGATTCCACCCAAGTCTGCTTACAAAGTCCTACACTCTCCGTGTGTTCATTCTAGAAGCATTTATTGAGCACCTGCTATGGCCACTCTTCTGACAGCTAGACACACAGCAGTGCACAGCGTAAACACATCCCCTGCTACCCTCATCCCTTTGCCAGTTCATGACAACTAAGGAAATCCATCATACTTGCTTCTAACATTGTATTTTAAATGTTTATTTTCACACAAAAATCTTTATTTTCACAACCAGAGAAATATCTGAAATATCTTCATTTGAACAGGCTAATATTTTATGTTTTTATATAAGGACATGTCTTAGTTTTATTTCACTATCCACTATGAAGCTATCAATGTCTTAATGATGTGCATTATTTCAAAACTTAGGACGTTCAGTCTGTTAGAGGTACATTGTTAAGAAAGCAGTCACATAACTAACCTTTAAAAGTATTACTGAGAGGCAGAGAGACAGATACAGAGAGAGAACTCCTACCTACTTGTTCGTTCCCCAGATGCCCACAACAGCCGGGGCTGGGCTGGGCTGAATTTGGGAGCTGGAAATGCAATGTAGCTGTCCCACGCGGGTGGCAGGAACCCCATTTCTTACTCCATCACCACTGCCTCCCAGGGTCTGCACCTGGGTTACCAGGAAGCTGGAGTCAGGAGCCAGAGCACTGTGCTGAGAGACTCGGGCATCCCACCCGCTGGGCTGAACGCTTGCTCCATAACTGACTTTTGTGAGGATCGGATATACGATGTAACCCTTTCCCCCACGTAAATGTATTATTTTCGCAGAGACAAAGGAATCTGAGCCTCAGAAACATTGGGTCACAGAGCTTGTAAGCAGCGTTGTGTTAGGTATTAGAATCTGTATCTGCAGGCCGGCGCTGTGGCCGTGCAGGTAAAACCGCTGCCTGCAGTGCTGGCATCCCCTATCAAGTCTTGGCTGCTTCACTTCTGATCCAGCTCCCTCCGAATGTGCCTGGGAAAGCAGTAGAAGATGGCCCAAGTCTCCCCTGTAGGAGACCTGGAAAAAGCTCCTGGCTCCTGGCTTCGAATCAGCCCAGCTCGGGCCATTGCAGCCATTTGGGGATTGAACCAGTGGATGGAAGACCTCTCTCTCTTTCTCTCTGTAACTCTGCCTTTCAAATAAATAAATAAATCTATTTTTATAAAAAAGAATCTATAGCTGTTCTACTAAAAATTCTTTCTACTTTATTATGATAAAGTTGGAAATGCTTAGCTCAAGTATTTATTTAGCAACAATAAAAATAAAAACAGAAATCTGCCTTTATGATACATTTCATGAGCATTAAGGAAAATTCAGAAGAAGCATTTTAAATAATAGAATCTTGCGTATTCATCAATTCTGATTCTGTCATTGATTCTGTAGCACCAGTAATTGCAGCATCTAAATCAGAAACAATTTCAGCTGGGAATCTTAAGATCTCTGTCTAGAAAAAAAAAAAAACAACACATTACAAGGTAATTATTCCCAATCCTAGGAGAAAGCTGAGACAGCATTGGGCTAAGGAGCCTCCGAGGTCACACAGTGCAGCAGGGGAGGAGTCTGATCAGCCCTGAATCACTGGTGAACACAGATAGACTGGAGCAGGCCTGGGGGACAAGGAGTCCACCTTCAGATGCAATAAATGACCTCACAGACACAGCATATTTGCAGCAGCAGAGCTGCGCCTTTGTAAAACAAAATTATGGCCGGTGCCGCGGCTCACTAGGCTAATCCTCCGCTTTGCGGCACCGGCACACCGGGTTCTAGTCCCGGTCGGGGCGCTGGATTCTGTCCCGGTTGCCCCTCTTCCAGGCCAGCTCTCTGCTGTGGCCCGGGAGTGCAGTGGATGATGGCCCAAGTCCTTGGGCCCTGCACCCGCATGGGAGACCAGGGGAAGCACCTGGCTCTGGGCTTCGGATCAGCGCTGTGCGCTGGCCACAGCGGCCATTGGAGGGTGAACCAACGGTAAAGGAAGACCTTTCTCTCTGACTCTCTCTCTCACTGTCCACTCTGCCTGTCAAAAAAAAAAAAAAAAAATTGTGCCAGGGCACTGGGACGCGAGCAGGCTTACAGTTCTGAAGAAACCTTTACTTCAATTCATGTAGCAGATTTCTTCTCTTGAAATGCAGACGTTGACAATTTGTCATCCATTGAGCACCAACTTCTAGGCCTGTGGTAGCGCTGGGGGTGCAAAGACCGGGACAGGGAAAAAAAAAAAAAAAAGATTGGGACAGGGACACTCCGTCCAGCTGAGGAGTCTGCAGCCCGTACATGGCCTTGGCTAGCCGGCATTCTTTAGGGCTTTCCGAGTCAGCCTTGCTCTTCCTTGCCATCACCATTTCTGTATTTTCTAAGATTTATTTGAAAGGCAGAGTTACAGAGTGGTCTCTCCGCTGGTTCACTCCTAAGTGGCTGCAGCAGCCAGATCTGGACCAGCTCGAAACCAGGAGCCAGGAGCTTCTTCTGGGTCTCCCACGTGGGGATGCAGGGGCTCAAGGACCTGGGCCATCTTCTACTGCTTTCCCAGGCCATAGCAGAGAGCTGGATTGGAAGAGGAGCAGCCAGGACTAGAACCAGCGCCCATATGGGATACCGGTGCTTCAGGCCAGGGCTTTAACCTGCTGTGCCACAGCGCCAGCCCCAGCTTAATCTTCTACACCACAGCACTGGCCCCTGTATTTTCTTCTAAACTAAAGCAGAACAGGGTAGAGGAACATCAAAACATCACAAACCACTGCACTTGGCAAAGCATTCATTTTCTTAAAACTTCATTAAGCTACAAGCCCCAGTGAAATCAACAAAACCAAAGAAATTTAAAGTCCTTAGATCACTGTGAGATGAAAGTGAATATTTTCTAAATTATTAATTATCTTAGTTATATGAGAGTTGGATTAATGTTTCACTAGCCAGCCATACTAGATACCTTTTGGACATTCAAAATAACGGAAAAAGTGTTTTACGTTTTTTAAGCAAGTTGACTCAAGATCAGCTAAGGGTCATTTTTCCTGATTTTTGGGATTACGTTGTTTTCTTCAGGTTTTCTCTTTGACTTTCGGGGTTTTCTCATGATCATACCACGTCAATGAATTTAAAATTCTTACAACAAAGCCCAGCACGTGGTAAATACTCAAGGAATGCTAGCTATTATTGTTATTATCAACCTCTTGATCATCAAATTATTTTTAAAATGACAAAAACTTTTCATTGCTGTTTGTCTGGAACTTTCAAGACCCTCAGCTTATCGTTGTATCTTTTCTTTGAAGAGAAACAAAAATAAGCACACAGTCATCTCGTGGTATCTGTGGGTGACTGGTTCCAGGACTCCCCGGGAATGTTCAAATCCGCAGATGCACAAGTCCCTTGTATAAAATGGTGTGGTATTTGCATACAATCTGCACACATCCGTCCATGTGTTTAAGTCATCTCCAGATTACTTACAATAACTAATACAATGTAAGTGTTATGTAAAAAGTTCTTACACTGTTGTGTAGGAATAGTGACAAGGCGAAGAGTCTGCATATGTTCCATACAGATGCAAGTTTTACAAAATATTTTCAGTCTGCACTTGGCTGAATCCACAGATGCAGGGCCCAGAGATATGGAGGCTGCCTGTACTTAGGATACGTGAATTACAAAGACAGCGATTTCAGAGCCAGTGCTGTGGCACAGCGGGTTAAGCCACCTCCTGTGGCACCAGCATCCCATATGGGCACCAGTTTGAGTCCCAGCTGCTCCACTTCCAATCCAGCTCCCTGCTAATGCACCTGGGAAAGCAGCAGAAGATGGTCCAAGTACTTGAGTCCCTGCACCCACATGGGAGACCTGGAAGAAGCTCCTGGCTCCTAGCTTCGGTCTGGCCCAGTCTTGGCCATTGTGGCCACTTGGGGAGTGAACCAGGAGATGGAAAAATCTCTCTAATTCTCTCTCCTATTCATAACTCTGCCCTTCAAATAAAATTAATCTTAAAAAAAAAAAAAAAAGACAGTGATTTCACCAGAATCAGAAAGCTCTGATTTTAGGATCTTTTCCCTTCTCAGCTGACTTTCGTGTTTTGAGCTGATCAGTTTGCAGAACACCACACCTGCTAAGAAATTTACCAGAGTCCTTCTAACTAAAAGAGAGAAAGATCTTCTCTTCCCAGATTGAAGACCCACCCATCTGAGGCTGTAGGGACTTTAGATTCCTGTAGACTAAACAGTGTACCAACAATACCATGAGATAGACACTTTATTTTTTTATTTTTTTAACTTTTATTTAATAAATGTAAATTTCCAAAGTACAGCTTTTGGATTACAGTGGCTTTTTCCCCCCCATAACTTCCCTCCCACCTGCAACCCTCCCCTCTCCCGCTCCCTCTCCCATTCCAAGATTCATTTTCAATTTTTATATACAGAAGATCAATTTAGTATATATTAAGTAAAGATTTCAACAGTTTGCACCCACACAGAAACACAAAGTGTAAAGTACTGTTTGAGTACTAGTTATAGCATTAATTCACATTGTACAACACATTAAGGACAATGATCCTACGTGAGGAGTAAGTGCACAGTGACTCCTGTTTTTGACTTAACAAATTGACACTCTTGTTTATGGCGTCAGTAATCACCCTAGGCTCTTATCATGAGTTGCCAAGGCTATGGAAGCCTTTTGAGTTTGCCAACTCCGATCTTATTTAGACAAGGTCATAGTCAAAGTGGAAGTTCGTTCTCTCCTCCCTTCAGAGAAAGGTACCTCCTTCTTTGATGGCCCATTCTTTCCACTAAGATCTCACTCACAGAGATCTTTCATTTAGGTGTTTTTTGTTTTTTGTTTTTTTGTTTGTTTGTTTGTTTGTTTGTTTTGCCAGAGTGTCTTGGCTTTCCATGCCTAAAATACTCTCATGGGCTCTTCAGCCAGATCCAAATGCCTTTAGGGCTGATTCTGAGGCCAGAGTGATGTTTAGGGCATCTGCCCTTCTATGAGTCTGCTGTGTATCCCACTTCCCTTGTTGGATTGTTCTCTCCATTTTAATTCTATCAGTTAGTATTAGCAGACACTAGTCTTGTTTATGTGATTCTTTTGACTCTTAATCCTATCATTATGATCAATTGTGAACTGAAACTGATCACTTTGACTAGTGAGATGGCATTGGTACATGCCATCTTGATGGGGATTGTATTGGAATCCCCTGGCACGTTTCTAACTCCACCATTTGGGGCAAGTCAGCTTGAGCATGTCCCAAATTGTACATCTCCTCCCTCTCTTATTCCCATTCTTATATTTAACAGGGATCACTTTTCAGTTAAACTTAAACACCTAAGAATAATTGTGTGTTAATTAAAGAGTTCAACCAATAGTATTAAGTAGATCAAAAAAAATACTAAAAGGAATAAAGTATTAAGTTGTTCATCAACAGTCAGGACAAGGGCTGATCAAGTCACTGTTTCTAATGAAATCTGGTCATTTACAACAAAATGGAGGAATCTGGAAAACATCATGCTGAGTGAAATAAGCCAGACCTGGAGGGACAAATATCATATATTCTCCCTGATTGGTGACAACTAACCGAGCACCAAAAAGGAAACCTGTTGAAGTGAAATGGACACTATGAGATAGACACTTTAAACCTGTGAATTCTCTATTCATTACGCAACCAGATCCAGCTTCTGTAAAACAACACTCCGGTGCTCTATGGCATTTGACAAGCAGTAGTAGACATGGCCATCAGGCACACAGCATTCGTGCTCTATGCAGGAGACAACTAAAATAAAACAAGGAATGAAAACACCTTCAACGCAAACAACCAATGATAGGTATATAAATTATATTAGGCAATTAGTGGGCAGTTATTCAATAGAAAATACTTACTGAGTACTTAAATACCAGGCATTTTTCTAGGCACTGAGGATACAGAAATAAGCAAAGATAGAGGCAAAAGTGTCTGCTCTCAGTAGAATTTATATTCTCAAGACAGACAATACATATTATATATATATATATATATATAGTGTGTAGTGTGTGTGTGTGTGTGTGTGTGTGTGTGTGTCAGGTCATTGTAAGTGCTGTGGGAAAGAGGAGAGCAGGGTGCAGGGACAGTGGCCCACTGGGCTGCTAGGTGGGTGGGGGCAGCTAATCAACAGGGTTCAAGGAAGCGGATACTTATCTGAGAGTACTTCCAAAAGGTCACAGAAATGGAATTAAAAGATAAATTTATTTTAGTGCGAAAAAAAAAGGTTTGAAATTCATGCGTACAAGGGGGTCTTCAAAAAAGTTCATGGAAATGCATATTATGAAAAAGTTATATGTGGATCTCAAAAAATGTCTGCAACAAAGTGACTTTATCTCGTCATCCCACATTCCCATGAAGGTTTTGAAATACCCTCCCATGTATCCTTTGAGCAGAGACCTGTAGGAAGCGAGGGAGGAAGCATGCCAAGAACTGAGCAAAGAGGGCTGGGTACAGACAGAGCCAAGGGCAAGTGTAAGACCCTGGGGTGGAAACGTGTTTTCAGATGTCCAGGGAACAGAGGAGACCAATGTGGTGACAGCCAAGTGGGCAAGGAGATGGCAATTAAACAAAACAAAAGCAGGGCACGGCCACGTGGCGCAGAGGTGGGCAGGCCACCGTGAGCCGTTTTGGTTTTGCTGTGAGTGGGGTGGGAGGCCGCTGAGGAGTGTGGAACGTGGAGGGTCCTGATCTGACTTTGAGAAGGATCCTAGTGGCTGGCTCTTCTCCGGGAGGAGACACTGCAGGATGGAAGGCAGCAAACAGACAGACTGCTCAGGTGGCGCTTGCAATAAACCCACCAAGACGTGAGGATGACTTGGCCTAGGACGGGAGCAGAGGACACGGCAGAGAGGGAGGGGTGCTGGGCTGGCTTTGAAGACTCTGCCAGCAGATGTGCTGACGGCCTGGGGGAGGGCGTGGAAAAGGAGCTGAGAGGAGTCGCCATTACTGCAGGGTGAGCGACACAACAGGAAGGGATGGTCTGAAACGATTTCTGCAGAAATTATGGACAGGAGATCAGACGAGTGGATGTCAGAGAAGGGGCAGAATAAACATTTTTTCCTACTCTGACAAGAGTAAAATTATCAGGAAAATTACAGGAAATTAAGATTTATATCCATGGTTGCCAATCTGTTAGCAGCAACTCTCTTCCAAGTATGTGTTGTTCCTTGAACTTCTAAGTAAATGATAGTTTGAAGCAATCACAAGTTTTAAGATAAGCATTAGGAGTTCTAGTCATATATGTAAGCAAGACAAATTGCGTTAAAAATAAAATTAAAATATCTTAATATTCTTAGTGATATTAGCCTTACCATATTCTTTTCAAATAGATTGGTGTATATTTGGTAATACATTGGTATATATTTGGTAATGCGTGTGTGTCTCTGTGTGTAGCAAGAGATTCATGAAATAATTTATAAATGAAAATACACATAAACTATGCAAGCATTTGCAACGGATAGAGGTTGTTGTTGTAAATATTGAAGGTGTTGAAAACACTTGCAAAAACACACCACAAACAAGATTTTAAAACTGAGTGAGAGCAAAAGGGAGAAGCAAGAACCTGATGGGGGAAGGAGGGTGAACTTGAACTTGCACTTGTGTAATGCTTTACATTTACCGAGACTTCCATGAGTAGATCCAATTCCATCCTCGTTTTAAGCCTTTGCACTCTCTCTTTCCCTAAGGAGTGAGTTGAGGTTGGGGTTGAAATATTCTCCAGAGCTTACTCAGAAAGTGACTGGGCCAGGATGCGTATCAGGGCTTCTGGTTCCTCAGCCAGTTGTCCCTCAAGACACTCAATAAATACATTTGATGAATTAAGTGCTTACTCCTGGCTGAGTGGTGCACTGGGTGGTGTGGCAGAATCCCAAAGAGAAAGCTACTCCCTCCACTCCCTTGTGACCTTCAGCCTGGGAAGGTTCAACAGATGTCTGTGGAACTGTTTTTTACATTTACAAAGCAGTGTATTTGTAAAAGTAGGACAGTAAATTTAGCCCATAAAGACTCAAGGCAAAAAGTTACAAAGTGTTAGCTGGTAGAGAAGGTAGAGGTAGCAGGTGTGTGCCCGCTCCTGTGGTGCTAAGAGATTCCCGGCTCAAACTAACTTAAGGAAATTCACTGGCTCTTGAGGCTGGTTAGCAGCAGGTTTGCTGGGCATCCAGAATCCAGGTCTCTCCGGCACCCAGTACTAGTTTTCTCCATCTTGGTTGTATTCCCAAGCACACTATTGTAATCTGCCCCAGCAGCGTCTGCCTGAAGCCCACAAATTCAGCCCGCACAGTAGAAAAGAAAAGTTCCTCTTGCTGAGGGCCCCAGCAAGCTCAGGGTCTCCCAAGTTGGGGTTTTATGCCTCTCTCTGAACCAATCACTGCGGCCAGGGAGGTGCTGTGCTCTGATTGGCTGGTCTTGGGTCTCCCACCCAGTCTTGGGTGGAAGTAGGGTTAGCCCCACCAGAGTGGCATGGACCAAATGAGGAGAGGGTGGGCTCCCCAGAGGAAACAGGCATCCCCACTAGATGGGAGAACTGCCATTAGGAGGGTAAAACCACAACAGGACAAGACTCTTGAAGGAAATGAGTTTGTTTTCAATTGTACGGAATTCTATACTTCTATACTGGTAATTTGGTGCAGGAAATACACATTATGTGGGCAGACCTTGCAGGTTACTGATTTGAGTTTTTCCCCTGAACTTTTCCTTTCCTTCAGGCGGAAAGATACTACCTCTTTAGTCAGGGATGCCCTTCGCAGAGGCTGATCATCCACGGTCCTGAAGCCACTCCCACAACACCCAGAGACAGCCTCCCAGCCCCTCCCAGCCCCTCCCAGCCTTTTGTGCAGACTTTCCTCCTCCAAGGCTCCCTGTAGTCACTTATTAATGACCTGTCACTGAAGAGGCAAGAGCCTTAGCACCCCCACTCCCAAGCCCCTGGGATCCCCAAGTTGGGCCCTCTCCTTTTCAAGTTTGCAGCTTCTTTCCACAGAGACTTGCAACATTCCCTTTAAAGAACCCTCTGCACACTGTCTGTCCTGTTTTCAACAGTTCTTCACCCCCCATGCTTTTATCCCTGCCTCCCACCCATCGCATCCGCCAGCCCCGCTGACCCCTCGTGGGTCCTGCTTCATGCTCCTGCTCCTGCCTCTCCAATGGCCTTTATCTCTCCAGGCCTCCTCTCCTGGGGCTCTGAGGCAAGCGCCATGAGATTCCCAGGGGAGCGCATTCACAGAGCGCTTCCCCCGGCTTTGAGGAAATTGATTAAATGGAAACATATGAGTCTTTTTTGCACCTGCTCTAGCCCTGTAAGAACCGTCAGCTGTGTAAACGGAATGATTTACCATTTTTGAAATAATGAACGTCCTTGGCCATTTTAAATATTCTTTAAAAGTAAGAGATTTTTTTTTTCCCAGCTGTTAAAAAAAAAAACCAGAATGCTTGATTTGAAATGTTTTAAAAGGAAATACTGCTTGCTATCTTAAGCAGCACTTTCCTTATCAATGATTGATAGGACATTTTGTTGAATTTTTCTAGCTTCTCTCTTGAAGGGTTTGAAACACGCCAATATTGTGCTCCTACATGACATCGTCCACACCAAAGAGAGCCTGACGTTTGTTTTTGAGTACATGGTAAGTTGCGCCAGCATCCTGGTGCGTTGGGGAAAGTCTGCTGCTTGTATCATGAATCTGTGAATATTGCATGGCTTGATCAAACTTTCATTACGGTGTGCAAGTTATCATGGAAATTTCCATGACTGTGATTAGTGGAGTTCTCAGTTCTGCTGCTTTAGCCACTCGTTTTGCAGGCCCTTTTCCCCTCACCAGCAGTGATAGATAAGGATTTAGAATCTGCCTCCTCATTAAAACGTCTCCACTTATTTTTTAACCTGTTTTCATCACTATCTGAGCAGACCTCAACATTTTGTCATTGACAATAAAGATCTGTCACAGCATATTTTGAAACTGTATACATGCTTACTAAAGAATAATTCATTTTGTATCTTCAAATAAGCAGGAAAAAGAAACCCATAAGGCATGTGCAATTGACTTTCCTCCAAGGACACTTGGGAAGTGAAAAGTTCCTGTGTTGCCTTCAGAGCCAGTTGTTTAAAATGAGTATCTCTGTTTGTGCCGACAAACAGGCTTCCTTCTAAGAGCAGCCAGTTAGAAAGGCGCTCTGTGTCTGTGGAGTCTCAGAAAACCAGGTTGTGTTGCTTTTACAACTTATTCTCAGAAATTCTGAACCTCATCATAGCTTCCTAACACTCGGGTCTGTGTTCTGCTTTGGGATACGTCTCCAAACACCACTAACTCCACTCTCTGTTCTCCTCCCCTGCGTGGCTCAGCACACAGACCTGGCCCAGTACATGTCTCAGCACCCCGGGGGGCTCCATCCTCACAACGTCAGGGTGAGTATTGCCGGGTCAGGGCTCTCTTCTGGCTGACCCACAGCGCGGGAATTTTGGCATGGATGGCTGTGCCACAGCAAAGTCCCTGCATGCTGAAGCAGCAGCTAGACTCCACGCACATCCTGGAGCAGAGCTAAAGAGCTGTCCCTCAAACGCGGGGCAACATCTAGCTGTTTCCTGCACAGCCTAACCCGCCATCATGCACATGTGTCTTTAAAAGTCTAAACTCATGAAAAAGAATCACATTTAAAGGAAAGACATAAAGCTAGGCTATCACAAAATAAATAGCTTCTTCATGGCATACTATTGCTATCTATGATCAAGTTTGCGCTTCCTGTTCAATAGATCCTGTTATACAGGAGAGCCTAACTTCCATTTTTTCCATCATTAAAGTAAGAATAATAATAGCAATATGCCGTTATTTAGCCATGCTTCTACATCTGTTATAAATTTTAGAAACCATTTATATTTCATATTTTTCATTCCCTAAGCTTTTATTGGCATTAATTAATTGACTGGCTCTTAAAAATAACCATATGACATTTGTATATGCTGTATTTATTCTTTTAATAATAAATAATATTTATGTACTCATTCACTTAAGAATTATTTATTGAGTACTTGGTGCTATATTCATTTCTGGGGTTTCAGTAATGAGTAAGTTGTGTTTCTTGTTTTCAATGAACTTCAAGTCCAGTAAGATATATGGTCTTCAATAGGCAGTGAGTAGCCGAGTGCTAAGGCCAGGTTAACCAAGAATACTATGGGAACACAGGACCTAACCCAGTCTTGGAGGAAAGGGTTTGGAAAAGAAGACCGGAGGACAAGGTGGAGAGGAGAGTGAGGAGCATCTTTAGTAGCTGTGTGAACAGGACAGAGAGCTCCGCCAGGAAGCCAGGAGGGCGCATGTAGCAGTGGGGGTGGAGGAAGGGAGGAGAGAGGAAGCAGACCATTAAGTCATCTGCCAGATCATGGATTTTTTTTTTACAGTGATTGAATAGAGGAGCAGAGCAGGTAGACGTCTGGCTTGATTCAGAACTGGGATTTTGCCAGATATGTGAGAGGAAGAAACGATTGGGCAAGAGGGTTGAGCAGATTGTCCAGAGAGAGGATAAAGTGATGAGCAGTGGCTTCCAGACGGAGTCTCAGGTGGGGGAGGGAGGTAAAGACAAGCAGGCTGCTGAGAGTGGAGGGGTGCGTGGAAGGGTCAGGGAGCCGGAGGTGCTGACTGAACAGAGGGGAGGGTGCAGAAAAAATAAGTGAGAAAGCTCTTCAGGCTGGCGGACTCTCAATACCAGAAAGCAGGCTAACTGTTTAGGGCACAGAAACGTAGAAGCCCTGACCCCTCCCCTACAGGGTCTTACAGCCCAAAATAGGAGATAAAAATATATACCTGAGCCGATGTCATGGCACAGTAGGTTAAGCCTCTGCTTACAATGCTGGCATCCTATATAGGAGCGCTAGTTGGAGTCCCAGCGGCTCCACTTCCAATCCAGCTCCCTGCTAATGAGCCTGGGAGGCAGCAGATGATGATTCAAGTACTTTGGTCCCTGCCATCCAAGTGGAAGACCAAGATGGAGTTCCTGGCTCTTAGCTTTAGCCTGGTCCAGACTTGGCTGTTGGCAGCTATTTGAGGAGTGAACCAGTACATGCAAGATATTTCTTTCCCTCTCTTGCTTTCTCCACCTTTCAAATACCAGATGTACATACTCCAGGGGTGGCCATTTTGGCTGAGTGGTTAGGGTTCCCACGTCCTACATCAGAGGACCTGGATTCAGTTCCCACCCCAGCATCTGACTCCAGTGTTCCTGCAAATGTCCACCTTGGGAGGCGGTGGTGATGGCTCAAGTACTTGGGTTACTACTGCCCACACAGAAGAAACCTGAAATGCATTCCCAGTTCTCAGTCTAGCCCTGGCCCAGCCCCAGCCCCAGCCCTTGTGGGCACTGGGGTGATGAACCAGTGGATAGGAGCTTTGTCTCTCTCTCCCTCTGAGATGCAGGTGCTATTGGTGAGAAGTTGTAATGGCCTAAGTTGTGGCAGCCACAGTAAGAAAGGGAAGGAAGGTGAGAAACAATAACCAAGAGGAGTTCAGCCAGAAGTTAATGACTAACCGGGCATGACGTAGAAAAAGAGGGGGCCTAACACGACTGCCTTTGAGCTTGGTTGACCAGGAGAACTCTAGCTCTATTAACAGAAGTAGGAGAGGCTGGTTTGGAGAGAAAGAGGGAGTCCTGTTTTAGATATGCAGAGCACCTAATGAAGATGAGATGTCCAAAGGGAAGTAAAGGAACAGCAGGCCACTGGAGAAGAGACTGGTGCTCCGGTTGGGGGGTATAGGAGCTGGAAATGTAGACTTGAGGGAATTAGCACACGGGGTTTGATGGCCAAGGTAGGAGGGTAGACAACCAAAAGAAGAAAAGGGAAGAGGACTGATGGTGGCCTGTGACCACCGGGAGCAGGTGGCTGAGGGGGACTGAAGAAGCAGTTGGTGGAGCTGAGGAAGCTGGCCAGATGTGACCTCCAAGGTGATAGGGAGGCAACAGCTGTGATCGGGGTGCTCCCGTCTTCAGTGGATGATGGAGAGCAATGAGGAGTTCACAGATGATGGTGAGGAGGAAGACATGGCTGGATGGCATGGAAATCCAGGGACCGGGGCTTTTACTTAAGGATAAAGAAGTAATGGTTTTAAAGTGATCTTGGGGGCGCCGGTGCTGTGGCATAGTGGGTAAAGCTGCCACCTGCAGTGCCGACATCACATATGGGCACAGGTTTGAGTCCTGGCAGCTCTCTGCTATGGCCTGGGAAAGCAGTAGAGAGGACCCAAGTCCTTGGGCCCCTGCACCCACAT
The DNA here is from genome assembly GCF_051225735.1 of Oryctolagus cuniculus. NCBI lineage: Eukaryota > Metazoa > Chordata > Mammalia > Lagomorpha > Leporidae > Oryctolagus > Oryctolagus cuniculus. The sequence goes on along the minus strand of NC_142869.1, from coordinate 38,149,743 downwards.
AGGAGACCCAGAAGAAGCTCCTGGCTCCTAGCTTCGAATCGGCGCAGCTCTGGCCGATGCAGCCAATTGGGGAGTGAAACAGCAGATGGAAGACCTCTCTCTCTCTGCCTCTCCTTCTCTCTCTTTGTAACTCTTTCAAATAAATAAATAAATCTTTAAAAAAAAAAAAAAAGAGTGATCTTGGATAATGGAGAGGCCACTTACTCCCCAACCTTGCAGTGAAAAATAGCATCCACTTGATACTACTTCAGGGAAGCAGGGAGTTCAAGGTGTCATTTAAGGAAGGAACTTCCAAGAAAATTCCCAGTAACTTAAGCAGTTTTAAAAACAGGACTGAGGAGTTCAGCCTGAACAGTGACAAGGTTTGGGAGCCAGAGGAGCAACAGATACTGAGTTAAACGACAGGAAGTGCAGAGCAGACAGGGGCTGGGCTCATGGGGGTGTGGGGTTGGCATGAAGTGTAAGAGGCTTATGCTTGCAGTAGTGACCAAGGAAGCCAGGCTGGGAGTCCCAGCCAGAGCTGGAGCCCCCTGCTGGGTGCAAGGACTGGGGTTTCCCTACAAGGGCTTGGCTGGCTGATCTGATTGTTTTCCAGGCGCTCCTGGCCTAGATGGCAGCGGCCCAACCGGATTATTTGCTTACTGAACACCTTATTGTGTGGGAACCAGGTCTAAGCCCTAGGGTAGGGCAAGCCTCCCTGGAAAGAGTCACCCACGGTAGGGCGGGTTTGGTGCTGGCTGAGAAAACACCAACGGTGTTTTGAGGGAGTAAACAGGGAAGCCCCTGAAGCATTGAGAGAGGAAGGTACGCAGGTTGTGAGGGAAGAAAGTGCGGGGGTGGTGAGGTTGGTCAGCTGAGCCCCAGTGGTGCACCACTTAAAAATGGCAGAAAGAAAGCGATAGAGCCGCAAGGTGGCCTGTGGTGGGTGGGCAGGGCCAATCAGCGAGTAGGGTCTGCACTGCAGGCATGAAAGGCTTTTCAAAGCGACCCACTAAGAAATTCCATCTCTGACCCAGCTAGCCCGCTGGCCTTCCCTGTGTCTCTTAATGTTTCCAGTGTTTTCTCCAGTGTCTCAGGGTGATGTAGATGTAGTGGAATCATGCAGGTTTGAATTTGAGTCTTGGCCATGACTCTTCATGGATCTGTTTTATTTTTTTCTTTTACTGATGTATTTATTTATTTGAAAGGCAAAGTGACACAGAGGAGAGGCAGAGACAGAGAGAGAGAGAGATCTACCATCCACTGGTTCACTCCCTAATGGGACCCAAGCACTTGGACCTTCTGCATTGGCAGGTGCATTGGCAGGAAGCTAGATTGGAAGTGGGGTCTAGACTTGAACCTGACCTTGATATGGGATGCCAACATTGCAAGCAGCAACTCAACCCACTGCACCACCCCGCAGGCCCCACACTGGTTTTCTTCTCTTTATACTGAGGACAAGCATGTCTTCCCCAGCACTGATGTCCTCACTGGTCCTCTCTGCTGTCCCTCATCTGTCTTCATCCGCCTCTTTCCTCATCTCTGTCTTGGGGTCTCTGGGTCCATATTCTTGTTTCTGACAGAAGGAATTCAAGGCTCAGATGCACATAGAGGTCATCAGAGAAGCAAGACTTACTTGCATGCAAAGTCCAGGTACACATTCAAGAGAGACTTGCATTCAGTGAGGTTCAGGCCATCCATCTCTTTATATGAACTGGAGGTATAGGGTGTGAATTCTGAGGCAGGGTTTACTTGAATATTCAGAAGGGGCGGGGTTTTGAGATAGGACTGCTGCCTATTTTTTGTGCTTTCTTGGAAATCTCAGAAATGTCATGACATCAGGCGCGTGATGGGAGTGGAGTGTCGGCCATGGTAGTTTTATTAGAATGATCTTATAATTAGCTAAAGGTCATGGCAGGAAGGCAGCCAGCACTATGTAGGTTATTTTTAGCCATTGTTGGCTCCCAGCAAAACCTCAAAAACTGTAGTTTTCCACTACACAGAAGGGAGGGAGGGTTTGGGCTCGGATGGTAGACTGGGCCGCAGTGCAGGTGGGGCTGCAGCGGTAGGCTGGTGACCTCAGCTCCTCCTTGCTAGCTACCCCCTTGCCTATATCAGTTTTGCATTGAAAACCATATTTCAACACATACTATATAGTACTTTATCTTTTACCTAGAATTTAGTTGGCTCTTTATCTTGCCTTTTCCCTGAACATTTGTGTTTAGAACTAATTGGAAGATTTAAAGGGCAGTAACGAAATTTTGTACTTTGGTAGCTGAGCGGTTTGAGGAATGATCAAATGAACAGTGTGCGTGATTGAAGCACCAGGAAGTGTTAGGGAGACTCGTAGAACCAATGAACAGCGGACGTGGGATTCACAGGAAATTGTCCGCTTCCTTAAGTGGCTTTGTGACCCTGAAGTGCACACTGCGTGGAACCCACACAGTCACAGGTGCACCGTGGAAAGGAAACTTCCGGCTCGCATGGCCCGTGTTGCTCATGAACTTGGCTCCAGGTCTCTGCTCTGTTGCTCTCTGTCCTAGCATCCTGAGGTTCCTCTCTCCAAGAGCCCATGGGGTCGGGGCGGGGGTCGGGGGTGGAGGTAGGGGGGTGGATTGATCCACACAGCCCTGCATCTGCCATTTTGCCTGTGTCCTCACGAAGGCTAGGGCTGGCTCTCTCTTTCCTAAACTGCCGGAACACGTTCTCAGTTGGCATAGCTCTTTGTAAACACTAATGTTGCCGTTTGAATTCTCATTTGCCAGTGGCACTGAAAAAGAGCAGAAGACACTTAGAACACTGAGCTTTCTGTCTTTTTCCTCCTAAGCTTCTATATTGCTGGAGACCTGGTCACATCTTCAGCTTCCGTGCTTCATAACCACATGAAACATTTTATAATTGGAACCCAGAATGTATTTTTCCTGTTTCCCCCTCCCCCCACTACCACCTCTCCTCTCCTTGCCGCGCCTCGCCTCTCCCCTCCTCTCCCCTCCCCTCTCCTCTCTTCTCCTCTCCTCTCCCTACTGTTGATTCTTTATTTTCCTTTGATTTTTTTTTTTTTTGGAGGAAGAGAAACTCCTAATCTCTTTTGGTCTCTCTTTCCTGTTAATCTGTATGTATGTTTCTCTTGTTTTCAACTTTGAATGTAAGACTTTAAAAACAGGTTTACAAAGATAATGATTCCTTTATTTCCTAAAACCACCTAAGGATATATTTCCCGGTCTGGTCTCCTTGTGTTGTGTTTTTAAAAGGGTTTCGTATCAGAGCCTGGAAAACTTAAACAGTTGTAAACTTTAGAATCTCATTTCCAGGTCAACTTTGATCTTATATGCCAAGTCCATCAGTGGGGGCAAAAATTAAATCTTTCACATCTAAATCAATAGCTAGTGTTCCAACGGAGACTTCAAAGTTCCTCTTCAGATTTTTAAGGAAGGGTAATTCCTCCAGTATCAAAGAAAGGAGATATCAGGAAAAGCCAGCCTGTCTTTGTTTAGGACATTAGTCGAGTTACTTGATTTTTCTTGTCCTTTTTTTTTTTTTTCCTCTCTGAATGCAAAATCTTTTTTGGGGGGGAGGGTGTCTCTCAAGAGATACTTTTACTATAGTGTTTCAAATGACTGTTTTTGATTTAGAGAGAAATCAACACATAGTGGCTCAAATCTCCTTAGCTATGGTGCTCATTGCTTCCAGCTTTTCATGTTTCAACTTCTGCGGGGCCTGGCATATATCCACCACCAACACGTTCTGCACAGGGATCTGAAACCTCAGAACTTGCTCATCAGTCACCTGGGAGAGCTCAAACTGGCTGATTTTGGTGAGTCCCCCTCGGGTCTCCTGCTGGGCTGCGAACAATGCTGCTTTTGTGTGCTCTTGTTTAAAGCTTTGGCTGGGTCTGGCCTTTGAACACTGGCGGGCCTGGGAATGTGAGACTTCCTGAGGGTATCAGGCTACGGAGCAGGAAATGGGAGGCAAGAAGCAGAGTGAGATGGGTGCTTCCAAGGAATCCATCAAGGCCCAGCCTGGACAGATGCCCCAAACTGGGGCACCCCTCCAGCCCCCTTGTCATTGTTGGTACAGAGACATTTATAGAGTGAACTGAGCTCAGTAGGCTTCCTAAATCTGAGCGCATACATAAATTCTATCAGAACAGATCAAGGTTATCCCAGAATGGCAGGATGAAAAGGCTAACTCCAGATGGGAGCGTGGACTCCTGCAGGAAAGACAGCTCAGGACACCTGCTCCCGGGGCCTGCTCGTCTGTGTGAAGGTTACTGTGTGGAATCCTGAAGCTCCCATTCCTATCAAAGAGCTTTCCTCTCGGTATCACGGTCTCTCTCCATTTTAACACTTACCACAGCTTGTAATTATATTCGCACACAGACACACCCGTGCATATATGTAAACACATAGAACTGTATGCATAGTCACGCACACACAGATATCTGTTCTGCAAAAAGTTCATGGGAAATGGAATGAAATAGAAGAAGTTTATTTCGGTGCAAACATTTTTGAAATTGTGCAAAGAGTCTTCAGAAACTTCATGAAAAATGTATATTATTTTAAAAGACTATGCATGGATTTCAAATGCTTTAAATTTTTATTTATTTCTTTCCATTTTATTTGAAAGACAGTAAGAAGGAGAAACAGGGAGATCTCCCATTCCCTGGTTCACTCCCCAAATGCCTGCAACAGCCAGGGCTGGGCCAGGCTGAAACCAGGAGTCCAGAACTCCATTCTGATCTCCCACGTGGGTGACAGCGGCCCAAGCATTTGAGCTATCACTTGCTGCTTCCCAGGCTGTGCATTAACAGAAGGTTGGAGGCCAGCGCTGTGGCATAGTGGGTAAAGCCACCTCCTGCAGTGCCGGCATTCCATATGGGCGCCAGTTCAAGTCCAGGCTGCTCCACTTCTGATCCAGCTCTCTGCTATGGCCTGGGAAAGCAGTAGAGGATGGCCCAAGTCCTTGGGCCCCTGCACCCACGTGGGAGACCCAGAAGAAGCTCCTGGGTGCTGGCTTCAGATTTGCAGCACCTCTAGCCACTGCGGCCAACTGGGGAGTGAACCAGCAGATGGAAGACTTCTCTCTCTTTCTGTATCTCCTCTCTCTGTAACTCTTTCAAGGAAATAAAGAAATCTTTAAAAAAAGAAAGAAAGAAAGAAAGGAAGCAAGCAAGCAAGCAGGAGGATGGATTGGAAGCAGAATAGCCAGAACACAAACCAGGCATCCTGCTATGGAATGTGGGCATCCCGAATGGCAACATAACTGTTATATCAAACACCCACCCCCAAAAGTGTTTGTACCAAAATAAACTTATTTTTTCATTTCGTTTTCCAGTGAACTTTCGGAAGTACCTCTGTGTGTATATGTAATGATTTTGTCTCCTCCACTAAACTGTGAGCATTGTGAGGGCGGCCTGGGTCTGCTTCTGCTTAGGATTGCATCACCAGTGCCTGGTACCAGAACAGGAGCTCAGTACATACCTGTTGCCACGCCGGTTCCATGGAGGCTGAGGAACCGCTCCTCTCGGTTTGGCACATGTCAAATGGTGATCCATGGCTGCAGTACTGAGTTAGTACAGAACTGAGTGAGTTCCTTCATCCTAACATGCAAACACTTAACACGCCTTTGTCAGTTGTGCGTGTCTATGAAGGTTTCCCTGACCACAGATCATCCGATTCTGTGAGACAGGCAGTCAACCGACCCAAGTACTCCGATTTTGCAGAGAAGCACCTGAGAGAAACTCACCTCGGCTTCTCCCGAACTAATCTGGAGCCATTCTCCCCTGCCTCTCTCTACCAAACTAGGGGATCTTGAACTGTTGTGTAGTCATGAGCTGAGTTCAGTCACTGCCACAAAGACCCCAAATTATTGAGGGGCACCTTGCTAGCAGCTTAACTTTGTCTTGCATAACAGCCCTGACCTAAGCAGCCAGAGCATTTGTGATGGTCTTGGGATATCTTGGCCTGGGTTCCTTCCACCACATGGCTCCAAGGCACTAGGTCATTCCTACACCAACATATTTCAAGATGGCTGCCCTCCTCGTCACAGTCCAGAGAATGAGAGAGAGAAGCAGACTGGCTAACCCCTCCATGAAGGGCATCACTCAGCACCTTCTTTCATGTCATGTAGACAAGAACTTGGTCACCTGACCACACTGAGCTGCCAGGAAAGCCAGGGCTAGCTGAGAGCAGGCCAAGAGGGAGAAGCCTACTTAATGAAGTAGCATACGAGGGTCAGGATAGCCGAGTCGTTCTGCTGGGAGCACCCAAGTGTGTGCACTATTTTTGACATGTTGCTAACCTGTCAGTTATCCTCTCCCTCATGATGGTGCCTCCCCCAGGAAGGCCCAGGACATTAGAGTCTGTGCTTTTCCCCTTGGGACAGGTCTTGCTCGGGCCAAGTCCATTCCCAGCCAGACGTACTCTTCCGAAGTGGTGACCCTCTGGTATCGGCCTCCTGATGCTTTGCTGGGAGCCACTGAGTATTCCTCTGAGCTGGACATATGGTAAGAGCTATGCCAAGGACGTGCAGAGAATGTGGGTCGTCCCATGCATGAGGGTCGCTTTCTCACCTGGATGACATGTTTAACAGTAGTTCTAACGATGACGATCACTAATATTAACATAGAGAAACATAAGGTGCTTTCAGATACATCTCATTGGATTTTTGCAATCATTTGATGACTTTGTTACAGTTGAAGAAGCTGAGACGCAGAGCAGTGTTGGCCAAAGCCCCTCTGACCCCAGCGCTCTTCCTGCCACCCTCCTCCTCCCAGCTCCCCTCTTCTGTCCTTGGCCTTTTCTCCTCCTTGACTCCTTGTCCTCAGAGAAGCACACCTGCACCTCCAAATCATAGTGCGTGCGCACAATCACACGTGCCCAAGCAGTTCAGAGCTGGGTGCAGAAGCCATAAAGATCAAGATTTGCAATACTTGATTTTCATGCCAATTTGATTTTTTTTAATATTTATTTATTTATTTGAAAGCAGAGTTACAAGGGCTGGTGCCGTGGCTCACTTGGTTAATACTCTGCCTGTGGTGCCAGCATACCATATGGGCGCCAGGTTCTAGTCCCAGTTGCTCCTCTTCCAGTCCAGCTCTCTGCTGTGGCCCAGGAAGGCATTGGAGGATGGCCCAGGTGCTTGGGCCCCTGCACCCACATGAGCGACCAGGAGGAGGCACCTGGCTCCTGGCTTCGGATCGGTGCAGCTCCGGCCGTAGCGGCCATTTGGGGAGTGAACCAATGGATGGAAGACCTCTCTTTCTCTCTCTCTCACTCTCTCTCTCTCTCTCTCACTGTCTGTAACTCTACCTGTCAAATAAGTAAATAAAAATCTTATTAAAAAAAAAAAAAAGAAAGCAGAGTTACAGATAGGCAGAAACACACACAGAGAGAGGTCTTCCATCCACTGGTTCCCTCCCCAGATGGCCACAGTGGCTGGAGCTGTGCCAATCCAAAGTCAGGAGCCAAGAGCTTCCTCTGGGTCTCCCATGCAGGAGCAGGGCCCCAAGCACTTAGGCCATGTTCCACTGCTTTTCCAGGCCAGCAGAGAGCTGAATTAGAAGTGGATCAGCCAGGACTTGACCCGGTGCCCATATGGGATGCCGGCACTGCAGGCAGCAGTGTCACCTGCTATGCTACAGCACCAGCTCCACCAATTTGATCTCTAATCAATATCCTGGCTTCTGTTATCTTCAAAAAATCACATATCTGTTTTGTTTGTGTATTTTTTTTTTTTTTTTGGACAGGCAGAGTGGACAGTGAGAGAGAGAGACAGAGAGAGAGAGAAAGGTCTTCCTTTGCCGTTGGTTCACCCTCCAATGGCCGCCGCGGCTGGCGCGCTGCGGCCGGTGCACCACGCTGATCCGATGGCAGGAGCCAGGTGCTTCTCCTGGTCTCCCATGGGGTGCAGGGCCCAAGCACTTGGGCCATCCTCCACTGCACTCCCTGGCCACAGCAGAGAGCTGGCCTGGAAGAGGGGCAACCGGGACAGAATCCGGTGCCCCGACCGGGACTAGAACCCGGGGTGCCGGCGCCGCAAGGCGAAGGATTAGCCTATTGAGCCGCGGCGCCGGCCTGTGTATCGTCATTTTAAAAATGAGGGTAATTGGGGGCCAGCGCCGTGGCTCACTTGGTTAATCCTCTGCCTGCGGCGCCAGCATCCCATATGGGCGCCGGTTCTAGTCCCAGCTGCTCCTCTTCCAGTCCAGCTCCCTGCTGTGGCCCGGGAGTGCAGTGGAGGATGGCCCAAGTGCTTGGGCCCTGCACCCACATGGGAGGCTGGAAGGAAGCACCTGGCTCCTGGCTTCAGATCGGTGCAGTGCCGGCCATAGCGGCCATTTGGGGAGTGAACCAACAGAAGGAAGACCTTTCTCTCTGTCTCTCTCTCTCACTGTCTATAACTCTACCTGTCAAATAAAAAAAAATCTTTAAAAAAAAAAAATGAGGGTAATAAATTCCCCCATCAGAGTTCCATGGGACTGCAGCGCAACTCTCAGAAGCAGAGAGGTGCTGTCAGTGGCACCGTATCGCCGGGAGACGCTCAGATTGCTGGGGCCCACAGTGAGCCTGGGATCTCGGGTCTCGCCTGTCTACAACAGTGGTAGTCAAGATCTGGATCTGATTCCTGCAGATAGCCCAGTCATTTGAGGGCCACAGGTAGATGGCGTGTGTGGTGACCTTACAGAACCAGCAACTGGCAACCTCAGAGGTAATGAAATCTATGGACTTCTTACAATGCCTTGGAAGAAAGGGTTTATATAAACACAAAGCCCGGTTTTTAAAAGCCCATAACAAATTGAAAAAGGAAAGAAAACAGTGTCCTAAGAAGGCTTTGCAGACATTTTCCTCCAGTGAGTCTGGAGTCACTGATTTCTGATACCCGGTACCATTTCTGGAAATATCACCTGCTAGTCACAGCCCTGTTGCACCTGTCAGCTCACACAGCCCTGCGCTGTCACTTCAAAGGCCTTCAGCAGGCTCCGGCTCCCTCAGCTCGTAATGATGTCTTCCTGACAGTGCTCCACAGGCAGAGTGAAACTTCCACCCATCAATTTCAAACTGTGTTTTATTATGGAATATTTAAAGCTTTCAAAAACACATACGATATATTACATAGATCAGTGATCCTCAACCAGGGGCAATTTTGCCCCCCAGGGAACATTTGGCAATATCTGGAGAGATTTTTTTGGTTGTTGTCATAGCCACTGACAATAATGGGTACAGGCCAAAGATCTACTGAACATCCTACAATGCAAAGGACGGCTCTCCATAAAAAAGGTTTATCCAAGCCCAAACGTCAGTTGTGTCAGGATTGAGAAAGATGATGTAGATTAGGAAGCAAAATAAAGTGAATTCTGTAAACCCACACCAGTGTAGCAACCAGAAACACTGTGAGACAGACTTGGGTCCCTTCTCCATCAACCTGTCCCTTTAGCACCCCTACCAAGGGGCTTCTGCTAAGTTATCATTACTCTTCCTCTTGATATTTCGGCCATCAACACCTTAACCCTCTTAAAATAATATTTTTACATTTTATATGTAGTCTAAAAAATATTTGTTTCACCTGTTTTCCAGCTTTTATATGAATAGTATTATATCTTATTTAGTCCTCTGTGGCTTGCTTTTTTCACTCAATCTATTTCTAAGATTCATCTGCAGTGCTCTATGTAGCTATAATTTCTTGCCTTTTGATGAGCATGTCAGTTATCTAGTTTGATTTTTGTTTTGTTCTATTTGTTTCTGGTATTTTGAACAACTCAAAATTTATACTCAAGAATTTCTCTGGGGGACAGGCATTAGGCATACCAAGTTAAGCCACTGCTTGCAACTCTTGCATCCCATATTGGAGTGCTAGCTCCAGTCCCAGCTGTTCTGCTTCCAACCTAACCTCCTGGTAGCAGCCCAAGTATTTGGGCCCCTGCCACTCTTGTGGGAGATAGGGATGGAGTTTCTGGCTCCTGGCTTCAGCCTGGCCCAGACATGACTGTTGAGGTCATTTGGGGAGTGAACCAGTGGATGCAAGATTTCCTCTCACTCTCTATTTCACTCTGCCTTTCACATAAATAAATAAACCTCTTTAAAAAAAAGTCTCTAAGCTACTTACTTAGGGGGTAGATTTACTGTATCCCAAGGTATGTGAATACTGAACTTCATAAAACAGTACTAATTTGGCTTCCAAAGTGATTGTAGCAGTGGACACACCGGCAATGTGTTATGGTTCCTTATTCACATCTACACCAACTTTGTCACGTCAGATTTCTTAATTTCTGCTACTCAGGTGTGTAGAGCAATATCTAAATTTACATTTTCCTCATTATTACTGAAGTTGGACATCTTTTTAGTGATTATTTCCCATTTGTGTTCCCTGTTCTGTGAAATACTTGTGTCTGTTCAATTTCAGTTGGCTTCACTGTCTCTGTCTTCCTCCATCTCTGTCTTTCTTTATTGACCTACAGGAGCTCTTCACAGTCCTGCATACTAATCTTTTATCAATTATGTGTACAAGTAGCCCCTCCCAGTTCAAGGCTTGTTTTCATATCTTGATGTTATCTTTTTCAACACGTTTAATTTTAGTATTATTCACATATCAGTCTTTTCTTTTATGGTTAGTCTTTTTTGTTTCTTGTTTTAAAATCATTTCTTTTTTTCCTAAAGTTAGAATATTATCCAGTGCATTCTTTAAAAGGCTGTAAAGTTTTTCCTTTCACTTTAATTGTATTTATTTATTCCTTTGAAAGGCAGAGACAGAGATTGACATAGAGATAAAGATAAAGATGGAGATGGAGATAGTCTTCCATCTACTGCTTCCTTCCCTGAAATGCCTTCAACATTCAGGGCTGGGCCAGTCCAATGCTAAGAGCCAGGAATTTAATCCAGGTCTCCAGGTACCCAACTACTGGATATCACCTTCTGTCTGCCAGGGCGCACACTGGCAAGAAGCTGGATCAGAACCAGAACTGGGCCTCAAACCAAGCCCTCCAGTATGGGATGTGAGCATCCCAAGTGGTGTCTTAACTGCTGGGCCAAATGTAGTACCTCTCCTTTCACTTTAAATCTCTATTGTATTGAGATTGACTTTGCATCTGCTAACTAGTTGTCTCACCTCAGTTCTTCAGTGATGGGCCATGCCAAATGTTAAATGTTAAGTTCCCAAAAAAGCATAGATCTGACTCTAGGCTCTCCTTTCTGTTCCACTAGCATCAACCTATAACAATGTCACTGCTATTCATTTCTATAGGCTTATAGTAATAGTTGCTATTTTGTAGGACAAGTCTTTCCACTTACTTCAACCCTTTCCTCAGAGTATTTTCCCTTCTAAGTTTCCATATAAACTGTAGATTCAGTGCTTCAGATTTCATGAAAGATCTTAGTAGCATTTTTACTGAAACTGCATGGAAATTATAGAACAATTCAGGATGATTAACATCTCTATTGTATTGTCTTCCAATTTTTGCACATGGCTTTGCTCCATCTGTTTGGTGCTTCTTTGATGACTTTCAGTAAAGTTTTATTACTTTTTTTCCTGAGGTCTTATCCATTGACAGCAAAGGTTCTTGCAAGTCTGTTTCATTGTCTGTTATTTCTTTTGGTTGTTGCACATGCCTTTTTTTTTTTTTTCAATGTGTGTTGAGTTGTTTTTAACAGGCAGTCATATGCTAATTTGCCTTGGAATTTATTTAAGGGATATCTTTGAGGCCATGCACATGATGGTTTCCTCAGAGAGAATTTGGTGAAGCCAGGTATGCATTTTTTAAGAGAACTTTATTATTGCACTTGACATAAGTGTTGGTCTACCACCTAGATCTTGATTTCTTTATACCATTCTATACTAAGAAGAACTAAACATTTTTGAAGAACTGTTGCTGTGGATTCATTCTGAGAGAAGTGTGGTGGGGGCAAGAGGTGCAGAGTCACCACACAGACACACAGACACCGGGAGTCTGGTGAAAGTGGGCTAGAGGGGAGCAGTTCGCAGTTGATACAGCAGCTTATATAGCCGAGGCAGCCAATCCAGTCAAGGGGCGGTTTATGCTATAACCAATCACTACCTGTTGCCAGGCAGGCTCCTGTGCCAGGTGGGTCCCGAAGCCATTTCCTGAGTAATTGATGCTCGCTCACCAGTGCCATCTTGGCACAGCCTTCTCACTCCACCACAAAGCGTTCTGATTCTAAGGCTGGTGCAGGAAAGTAGAAAATAAGCATGGATGACTTCCTAAAGAGATCACAAAACATGGGAAGCAATTTGAAGAGGCTTCCATTGGCCAAATCTGAAATAATTTGAGCAAGAAAGTAAATGATAAGAGCAATGCATTTTTTTAAAGATTTATTTATTTTTTTATTTGAAAGGCAGAATTACAGAGAGACAGAAGCAGAGGCAGAGAGAGAGATATAGGTCTTCCATCCACTGTTCACTTGCCAAATGGCCACAGGCCAGGAGCCAGGAGCTTCTTCCAGGTCTTCCGTGGGTGCAGGAGCCCAAGCACTATGGCCATCCCAGGCCATAGCAGAGAGATGGATCAGAAGTGGAGCAGTCAGAACTTGAACTAGCACCCATATGGGATGCCAGCACTGTAGGCGGTGGCTTTACCCGTTATGCCATAGCACCAGCCCCGAGAGCAATGCATTATAACCCATCACATAAGATAAGAATACAGAACTCCATACTGAAACTAGCTAGCTAGAGAGCTGAGAAAACACCTCCTAACAGTAGACTGCAACTAGTAAAGGGAGAAGAAATGACAGTTTTAGAAAAATCACTATTTTGCATTCGATTTAGTAGTAATTGGTTGAAACCAGAGTCACCAGTACAAAACTAAAAGAGAAAAAAATAGATGATCAATAAGACATTTCCATGGTCCCAAAGTACCTCTTCATAAAGAAAAAATAGTGACTTGACAGTAGAGAAGCTTTTCATCACACCCAACTGATTAAACTTGATATTCTGAATGATGGGACCAATGTCCTGTGCTTCCTAATATGATGCACTGAGAAGATTACAGCATCATTTATGTGACATTCTTTAAAAAGAAAAACAGTATAACCTGTCTCTAATCATGAGAAAGCACTAAATAAACCCAGTTTAAGAGATAATTCTTTTTTTTTTTTTTTTTTTTTGACAGGCAGAGTGGACAGTGAGAGAGAGAGACAGAGAGAAAGGTCTCCCTTTTGCCGTTGGTTCACCCTCCAATGGCCGCCGCAGCTGGCGCACTGTGGCCGGTGCATCGCGCTAATCCGAAGGCAGGAGCCAGGTGCTTCTCCTGGTCTCCCATGCGGGTGCAGGGCCCAAGCACTTGGGCCATCCTCCGCTACACTCCCGGGCCATAGCAGAGAGCTGGCCTGGAAGAGGGGCAACCGGGACAGAATCCGGGGCCCCGACCGGGACTAGAACCCCGTGTGCCGGCGCTGCAGGCAGAGGATTAGCCTAGTGAGCTGTGGCGCCAGCCTAAGAGATAATTCTACAAAGCAGCTGGCCTACACTCTTTAGAAGTGTCGAGGTTTGGGGCCAGTGTTGTATTGCAGTGGGTAAAGCTGCTGAGTGCAATGCCCGCATCCCATATGGGCACCAGTTCAAGACTGGGCTGTTTCACTTCTGATCCAGCTCCCGATCCAGCTCCCTGCTCATGCACCTGGGAAAGCAACAGGTGGTGGCCTGAGTGCTTGGGCCCCTGCACCCACGTGGGAAACCCAGAATTCATGATTCCTGGCTTCAGATTCACCCAGCTCTGGCCATTGTGGCCATTTGGGGAGTGAACCAGGGGATGGAAGACCTCTCTCTCTCTCTCTCTCTCTCTCTCTCTGCCTCTCCTCTCTGTGTAACTCTGACTTTCAAATAAATAAATAAATCTTTTTTTTTTTTAAAAGAACGTTATTGGGACGTTAGGTAAAATTTAAATATGGACAGTGGATTAAGTGATACTGATATTGTTAAGTTTCCTGATTTTGATAATTGCACTGTTATTATGAAAGAGAATGCTTTTATTCTTATAAGATTTTTATTTATTTGAAAGGCAGAGTTTGAGAGACAGAGACGGAGAGACAGAAAGCAAGGTCTTCCATTGCTGGTTCACTTCCCAAATGGCCACAATAACCAGAGGTGGGCATATCCAAAACCAGGAACCAAGAGCCTCTTCTGGGTCTCCCACATGAGTGCAGGGGCCCAAGCACATGGACCATCTCCTGCTGCTTTTCCAGGTGCATTAGCAGGGAGCTGGATCAGAAGTGGGGCAGCCAGGACTTGAACCCATATGGTATGCTGGCGCCACAGGCGGAGGCTTAACTCTTTATGCCACAACACCAATCCCAGAGAATGCTTTTATTCTTAGAAAATACCATCATATGTATTTAGGGGTGAAGAGCCATGATATTTTCAATGTGTTCTCTAGTGTTTTAGCAAAAAATAGAATAATGAAATGGAAGTGGCAAAACATTGACAATGGACTAATCTGAAGGATTTAAGAGTTTTTTCTATTCTTAATGCAATTTTTCTGCAAGTTTGAAGTTATTTCAAAATTGAAAGTTGCCTAAAAAACTGAGAAAATCTCATTTTTCACCAAGTATAGCATAAGACACAGTGTCCTAATGCATAGTCAATGTTTGTAATTATTTCTTGTGTTTGAGATAAATGTGTGTTTCCTAATTCTTGGGTACAGGTTATTACACATTTTCAAAAATTCAAGGCTGTTCATTGTGTTATTCAAATCTTTATATCACTTTGATCTGTCTAATCTCAACGAAAGGTAAGTTGAAACCATTCACTCTGTTGTTGATTTGTCATCCTTGCATCCAGTTTTGCTTTACGTACTTTGAAACTTTTCATTAAGTGCAAATAAATTTCATACTGTCCATTATTCCTTCATGCATGCTGGATCTTACTTGTGGAACAGCTGTTCCTCTTCCTGAAGTGCATCTTTTCAGATTTTCTGTATATGGGACTGTCGGTGGTGGGAGGACTCTCTCGTTTGTGCTTTCTGCAGATGAACACTCACTGCTGAAATGTCACTTTGCTGAGCACAATTCTGGATCGACACTCCGTTTCCCTGGAGGCCTTGAAGCCCTACTTCCCGTCCTTTGTCTTCCATTTTGGCTGCTGGGAAGTTTGCTGTAGCCTTACTGCCTGCTTCCGTAGGTTCCTTTTCTCTGGATGTGGGCGAGTTCTCGGCCTCTGCAGTTACACAGTCCTCACTAGGAGGAATCGGGCGTGGGTTTCTTCTTCCTTACCCTGCTCAGTGTACACCTTGCTGCTTTCATTTATGAATCCATGCCTCCCATGACCTCTTTCTGCAAGGTGCCTCTATTCTCTTCCATTCCGTCTCTTTCCAGAGCTCCAGTGCAACACTTAGACCACATCCTTCTTTTATCCATCTTAGTCTCTCCTTTACGTTTTCCATCTCTCTGTTTGTGCTATGTTCTAGGTAATTTCTTCAATTCCTCTTAACAGCTAAGTTTCCATTAAACAAAGCATCACATTTTTATTGCATTTACATAAATATATGTTATTCCATTGATAAATGTTTCGTGAATTTAACCTTGAATAATGACGACAGACAACAAAAAAAATCATAGGTTTAAATTCTTGTCATTACTCGCATTCAGTCGCCTTTTATTGTTGTTTGCCTAGTAAAACTAAAGTAACATGGAAATAGAACAGTAGGCATTTTCCACTGAATTTACAGTATCTTTTGTTCACTCTCAAACTAATTGCTGGATATCAGATGTTTTCATTGAGAGTGCTCTGCCTCTCTCTGTTTTCTTTTTTTTTTTTTCTTCCATCTTAGAATGATAGGAGAAGTGAGTAGGGAGCATTCTAACTGACAAAGAAGGAAAAGAAAAAGAATCCGATTCTGTAAGGCCAGGCAACCCCACAGGTACAAAGTGAATGGTTTTGCAGGAGAACATTAGTGGGTTCATCTTAAAAAAAAAAAAAAAAAAAAAAAAAAAAACACTTTTAACAGTTAGTCCAAGGACCTCCTGTTCACAGGGAGGCCTGGCAGTGGCAGGGTGGGAAGGCAGCCCAGGGCTCCAGTTAATCATGAAAATGTACAAGTAGGGCAACTGGTTATTCCCAATGCTCGCAACTTATTTATTTATTTATTTATTTTTGTTTTTGTATTAAACTACACATAGCAAAAAAGTACCGTTTTTAGCCATTTTCAAGTGCAGAACCGAGTGGCATTCAGCTCATTCCCATTGCTGCATACCCGTCCCCACCATCCCGTCCCCACCATCCCTCTCCAGAACGTCACAGCATCCCGTACTGAAGCCAGAACTTCCCACTTCTCAGCCCCTGGTAGCCACGCTCCTGCCTTCTGTCTGTCTGAACTGGACTATTCTAGGTACCTCCTCTAAGTGGAGCCATCCGATCCTTACCCTTTCATGTCTGGCTTGTTTTGCCTAGCATCATGTTCTCAAAGGCTCGTGCACGTTTTAATGCCGTATTCTTAAGAGGAGCTATTTTGATTCACAAGGTCCTCTATGCAGCACTGGCTTCAGGCGGCTGCTACATTAGGACTTACGGAAACTTAACCCTGCCGGAGAGATAGTTCCCGGTCAGGTTTCTTGCTGCAAGCTTCCAAATATAAAAAGTGGCTCAGGGAACAGCAGATGGACACATCTTGTTACTGCCTTATATCGTGCTGTTCTGAATTAATTTCAACAGTGAAAAATGAGAGTCTGATCCATTTCTCCCAACATTTTTATATGCTCCTTGCACCTCTGAAAAGCCTCAAACCCCTGAGATCATCCCCCCTACCTCCTCCCCAGGGATTGCCTAAGGAATCTGAGGAATCTTCTCTTCTCCTACAGAAGAATTTATTCATGCTCAGAATAGAGAAAAAGTTAGGAAAAGAGCCAGAAAAAGCAGAAACCATGTAAGCTGTTTCCTCTAACTTGACTGACGAACCACAATTGGATAATAAAATGACCCAGCACGTCGTTTCTTTCTGGAAGAAGTCGGTGTTTGATGCCACCCGGTCTTTTTTCCCCCCTGTGTGTGAAGTTCCCTTGCACCTACCTAGGCTACCCCAGGGGTGTCTGCACCGAGCAGAAATCCACTGAGAAGCCTGAAGACACGGAGGGTAAGAAGAGCCACCGGAATGAAGATGTAAGAACAAAACAGAAGAATAAAAGGAGATAGGAGTTGGTTCCCCATCTGGACCTCAATGTTCAGAATATTTAAAATGTTTGCTTAAGGCTAGTCTGCGGTGGGCAAAATAAATGACAGGCACGTGACTTGTATTCTTAAGAAACAAATAAGCAATAGAACCATTCCGGAAAACAAATTCACAAACAGGGAGATGAAGTGTGTAGCTTATAAAGCACAACGCATACACCTGGAAAACACCTTCTATATTTCACATGTAGATTTGTTTTGTTTTCGAGGTCCTGCTATTTATGGTACTTATAGATATTCTAGAACTGAAATACAACTGATTTAAGAATTTTGTGTTTTAAAGGCACACACACACACACACACACACCCCATATATACAGACTAGATTTGTTAGGTAAGGAAGGTTTCAACCTGCTCCAAAATGCAAATGGAGAATTTCAACCAAATAGTAGCATTTTATGTCTCTAACAAAACATCTTGTGATATTTTATGGTATTTGTATAATGGTCTGGGTGTTCCGGTTTTCACTAATACGTTTTACACAAGTTTGTGCACCATCCCGGTGGCAGAGAGGACAGAGGACTCTGAGAAACTGTGCAAAGGACCTTCTTCTTGGTTTAACACAGCCACCATACAAAGGACACCATGAACAGGCAGCAAGCCTTCCCTAGGCTCTGAAAGCTTGCAAGTAGGGAAAGTGGACCACAGGCCTAAACCTAGAGATGACTTTGCCTTTTTTTTTTTTTTTTTTTTTTTTTTGACAGGCAGAGTGGACAGTGAGAGAGAGAGACAGAGAGAAAGGTTTTCCTTTTGCCGTTGGTTCACCCTCCCCAATGGTTGCTGTGGCCGGCGCACCGTGCTGATCCGAAGGCAGGAGCCAGGCGCTTCTCCTGGTCTCCCATGGGGTGCAGGGCCCAAGGACCTGGGCCATCCTCCACTGTACTCCCTGGCTACAGCAGAGAGCTGGCCTGGAAGAGGGGCAACCGGGACAGAATCCGGGGCCCCGACCGGGACTAGAACCTGGTGTGCCGGCGCCGCAAGGTGGAGGATTAGCCTAGTGAGCCGCGGCGCCGGCCAGACTTTGCTTTTTGAACCTTGTTGGAAACGCCTTGAAGCCTTCTATAGTTTGAGCCTCTGGGATTTCTGGACGGTATTGGGGAACTAGATGGAGAGCTTGGTTCAGCTCTTTAAAGACCAGCACACTTCCATTTCTACTTTATAAACAAGTCACAAGACGGTTACATGTGTGTTTCCTACACACACGCTTCCAAATGAAGTGGCCTGAGGCTTTGCAAGATTACATGGAGAAGGCGTGACTGGGGTGGAGAGCACTTGGCGATACCATCGTCCTAACCATTGCACACTTGTCCATTACTTCTGTTCTCCTGCGTGCATGGCTTCATTTATACTTTTCATAGCTGTCGTTTTAGAGACAGGACTCCAAAGAACTCAGATGTTGAAATACAAATTACTGAGGAGCATTAAAGTGACAGTTCTAAAAGTTCATCTCAAGATGCTCTTGGCTAGGTTCATAAGTTACATTTGTCTGATCAAGATTCTTGTGTCTGGGGCAGGGGTTGTGGCACAGGAGGTGGAGCCCGCACTCAGGATGCCTACCTCCGGGGTTGGAATGCCTTTGTGGAGTCCCAGCTATACCATTTCTGGTCCATCTTCCTGCTAGTGCCCATTCCGAGAGGCAGCAGATGATGGATCAGGGACTTGGGTCTCTTCCACGCCTGGGAGAGACCCAGACTGAATTCCAGGCTCCCAGCTTTGGCCTGGCCCAGCCCTGGCTGTTGCAGGCATCCAGTGGGGGGTGAACCAGTGAATGGGTGAATGGAAGATATTCTCTCTCTCTCTCTCTCTCTCTCCCTCTCTCCTACTCTGCCTTTCAAGTAGATGAAAATAAACACAAAAAATTCTTGAATCACATATCAAGATGTCTCTTGAAAAGCAAGAATCAATGAGAAGGAAAAAAGATAGTCATCATATCCAAATTGGCTTTTTTTCAATTGAGAATAAAAGCAACTTGTTGTTTGAGGCAGGGAGATACCTACTTGTAACTTTTTGATATCTTTTTTTTTTTTCTTTACAAAATACAAAGAATAAGCCAGTTGATTAAGTTCAAACCTAATATTAGGTCATGAAAACAGTTTGTGAATTTTAACACAATAAAATACAGTTAAATTTCAATCTTTCTTTTAGTATATATTCTGTGTCTAAACCAGATACAAAATTAAAACATTATTTTTTAAACTTTATTGTCAGGAAATCTGCTTTCTCTTATATAATCAATGAAAAGCTAATTAAATAGCATGTATTGACAGTGAGAGTAAAAATTCATCATACATAATAAACACACATGCATACTATTAAAAATCATATTCAAAATTAACTTGAAAATAAATTTTTAGTAATATGGCAATCTATAATAAAATGTTTTACTTAAGTTTCCTTCTTTACTATGTCACACAAGAGTGGCGAAATGATTTAGGGAGTTCGCAAAATTATGTTTTATAGTGAAAGGCATTTGGGATAAAAAATTTTTTGGAAAATATTGGTCCGTGGGGATCATCTGTAATTGGTGACCTGAACCATCTTTAACACTCGAAAAATGTCCAACAATAAAAATGTGCATTATTAGAAAAATAAATCTTACTCCTTCCTATCCCTCGAGAACATGCCTTCAGTTTGACCACATGGGAAGGAAAATGCGTATTTCACACTATGACATCTACTTCAAGCTGGATCTTTCTGTGAAGTCCCACTGCATCTTACAGCAGGAGCCCGCCAGGCTGCAGTTGTGAGCACGCTGCCAGTGCACAAGTGTGAACATCAAAGGAGACAGCATCCACACTTGCAGAATGGTGTCAGTGCCGCGGGAGAAAACCCCGCAGACCAGAGGGCTTTTTTTTTTTTTTTTTTTTAACCCCTAGGAACCAAATGGTTGTGGAAAGGAGTGAATCAGACATGTTTAGCTACATTCCTTAAGCAGGAGTCAAAAAGTAAGTGAGGTAACTGCAAAGCCAGCTCAGGAGCCCAGCACCAATGACTCTTGGTTCTTCTACGGATTATTTTAGGAAATGCTGCATCATCAAATTCTGAATATCGAGAGTGCTACTGTGGGTAAACACAACACCGACGAGTCTGGGTCAAATACTGAAGAACGTGAAAAGGCTCTGGAAGTACTGCAGCCAGCTCGCTTTCCTCAGTGCTCCACATTTTTTAGCCTGTCCAGGATGATATATGATAAAACAATCTCCAACTAAATTTTCACAACTCTTTCAATAAGTATAACATAAATATTCTGGCCGTGCTGTGTTTTCTGTGTGCATTTAGAGATGGTGATTGTTAAAAATGTATTCTTATTTGGGGCCAGCGCCGTGGCACAGTAGGTTAATCCTCTGCCTGCAGTGCCGGCATCCCATATGGGTGCTGGTTCTAGTCCCGGCTGCTCCTCTTCCAGTCCAGCTCTGTGCTGTGGCCTGGAAAGCAGTAGAAGATGCCCCCAAGCACTTGGGCCCCTGCACCCGCATGGGAGACCTGGAAGAAGCACCTGGCTCCTGGCTTCGGATTGGCACAGCTCCGGCCGTAGCGGCCATTGGGGAGTGAACCAATGGACGGAAGGCCTTTCTGTCTGTCTCTCCTCTCACTGTCTGTAATTCTACCTCTCAAATAAATAAATAAAAAATATTTTTAAAAATGTATTCTTATTTGAGAGAGAGAGAGAGATTTATACAGGGAAAAAGAGATCTTCCGTGTGCTGGTTCACTCCCAAATGCCCACACCAGCTGGGGCTGGGCCCATCTGAAGCTAGGGGACCAGAATTCCATCCTACATAGGTGGCAGGGACCCAAGAACATGCGCCATCATGTGCTGCCTTCCAGGGTGCCCATTAGCAGAGAGTGGAATCAGAAGCAAAGGCGAGATTTGACCTTGGGCTCTCTGCTATGGGACGCAGGCATCTCAAGCGACATCTTAATTGCTGAGCCGTCGTGCCTATCCCAAACATTTAAAAAAATTTAATTGATACATATTTGTAGTACATGCTTAGGGGGTAACTTACAGGGTTTTTTTTTTTTTAATTTATTTTGTTAAAAGATTTATTTTATTTATTTGAAAGAGCCACAGAGAGAAGTAGAGACAGAGAGAGAGGTAGAGACAGAGAGAGAGTGTCGCTCCCCCTCTTCGTGGAGGAACGACACTAAACCCTGCCTGGGCTTCATATCCGAGTCACGGCACCATTATGTCGCTCCCCCTCTTCGTGGAGGAACGACACAGGACCCTGCGCTGTTCTTTCGTCTGCTCGGCCCTCCCCGGGTTTGCTGCTGGTTCTTCCCGGGTTGGCTACTATCCCTTCCACCTCCGTGGAAGGGCAGTTCCCCCTGGCCACATTCCCCACTTCCGCAGGGGAGCGGCACACCGCCGGCCGGCTTTCTCGGGGGCTGCACGGGTTCCCTTAGATGTTCCCCATAGATGTTCCTGGTGCATGCCGTCTCTCTCCTCCTTTATAGTTCTCCTCCGCCAATCCCAACTCGGCTGCCCACACGCCGAGTACGCTGCTCTCCTCCAATCAGGAGCAAGTCCTACAGTTTATTAGTTGAACTGGAGGCAGCTGTGCGGAAGCTGTTTACTTCTCTCCCAGCGCCATACTGTGGGAGAGCAGATGCATAGAATAAGTCTTAATTCCAGTAACTCAGTCTAGTCCGGGCTGCTCCCCACAAGAGAGGTCTTCCATCCACTGGTTCACTCCCCCAGATGGCCACAACGGCTGGAGCCATGCTGATCCGAAGCCAGGAGCCAGGAGCTTCTTCCAGGTCTCCCATGCGGGTGCAGGGGCCCAAGGACTTGGGGCATCTTCTACTGCTTTCCCAGGCCATAGCAGAGAGCTGGATCAGAAGAGGAGCAGCCAGGACTAGAACTGGCACCCATATGGGATGCCGGAACTTCAGGCCAGGGCATTAACCCACTGCACCACAGGGCCAACCTCTTTAATTTCCTAATGGTACATAAAATAATGACGCCTCTTACAATAATAGCATCCTTGATTCAATGAAAAGGGGTGTGCAGTATCAGGATTCAGTACCTTCCCCTCTTATAAAACCGAGAGCTCATGAACTTTAATGACCTAAACCATCTAATAACTATATGAGGGGGTCTTCAAAAAGTTCATAGAAATGTGTATTATGAAAAGGTATGCATGGGTTTCAATTTTTTTTTTACCAAAATAAACTTTTCATTCTATTTTTTTTTCTTTTTTTCTTCCTGTTCTTCCTGAAATATCTTCATACCGTGTTCCTAACCACTACTGACTGTTTTCCATTTTAACAAAAAGGTGCAGACAACTCGATTTTTTTTTTTTTGCCCCAGACTCTGTAGCATGTGGCCCCTATGTAACAGCTCCGGAGTGTTTCTCAGCAGGGAGCGCTCTGATGTTCAGTGTTGCACCCAGAGTCTCCTTGAAGGCGTCACTGACTCTTGCTTCCTGTGCCAGGGGCGCGGGCTGCATCTTTATTGAAATGTTCCAGGGCCAACCTCTGTTTCCTGGGGTTTCCAACATCCTTGAACAACTGGAGAAGATCTGGGAGGTAAGAGAAAAACGTCTCTTAAGAAAGAGAAGTACCTGCATTTTGAACTTTGAACTCAATTTGCGCCAGTGATCCTTCTGCTTTGAGATAGGGAGCCGCCTCTAGGTTGTGGAAATTGATGTTTGCCACAGGGATAAGCACCTTAGGAATGAGCGGTCAAGAAACCTGCTGCTTTCCCGTGACAGCCCAGGAATCCACCCCACTGGTGACGTCCGGTCTCCAGCTATTATTATTATTATCATTATCATCACCTTAACTCCCCAGGAGAATTTCTTGGGTCCCTACCTTGCCACCCTCAACTCTAATTCTTCCATGTGTTTACCTTGAATCTTGATCACCTGAGGATAAGACATTAAATTTTCATGGAATCCTGATAGAAACGAGAGACATATACTGTTTATCATGCTCATCCACAACCAAATTCCTAGGGTGTCACAATGCCTTTGTGTGTGTGTTGGGCCCCATTTCTTTATTCATTGTTTATCACTGCTTCACCTGCCCTTTCGTGTGCTTTGTTTTTATGTGCTTATATAGTACTATACTCATACTATAGTCATCTGCATAGTTCCTTTTTGGGTGACTTGTATGAGGCTGAAATATACGTGATATAAACTTTGCCATTTTAACTGTTTGTAAGTGTACAGTGCGTTGGCTTTAAGAAGAATCATGGAGTTTTGCCTCCTCCACTGCCACCATTTCCAGAACCTTGGCATCGTCCCAAAGAGCAGCTCTCACTCATTCAGCAGTAACCCGCCTGGTGCTCCAGCCTAGCCCCCCTGCTAACCATTCATCTACTTTCCATCTGTATGAATTTGCCTACTCCTCACGCCTCCTCTAAGAGGATTGTACAACATCTGCCTTCTGCATCTGGCTTGCTTCACATAGCATCACATTTGCAAGGCTCATGCAGGTTGAAGGATGTGTCAAGGTGATTTAAATGGGGGGAGGGTAGTCACTTCCTACCCTGGAACCTGCTCCTTCTCCTCTGCCTCAAATAAAAGGGACTTTGTGAAATCAAGATATTTTATAAAGATTAATCATAGACATTAAGTTTTCTTTATGAGGAAACATGGGGAACACTGGGAAACGGTCACAAACTAAAAAGGATATTTTTCAAGCCAAAAGACCTTTGTTCAAAACCCCTGCAAGACAGAGAAATGCTCTCTTCACATGACATCATCAGATACTGTGCCATCGGTGGGGCTGGAGGGAACCTGTCGCTCCCCCTCTTCGTGGAGGAACGACACAGGACCCTGCGCTGTTCTTTTGTCTGCTCGGCCCTCCCCGGGTTTGCTGCTGGTTCTTCCCGGGTTGGCTACCGACCCTTCCACCTCTGTGGAAGGGCGGTTCCCCCTGCCACTTTCCCCACTTCCGTGGGGGAGCGGCACACCACCGGCCGGCTCTCTCGGGGGCTGCACAGGTGTTCCCCTTAGATGTTCCCGTTAGATGTTCCTGGTGCATGCCGTCTCTCTCCTCCTTTATAGTCCTCCTCCGCCAATCCTAACTCGGCTGCCCACACGCCGAGTACGCTGCTCTCCTCCAATCAGGAGCAAGTCCTACAGTTTATTGGCTGAACTGGAGGCAGCTGTGTAGAAGCTGTTTCCTCCTCTCCCAGCGCCATATTGTGGGAGAGCAGATGCATAGAATGTCTTAATTCGAGTAACAGTCTAGTCTGAGTTGCTCCCCACAGGAACCTAAGGTTAAGACTTGGGAGTCAGAAGACGTGGCATGAATTCTGGCCACTTGCTCCTTAAATGAGTCTGCACAAGTGATGTAGTCTCCCTGGGCTTCAGTTCTCCCTCTGTAAACTGGGATTAGTGATAGTGACTTCCTAGCCTTGTTGTGAGACCAAATGCATCACAAGTTCTGTACACCGGAAGTGCTCAATAAATGTTGGCTTTCTTCTTCTCTCATATAAATTGTTGTAGGCAGGGGTTTCAATAACCTACGTGCTCATAAACGTTACCTGATGTTTAACCTAGTTGTTCCGTTCTGCATGTAGTCATGTCACTTCTTCCCCACAGTACAGGAAGCACAGTTAGCATTGTCTAGACCTCACCTTCCAGTGGCCTTCTGTACCCGCAAGGAGTTTTTCCTTGTGATTTAATCAATCAGGAAGCAACACTTATCGGACATTCATCATTGTGTAAGTACTTTGCACATTCTTATCAGAGGCCACAAGGCATGGAGAAAAGAAAGCATAAGAAGAAGCAAAATCTGTAATGTCAAGTGTTGTTCAGGCTAAGAGTCTGATGAGTAGAGCATGAGGAAATCATGTGAAATGAACAGAACCCACATAATACGTAAAAGGATGTATGTATAGATGGCTAGTATAAATAGCAATGTCGAACTAAGATGTGTAAGACCACTTGGAAAGGATACAAGTATATTTGGGTGTGAAGAGTTGTGTATAAACTTATTTTTTTTAATGTTCTGTACTATTTGAAAAAAACATTTATGTTACAGTTCCCTGCAGTTAGCACAGCCCCGGAAATCATAGGACAGAAAAAGTAGGCTAGATGTTCCCCAGGATCTGATAACTTTCTAGTTCTTAGTTCAAGTTTCCAGGATTGGCCTTAGTGACTGACACTGGGCTCCTGAAAGATGTTTTAAGTGAATCAGTAAGTGAAGGGATTTGGGCTTGAATCTGGACAGACAGTGCCAAAAAAAAACCAAAAACAAACGTGTCTGACAAGTCCTTCCCCGGCCGCCATGTTCCTGTCTGCTGCTGTCTTCCCCGCACCACAGTAAGTCAAAGGTGTATTTTGACAACTTTGTGTATGACAACTCATCACAAGTGTGAAACAAGTAAGCATGTGAGAAATAACATCCACCTGAAGTCAGGATTGGTGAGGTCCAAATGCAGCGCCCTCTTCAGGTGTGAGGTGCAGCGGGTCTTGTAACCAACCTCTCTGGGCCTCAGCATCTTGAATTGTGTTGGGTTCTCTGACTCTGTGATGCTGTGACTTCTCTGAGCAGAAGGTACAGGACATTGTAGCTCCGCTCTCATTTTCCATCATCATGCAAGGGCATTTCCAAAAGCTTATGGGAGATGGAATAAAAACATAGGTTTATTGTGGGGAGCAACTGAGACTAGACTAAGTTACTGGAATTAAGACTTATTCTATGCATCTGCTCTCCCACAATATGGCGCTGAGAGAGAGAGACCAAACAACCTCTACGCAGCTGCCTCATCAGTTTGATAAGCTGCAGGAGCTGATCCTGCTCCTGATTGGAGGAGAGGAGCATGCTCAGCGTGTGGGTAGCAGAGTTGGGATTGGTGGAAGAGGACTATAAAGGAGGAGAGAGACAACATGCACCAGGAACATCTAAGAGGAACACCTGAGGAACATCTGAGCAGCCCCCGAGAGAGCCGGCCGGTGGTGTGCCGCTCCTCCACGGAAGCGGGGAAAGTGGCGGGGGATGCCGCCCCTCCACGGAGGTAGAGGGGCCGGCAGCTAACCCGGGAAGAGCCGGGTAGAAAGAACAGCGCAGGGTTCAGTGTTGTTCCTCCGCTAATGGGGGAGCGACAGTTTATTTTGGTGTAGAACAAATGAAAGTCCATGAGGTTTTTTCCAAACCACATATGGGTTTTGGACTTTTGGAAGATTGTCATATTCTACTCTTTTCAGGACATTTTTCCCTCAAGTATTTCTCAAGTTGGTAAACTTTCATAGCTCATTGTTGACTCAAGGACATATTTCTAAATCACTTAGCTATAGTCTTTTAAGATTTATTTATTTGTTTATTTGAAAGAGTGCCAGAGAGAGAGAATCTTCAATCCACTAACTCACTCCCCAAATGGCCACAACAGCCAGGGCTGGGCCAGGCCAGAACCAGGAGCCAGGAGCTCCTTCCAGTTCTCCCACATGGGTGAAGGGGCCCAAGTATGTGGACCACCATCTGCTGCTTTCCCAGGTGCACTAGCAGGGAGCTGGGTGGGAACCTGCACTCTGATACAGCCTGTGTGCCTCATAGACAGTGGCTTAACCTGCTGAGCCCCAAAGCCTGCTGCTGCGAACTGTATTTTTACAGGCATCAGGAGGTTGGAGTTGATTACATCTCATTTTCCCATGGTCCCATCCAAGCAGGGAGAGACCACAGTCTTGTTTTACATCTGTAGTTCCACAATCTGAAGACAAAGGGAGAGTCCCCACCGTCCACACCCACGTTGTCTTCTATACTACCACACCTCAGGCAGGTCAGAAGTCTTTTTTCTGGCCCAGTGCCTGGTGTGTGGCAAGTGCTGAATAATAGCACTTGGATTTAATTTACCCTGTAAGTAAAGCATGGTTGTTGCTGGCACGCCTTACCAAAATTCAAGCCACGATAAAGTCTTCCGATCACCTGTGAAGGAAGACTGCTAAGGAGGGACTCTACAAATTCAGACTCAAGTTTTTTTGTTTTTCCCAATGAGGAAATAATGTCCCCGAGTAGTTTTGCCACACTCAAGCTCACACAAAGTTACAGCAAAAATGCCAAACAAGAGAAAAGCCTGGCGGAAGGGATGGCGTCCCTGACATCATAGTTAATGACACCCGACGTGTATATGCAGCTGATCCATATGGCTGAGTTTTGCATCTGAGTAACCCTGGGTAAGCTTCAGATCCAGGCTGATGTTTTTTTTTGGTAAATAAAAAATAAAAATTATATTTATTGTGTGTAACATGATCTGAAACACATGTGCATTGTGGAACGGCCAAATCAAGGACGTGAACACTGGCATTGCATCACATACTTACCAGTGTTTGTGGTAAGAGCAATTAAAACCTAGTCTCTGGTGCCTGTCAAGAATACAAGGTTGCACAGTAGATCTCTTGGACTTCTTCCTCTTGTCTAACTGAAATTTTGCATCCTTCAACCATCATCTCCCACCTGCAGTCTCCACCTCTTCACGCTCTGCTCCTGGGGTTTCAGCCTCTTTAGCTTCCAAAGACAAGTGAGATCATGAGGTATTTGTCATCCTGTTCCTGGCTTATTTCCTTTGATAGCGACTTCCAGCTTCATCCATGTCCTCACAGATAACGGGATTTCCTTTTCTGAAGGCCGAATAGCATTCCTTCATGTACCTGCACCACATTTCCTTTATGCATCCAAGATCGGTGACAGACAGCTAGGTTGATTCCGTAGCTTGGTGATTCTGAATGACACTGCAGCGAACATGGGCGTAGCTATCTCTTCAACACAGTGTTGTTTCCTAGCCCAGTGCCTGGGTGTGGAAAGTGCTAGATCATGTTAATTTATTTATTTATTTATTTATTTATTTATTTTGACAGGCAGAGTGGACAGTGAGAGAGAGAAGGTCTTCCTTTGCCATTGGTTCACCCTCCAATGGCTGCCGCGGCCGGCGCACCGCGCTGATCCGATGGCAGGAGCCAGGTACTTATCCTGATCTCCCATGGGGTGCAGGGCCCAAGCACTTGGGCCATCCTCCACTGCACTCCCTGGCCACAGCAGAGAGCTGGCCTGGAAGAGGGGCAACCGGGACAGAATCCGGCACCCCGACCAGGACTAGAACCCGGTGTGCCGGCGCCGCAAGGTGGAGGATTAGCCTAGTGAGCCGCAGCGCTGGCCAATTTATTTTATTTTATTTTATTTGAAAGGGAGGGAGGAAGAGAGAGAGAGAGAGAGATATCTTCCATCCACTGGTTCACTCCCCAAATTCCCACAACAGCCAGGCTGGGCCAGGCTGAAGCCAGGAACTCAAAACTCCATCAGGGTCTCCCATCTAGATGGCAGGGACGCAGATACTTGAACTGTTATCTGCTGTCTTTCAGGGAGAGCATTAGCAGGAAGTTGGATCAGATGCGGAAGTGCCAGGACTCACATTCAACCTCCAACCTGGAATGCAGGCACCCCAAAGAGTGTTTTAGCCGCTGCACCAAACACCTATCCTGTGGCAGTACTAATTTACATTCACGTCAATAGCTTGCTAGGATTCTAGTTCTCCACATCTTTGTTAAAACCTATCTTTGTTCTTTTTGATAGTAGCAGCTGGCAAGAGATGAGATTTCACTGTGGCCATAACCTGCCTGCCTTTCTCTGATTATTAGAGATGATGGGCATTTTTTGTATTTGTGGGTCCATCATGGTATTTTGATCTTTTAAAAAATGGGTTATTTGTCTTTTTACTATTGAGTTCTTTGAGTTCCTTGTATATTTTGGATATTAACCCTGTCAGAAGCATGGTTTGTAAATTTTTTCTCCCATCCTGTAGGTTGTCTCTTCGTTCTGTTGTTTCTCTTGCTGTGATTGTTAGTGATCCCATTTGTCCATTTCTGCTTTTGTTGCCTGTGAAGCAGGTTAGAAAAGTAAACGAAGGACCGATAGCTCCAGAATTTGTGTTTTACTCAATGTAATTTAGTAAACTACAATTTAGTAATAAAGATTTAGTAATTTTATCTGTCTACACAGATAAAAATGGAAAGCTAGTTCAGGCTCTGTGATATTTTATGAAGGAATTGCTTCTTTGAAAGCAATAGATCCATCCCAGATCTCCCAGCCTCTAAGCACAGTGGCCTCTGCCTCGATCCTGAGATCCCACTTTCAGGAATAAAGACATAACGAGGAGTTCTCAATCTGTATTTTACCATCTTTTTTTAATTTTTTTTATTTTTTTTGACAGGCAGAGTGGACAGTGAGAGAGAGAGAGAGAGAGAAAGGCCTTCCTTTGCCATTGGTTCACCCTCCAATAGCCGCCGCGGCCGGCGCACCGCGCTGATCCGATGGCAGGAGCCAGGTACTTATCCTGGTCTCCCATGGGGTGCAGGGCCCAAGCACTTGGGCCATCCTCCACTGCACTCCCTGGCCACAGCAGAGAGCTGGCCTGGAAGAGGAGCAACCGGGGCAGAATCTGACGCCCCAACCGGGACTAGAACCCGGTGTGCCGGTGCCGCAGGTGGAGGATTAGCCTAGTGAGCCTCGGCACCAGCTGCTAGCTATTCCACTTATAATCCAGCTTCCTACTAAATGTGCAATGCAGGAGGCAGCAGATGGGAACTCAGGGACTTGGATCCCTGCCGCCCATGTGGGAGACGAGGATGGAGTTCTGAGCTACTGGATTTGACCTGGTCCAGCTGCCAACTTTTGTGGGCATTTGGGGAAGCGAGCCAGCCAGTGGAAAATCTTTCTTTGTCTCTCTGCCTCTGTCTCTGTGTCTTTCAAATAAAATGCAAATAAATAAATTTTAAATCTAACTCTTTTAATAACTGATTTTTTGCACATAATCCTGGATTCAGTTCTAAAATCAGGATAAACTATCCTGACTTTAAATCCATTAATCAAAATGCCTTTAGTTTCCATTCCAATAAAGGCAGATAAACAGCCTCTCCAGTCCACTGTGGTTTCAAACATAGCACTCACTGGCTGCCTTTTAAAAGCCTTCAGGGAGGGAATAAATCAACCATTTTTAGTTTTCAGTTTCCCAGGCAGTGAATGGGAGATTCAGTCATTTTCTCAAGTGAAAAAAAAAATTCAATACTTTTCAAACAGGAACTGCACCTCAAATTTCAGAATCAAGTATTTTGAATTTTATTTAAGCTTTTAAAAGCTCAAGCTTGAAGCTTTCAACATAAGATTTTCAAAAAATTCTGGAACCCCTTTTGTCAACGTTAGTAAAACATAGTACAAAGTAACCAACAGTTCTGAGAGCTCTCACCTTAGAGAAGACAGAGATGTGATTATTTATTTCCTGGATTGTTGTCTCTTATCTTTGCTTTCTTAAAGGCACACATGAGTCACACCTACTTGTTTACACGTGCGTCTGTCCAAACACATCAGCTGTTCCGGTTCCAAAAGAGAAGTGAGCTTCCCTTCCCGGCCCTCCCCCACCAAAGAATTTGTCCAGTTGGTTTTTCAAACTGGATTCCAAGATCTTTAGGGCTCCCTCTGGCTCAGAGAGGGTGATGGGAAGGCCTCGAAGACGCTCACTGGCTTTTCAGGTTGTTTAGGGAGAGGATCAAAGAAGGAAGACTTGATTGGGTATCGTGATTTGCTATTATATGAGGGAAAATAACACTTAAATGTCTTTCATTTGAAGACAAGCTGAACAGGAACCAAAAATTATTCTAGCTCTCCGTCGGAGGCCTAGTCTGCCGACTGATAGACATGGTGGTCCTAGATTCCTCATTGATTATGTCCAGTCACTGTCAGGCAATTGACTTCCGGCCTTAAAAATGGTGTCAGCTACATAGTCACTGTTTTGCATATGGATCCGGTAGATTTTTGGAGACATGCTTCAAAAGAGTTATACTGCGATAATGCTTCATCAAAGAGCTTTATTGCAGAGGAGTCATGAAGGCTACTACTGTTTCACTAATCTTTCACCAAAATGTTGTTCTGGCTCCCAGATATAACCGGCTACAGGCTTTTAGGATTGGTAAGGTGATGCCTACATGGAAACACACGGTGACAGCTCCACCCAAAATCTGAGCTGTTTCGGCATTGTATTCCAAACGACTTTTACTTTCACACAACACCTTAATTAAAAACTAGAGCTTCAGCTTGGTAAACCAGAACATAGACCGCTCCTCTTCAAGTGATATGTACATTATCATACACCAGTGAAAATCCAATGCCATATTCCAAGCTGCTGGCCACAGAGAAAACAAACAGAGCAGATGAATTTGGTAGGAAGGACTGGAGTTAGGTTTGGGGTCATTTCCAGCCAACATTCCACTGCCTGAAGGTCAGGAATCCAAATCCTTTCAAATTTGAGCACAGCTGAATGCCCACGCTGAGGCATAATTCAAGCTGTCAAGTGTCTCTTGTCAGTAAAGATGCGGCCGTCTTATGTCAGGCAAAGGGGCAGTCGCTTCTGCTTGCACAGGTCCCCAACTCCCAGCGTGATATCCTAATACATGGTGATTGTGCGGTATTTAGAGAAATCACTTTAGCCAGTGATTGTGCAATATTTAGGGAAATGACTTTTATGGTCTGTCTCAGGATTACGAGTGAGTTAGTGGAGACACGGGTCCAGGACCCCAGGAATACACTGGAAGTTTCCCGATAAACTACAAATACTAGAAGAGGTAAAGCTTGCTCCTCGGATACAGGAGCTGATGTAATGGGACACACACCTGTTTCCTCCCCATTATATTTCTGTTATGTCTCCATATCTGCTCCATCCACCTTGTCTCCCCACTCACTCTTCTTTGTCTTTCTCTGGCTTTTTGTAGGTGTTGGGAGTCCCTACGGAAGATACCTGGCCTGGAGTCTCCAAGCTACCTAACTACAACCCAGGTAACACTGACACAAGCTTCTGCACACTCTGAGAGTTAGCAGTGGAAGGAGGGCATTGGCCACACAGTGTTCTGCTTGCATTGAGAACTTAATAGCAAAGAGAGAGCTAAATGGATTTCTAGATTCTTATATTCCTTCACCAGTCCTTTTATGAGAAGCACTCTGAAATAGTAGTTGAGGTTAGATCAGTGACATTCTGTGAAACACAAGGAACAAGCTGAAAAAGAATTGAAATGACTATCATTTCACATCAGATTCCAAATACAATGACTCCAAAGAACAACTCAAGAGGTGGTCTCACTTTTGAGCCTCCGGGTTATCATGGAGTTTATTTGGTAGATCAGTGATCCTCATAAAGTATGAAAGAAAGCTAATACAATGGAAAGGGGTGGGAAGAGGCTCCCCAGGCTTAGGACAAGCCAGCTCAGATGGCTCTAGATTGTTCTTACCAAGAATTCATCCATTTGTTCTGGACTCGGTCATTATCTATCACACATTTGAGTCTGTTAGTCTGGCTGTGGGAGGTGGATCTGTAAGTGTTGGAAGTACTGTCTGTGAGGAAGTGGTTGAGAAATGGCCCCAAGAGTCAGATTACCCGAGAGTCACATCAAGGGTCCTGAGGCAGAAGGAAGAAGCCAGTCAGATGAGCCACAGGACGAAGGGTTGTTCCAGGAGCTGGAGGAGCAAGTGAAGGCCAGGCCAAAGCTGGACTCAGTGGCAGGATTAATGGGGAGATAGACAGAAGCGTACCGATAAGGACAACATTAGGATGCATACGCTCGAAGCCATATTTACTGGTCTTTATATTCTTCTATCCTCACGTGACTTAATATAAGATTCTCCCAAATTGTTGCCATTACTAACATTGGTATGAGATTTTCCTGGCTAGCGTCCAGGTGAGTAAGAAATTTAGAGATTAAAGGAAGAAAACAAAAGACATGGGGAGCTGGGATTCTTTTCTTCTTGTCTCCAGCATCTAACACTTTTGCTAAAGCAGCTATACACTGGGATCGTGTATCTTGAACTGGTCAGGGTTACAGGAACTCTTCACAGAGCTCAGGACTAACTGCAAAGTCCTTAAAGCCGCCTTGTGAATGGTCATTTCCATCGTTTAATGGCCTTGGAATCACTTACGAATGGTTTCCTATTTCGAATGCTTTTGCCTGAGTTGAACGGTGAGAAAAATGTCCCTCATTCCAAAAGTCTTGGAATCGTGCGTTTTCCTTTTGCTCTGCGCGAAAAACAAAGGTTATGCTCTTGTAGAGACTGTGGACTGTGGTCCAGTCTACAACAGTAACTCCTGTCTCTGGGTACAACCTGGTTCCTGCCTGCCTTGTCCACTCAACTCTCCATCTGGGTGAAAATGGGACCCTTTACTTTCCTCGGCTTCCTGACATGGATGCAAGCAGAAGGTTAGGGTGACAGATGGGTGCGGAGAGCAATGGGGATGATGTCAAAACAAAGCTGCCATTTTCAGTATGAGCACAGGTTGTTCCCCAAGCCTCACACGTGTGGGTTTCAGGTTGGTCCAGGCAATAAACAAGGATCTCTAATACAGAGTGCTTTGGTGAGAATAATAGTGCTAGAAACTTGGACAAAATGCTTCCCTTCTGATTCTTTGCTAAATAAGACACTGGGGTTCCAATTAAATAGAAATACTTTATGTTTTTCATTTTGGTCTTATTTCTAAGTAAAATCTAAATTTCTATTTATAAAGAAAATTCTCCAAGCCCAGCATCAGTATGTTCAAATTCTGCATCGCTTTTCTAGTAGGATTCAATTTCACTCAAACCAGTCCTCATTGTGAAGCACCTGCCATCTGCTAGGTGCTATGCAGTGTTGCTGGGGCTACAGGGATGGCTGTGGTGGATTCCTGCACCTCTGGAGCGGGGCTTTGGATCCATTCGTCCACACTCGTTCACCAATTCTCTTGTTTCTGGGGTACTCATTTTTGAACCTTGCTTCCATAGGCTCAGGGAGCTTGTGGTAAGGGCCAGGCTGAGCTTAGGAAAGAAAGGGAGTTGTCACCTTAGCCACATCAAGATTTCTAACCATCTTTATGAATCTTAAAAGTCCAGCATGTCTTGGGCGTGGGATCGGTACTATTGCTAACTCACTCATAGGACTGTGTTTCAAAAGGGCCATTAACATCTGTCAGACAGGAGCATCCCCTTGTGTCAATCGAAAGATCCTTTTGGGCCCCACCCACCCATCTCCATTCCTGAGCTGTGGCTGCTGCTGCCATACACCTGAATTTCAATAATTAAGGGGAACCAAAGAGGAGATGGGAGCCAGAAAAACGTCACAGGTGAGACCTGTGTTAACACCATTCTGGACAAGCATTCTCTTCCATTCCTTTTCATTCTAAGGAGTGGCGCCTCCAAACTTGGCATTCAGCTGGTATAATTTTGAGGGAGCTTGGTGGCTCCGGACTTGAGGGACCCACCCAGTGTCCATCCTTGTCCACTCTGTTGTTTCTAGCACCGTTGGAACTCTGTCTGGGAGAACAATATAGCTTCTGTTTGTCCAGGGCTTTTAAAAATCACCTGGTGCTAATGCCGCGGGACAAGTTTCTCTGATGAGTTACCTGTTTTCTTAGGGCTCTGGAAGGCAGGTTTCTAGCCATCAATTCAGGCTCTTGCGCCTGATTCAGTCTGGAAAAGGTGAGCGGGCTGTGTGAGTTTTAGAGACTGCCCCCTTCCCTCCCTCCTTGCTTGCTGCCTTCTTTCCTTCCCTCCCTCCCTCTCTCCCTGCCCCCCCTCCTGCCTTCCTCCCTTTCTCTCCTTTCTTCTCCCCCACTCTCCATTCTAAGCAAGCCGGCTGAGAACTCCGTGTCCTCCACTTCAAAGGGCCAGTTGTCTTATTTTGATGTGGGCAGATTGAGAAGTAGGCTTTGAAAAGTAGGCTTTTTTTGTTTAATCT
Source organism: Oryctolagus cuniculus (assembly GCF_051225735.1). NCBI lineage: Eukaryota > Metazoa > Chordata > Mammalia > Lagomorpha > Leporidae > Oryctolagus > Oryctolagus cuniculus. The sequence continues at coordinate 38,114,905 of NC_142869.1, read as the reverse complement.
TTTCTCCTGGGATAGCTTTCAGAGCAATATATCCAAGTGTCAGTGAGGGGGTTCTGAGGAGCACGGATTCCCAGACTCTCAGCAGGATCATTCTCTAACAGAAATATAAAAGTGAAATATTAAAAACCCTGGAACGTGAACTCCATCTGCAGAGTAGCCGGTGTCTTGCCTGCTCGCACCATGGGAAAAAAAAGATCTTGAAAAAAGAGGGAGGAGAGAAAAAGTGCTTTGAGTAAGAGGTTTACAGGTTTAGTAGAGCATAGTAACACCCCCTCAAAGAAGTGGGTGTTGCTGTGTGACCCCCCAAAACGCTCCTGCTTTGACTCTGCCGCCAAACACTCAGCCTCCCTGGCAACACACCCCCTTTTCACACGCGAACCGAGGCGCCCCTGATTGGCTCAACAATAAACCGGTCACACTTGCTAAAGGGCTGCCATCTTTCACACAATTAGCCAAGACACATTAATCAAACTGGCGGGGAACTGGGGCTGAGCTGGCCGCCTCCGTGGGGGAAGGGAGAAGTGCCAGCGGCGACGCCTAAGAGAGGCCACAGGAAGCCAGAGGGAATTCTACCATCAGGGAGCCAGCAGAGGTTCGAGTCCCAGTTGCTGCCATGACTGAGATGTGGCCTAGAAGACCCTCGAAGCTCAGAGCACACGCGATGGTCATCTTAGGCTAAAATGTGCTAAGACCATGGTGTGAATTTCAACGATGGACTCCCATGGGCAGTTTTAGAAAATTCCTGCAGCTTTCTTAGCTCCCCCTTCCACGCCCAAGAAAAGGCACTTGGGAGTCACAGTCATTCCCCTTTTGTGCCCCCAGCACTGCGGAGGGGCCAGGTGGTCCGCGGACCTGCCATGCCGTGGGGGGTGGGGCTCACTCTGAGCAAACAGGAAGAACGCACGCATGTTTCCGAAGTAGGGAAGGAGGCAGAGTCAATTAAGAGAAAGTCCTTACTGGCAACGTGCTGTTGTTGAACGAAGTCTTTGAAGGACACTAGCCATAGTTCATTTTGAGAAGGAAACACATCAACACGAGTATTTTCATCATCACGTTTTCTGGCTTTTCCAATGAATTCCCTTTGGACAGATTTTTCCCAGTGGCAATAAGGTCGGACCTTAGAGACCGGCTCGCTACAGAATCGTGTAAGGCTTTGAAGAGCATCAGCTAAATATTTAGACATTTCCCGGCTAACGCGAACGCCCAGGCGCTGTCTCATTAGACGCAAAGATCCCGTGATAAAGAGAGACTTTCCTGCTGCCCACATGATTGCAGCCCAGTTGTGGTTTGTAACGTGTCATTGATTGTTTCATCCGACTCCTCTGGCTCCCCTGAAAGGGCCTGTCGCGGCTCTGTTTGCTTCCTTAAACACGGTTTTTGAAAGCGCTCACGCTGTGTGAGCTCAAATCCTAGCATTAATGTACTGCTGAGTTCATTTCACCACACTCAAAAGCGCTGAGTTTAAATCCCTCTCAATTCCATTGGAGGCACCCGAAGACTTTATCCTGCCCCACTAATGGTTCCAAGTTTACATCTAGATACTGGGGGTCAAGGACGGGAGAGGATTTAGAAATAGCAGTGCATGACATTAGTCAATGCATTTGCCAAATTGGCAATTAGTGTTCTTGATGTGCATGCAAAGCATTTTGTTCCTGTTCTTTGATGCTTGTTCCCAGAGAGAAGGGAAGAGAGTCCTTCGAGGCCTTCAAACTTTTTAAAGAAATATCTGTGAAAAATCATGCCTGATTTGTGACAGGAGCTCAGCGGCGCGGAGGCTTCTGGGGTTATCCTGGTCCCTTCCCTCCCAGGGAAGAACATCGCACGCGGGAAGTTCTTCCACTGGAAGAACGCAGCGGAGCTCAAAAGGCAGGAAAGTGGTAGAAAAAGCCCGGTGGGGACCACAATCAGCTGTCCTATTAAGGGACACAGATCCTGGCCATGCCCGGCTCTTTTTCCGCGTGCCTGCCGTCCCCGCTTCTGGCCACCAGGTGGAAGCAGGCAATAACAGGGATGCAACGCCGGCATCAGCCAGCCAGGCCGCCTCTCTTTGCCAAGGGCTTGTTTGGACTTTAAATCCAGCGTGAGAGCTTCCTGCCTCTGACACCCTCTGTGGGACAGGGGGTGATTAAAATCCAAAACGATCCTCATCCCCAAAAGGGCTGGGTGGCTTTGTATTCGAAGGGTTCTGATCCAAGTCTCGGTGCGTTTGCTGCGAACACGATCTGAGCTCATCAGGCCCACGGCGCCAGGTTCTTCAGCGAGGGCGCTATTCCGCGGTGGGGACCAAGTGGGGAAGAGAGTAAGCCTGGCCCTAACTGCGGGCGGAACCTCTGTACGGAATGGCACGTGCAAGTGCCCTGTTGCCATCTTGGGGCACTTGGAGAAGTTCCTTTTTTCTGGAGACTTTTCTCCCAGGCTCACGAAGAGGCGATGCCTCATTGCAAAGCTCGCTCTCCTTCCACTGGGGCTGTGTCCCTCTGTTTATCTTGCAGGGCAGTGCCGAGAAAGAGAGAGAGAGAGAGAGAGAGAGAGAGAGAGAGAGAAAGAAAACCATGGAACAGCATCTGCCACAGTGCCCGGCTTTCAGTAGGTGCTCAATAAAAGCTGGCTCCTGTTCTGTTTTCTGCATCTGTAGATGCCCTGTTGCTCAGGGACAAGTGTGCGAGAACTGACGCTCTCCCGATGTCTTCACTTATAGCCCCTCTAGAAGCCTTGGCCTCTTTCTAGCTGTCGGGCACATCTCCAGGGGCCAGAATTCACTTTGGTTTGTGCTCGCTTGGGCCTCTGTGGTGCCTGAACTCCCACGTGGTAAGAGCCGACCTCAGCCCTATGACACTGATCTCAGTCAGCATGAGTGCCTGTTAGGGCTGTCTGTCTGGCAAAGGGTCCATGCTGCCTTCAGCACCTGCACTGCTGCGAGATGACTGCCCATGCTGTGCCCACGCCCCTAACCTGTGTCATCTACGTGCCACCTAGTGGGCACCCAGCAAGGGCTCCGAAATCTCAGGCAGCATGAATGTTCCCATTGTTCATTGCTCCAAACGTGGGGAAGTGGGAGGAAGGCTGGAGTTTTCTGCAGAGTAAACCCAACCACGTCTGGTGCCTTTAGCATTTCACACATGCCCCCTAACCGGCACATTAGTGGGTGCTCAGTGGATGTTTGTGAAATAAATCAATGACTGGGAATTAGACACCGGGGTTCCACTTCCAGCTGCAGCCTCTAAGAGTAATAACTCTGCTTCCGACTGCTTTGCTAAGAAAGAATCTGTAAAGAGTTATTCACCTTATTCCTGGGTAATAGTAACTACTGTTTATCAGCCACCACTATGCATTAGGCATTTTACATACATTAAGCTACATTGATTCCCAAAGCCCTAGCAGAAAGAGGCACCCATGAGAGAGCTGAGGCTTTTAGAGGTGTGCATCACGCCTAGGGTCACCCAGCCAGGAAGCGGCCGCCCAGAACATCCAGGCCTTTTAGACCCCAAGGTGAAGTTCACCACAGTATTCCGCGTGACCTCAACAACCAAAGGGCAACCGTATTGATTTGGTCGTTAAAACAATGCCCTAGACTGGAGACCAGCTAAGAACATTTTTCTAAGTCTAGTTCCAAATGACCCTGTTCTCGGATCTGTGAGCTTGGCCCCATGTTCCTGGAACGCAATGTGAGTGGAGTCCCCACCCTGGGACCCCAGCGGCCCTCCCTCGCCACAGCTAATGAAGCCACTGGCGCTCACCAAATCTCTGAAGCCCGGCTGGGCTCATTACCGTCTCGCTTCTGGAGTGCAGCCGAAGGCTCCCGGGGAGTTACTATTAACATCTTTATTAACCCGTCCCCCACATCAGTCAGTGAAATTAATTTAGATACACAGCCCACTTTGATCTTCATTAATAGTTTCTTCTAGTTTCTACATTTATTTTTAGTTTCCTTATCTTTAATTTATTTGGTGGCAATTATTAGTTTTTAATTGAGGGGGAGTAGATGATCTTAATTAAGATTAGGAAAATTGCAAGTGAGTGAAAGCAGGTATAAAATATTTTTAAAGTCAAATGCTGCTCATATGTATAATTTTTACTTATCAATTTAAAAAACAAATTTTTTAAATGTTAAAAGTAGTAAAGCAAAACCTTGCTATATTCTTTCCAAGTTCAGGAAGAAAAGAAGCCTAGTGGTGCTGAGTGTCATGGAACTGGCTTCAAGCAGAGGCTCTTTCCCTGTCTTCACAGCCAGCGCCTTGCACGATCAACCTCTGTAAGACGTAGAGTAGGGCACAGAAACGGGCTATCTGCAGTAACTGACATTTTCCCCCCATTTTGTTTAAAAAGGCAGAGAGTCAGAGACGGAGATCTTTCATCTGCCTTCTCACTTCCCCAGATGCCCACAACAGTCAGTGCTGGGTCAGACCAAAGCCAGGAACCCAAAACTTAATCCAGGTCTCCCACATGGGTGGCCGGGACCCAAGTATGTGAGCCACCATCTGCTGCCTCTGGGGTGCACAGTAGAGAAAGCTGGAGTTAGAATCGGGACCCAAACCAGGCACTCTGACATGCAATGCGAGGATCCCACGCAGGGAATTTCAGGGTGGATTTGAGTGGAGGAGACATTAGCTACTTGCAGTGCTAATGTTATTAGAAGAAGATGACTAGAGGAAGATGGTTTTCTCCAGATGAGCAAGAGAGGGACTTCTCAGAGACAAGAACTAGACCCAGAAGGGCAGGAAAGCAAGGACCCAGCCACGCGCCCCTCAGCCACAGGGACGCGGTCTGAGAAAGGCATCTGAGAACATCACACAGTGAACTTACCCAGGTGGTGCAGGTCACTCGCTCGACGTGGCTTCTCCATGCCACCAAGAGACATGGGAGACACAGACGTACGAGGCTGCTGCTGGCCTGCCATGGCACACTGTGTTTTGTTTTGTTTTTGTTTTTGTTTTTTTTTAAAGATTTATTTATGGGCTGGCGCCGCAGCTCACTTGACTAATCCTCTGCCTGCAGCGCCAGCACCCCGGGTTCTAGTCCCGGTTGGGGCGCCGGTTCTGTCCTGGTTGCTCCTCTTCCAGTCCAGCTCTCTGCTGTGGCCCGGGAAGGCAGTAGAGGATGGCCCAAGTGCTTGGGCCCTGCACCCCATGGGAGACCAGGAGGAAGCACCTAGCTCCTGGCTTCGGATCGGCGCAGCGCACCGGCCTTAGCGGCCATTTGTGGGGTGAACCAACGGAAGGAAGACCTTTAAAAAAAGATTTATTTATGTATTTGAAAGGCAGAGTTGTTACAGAGAGGCAGAGGGAGAGGGAGAGAGAGAGGAGAGAGAGGTCTTCCATCCGCTGGTTCACTCCTCAGATGGCTGCAGTGGCTAGAGCTGAGCTGATCCAAAGCCAGGAGCCAGGAGCTTCTTCCAGGTCTCCCACATGGGTACAGAGGCCCAAGGCTTTGGGTCATCCTCTACTGCTTTCCCATGCTATAGCAGAGAGCTGGATGGGAAGTGGAGCAGCTGGGTCTTGAACCAGCACCCATATGGGATACCAGCACTGCAAGCAGCGGCTTTACCCATTACGCCACAACAGCAGCCCCATGGAACACTGTTTTATAGTCAACTTTCTTTTTCAAGCAGAAGGAGTACGGTCTAAAATAAGTGATGTAGAGTATAGTAGAATACATAAACCAGTAACATAGTCACTTATTATCAAGTATCCTGTATTGTGTGTGCTATACTTTCATATGACTGGCAGCATGGTAAGTCACCACAAACATAAATAGTACATTGCGCTGTGATGTTTGGACTACTATGACGTCATTAGGCCACAGGAAGTTTTCAGCTCCATTTTCATCTTGTTGGGCTGCTGTTATAATCAATCCATCGTGGACTGAAACTTCACTAAACATCACATAACTGGATCTGATAATATACAAAGCAGATGAATTGCTCAAGTTAATTGGAATGTTGCCTTTGTGCTGGGCCACATATCCAGATTAACTAGAGGTAGAAAGGTAGAAATGGGGACCAGATTGGGAAGTGCCTGGTAATCATCTTAATGATTTGGACTTCGACCTATAAGCACAGAGAGGGCATTGGATGCTTTTTACCAGGGCATGAGATGACAGAGTTTAGTTTTATAAAAAGTTGCTGGAAGACTCCATGTAGAATTGGGTTGATGGTAGATGAGACCAGAGCAAAGTGGCAATGCTTTAGAAGACAAATCGCAAGTCTCCAGCAGTACAGTGGCAAGGGATAAGGAGAGAAGAGGACACATCTACAAAGCATATAGGAGGTGGTCAGTGGGAGGCGTGACTGCTAGGATCTGAGCTGGGGGCAGAAACCTATCTCTGACGGGTGGGAGCATGATAGAGCTATTGACTGCCTTAGGCAATAAAGGGAGAAAGTAGTGAGGACCCAGAAGGTTTCAACATTGTGAAGTTAAGATACCTTCAGGACCACCAAATGGAGATATCTGAAAATCAGTGAGAAATGCAAGCCTGTAATTACAAGAGGACAATCCAGAAATACACAATTGGAAGTCATCTGCTTAAAGAGGTATTTAAAGCTCCAAGTGTGAATTCAATTGCCCAGGGGGCAGTGCTCAGAGAAAGGAGAGAAGGCCAGGATGGAATCCCACACTGAAGAGCCGGGAAGAGGAAAAGGAGCCTTTGGAAACGGAAAAGGACTAAAGAGGACAAGGAAATCATAATAAATAATAATACCATGGAAACCCCACCATAAGCTCGCTGGGGGAGAGCCAGGTACCGTGTCTGTGTATTCTCATTGTGGAGCCCAACAACTGCATGTGGTAGCCCTTCCATACAGAAGGAACTTCAAGAAGTTCATGGAATAGTGGGGTTTTAACAGAAGTTAATTTTGATGTGAAACATTTTTAGAACTCATGCAGTTTTTTCATGACATGCTTTTTGCGTGAACATTTTGATGGCCCCATGTATGTGTAAAGACTGCAGGGGAGGACAGATGTCAAATGATGCATCACTGACTGTGATAACTGCGGAAAAGCATGCTCAGGCTATGGCTCGAAGGTCATTTGTTGCAGCGGAGACATTCGCCGTGGTACTGGCCCTGAGAAAGGCGACTCCTGACTGCGCCCAATCCTTCCACCTGCCCTTCCTGACACAGACCTTAGGAACAGGATCCAGGGGATGGGGTATTTTCTTAGAAGCCACAGAAACTATGAGTTGCAGCACCAAACTCAATGTCAAGGAGTATCCTTGGTGAGAGCATCATCTCATAGAGTCCCAGTAACTCAAGGAAGGATCTAAAGCCCGGCAAAGGCTGAAGGGAGCTTCTGTGTCAGCTCCCTGAAGAGTGGAGCCAGCAGGGGGAGGGATGAGTGTGTGTGTGTGTGTGTGTGTTTAGGGTAGGGGTGAGGTGCAGGTGGGTGAAACAGAGCTACAGGTTTGTTAGTTACTGCTTGAGATAGCAAAATAAGGCCAGCAACATTATCAACTATTTAACCATATGGTATCTCAAGAATGTATTGTATTCAGGAAATTCCAGAGATGTAGTTCATAGACCACAGCATAAGATAACCTTAGGGTGCTCGTGGCAAGTCTGTAGTAACTAGAAAATGTTTTACCTTGAGCTAAGACTCCAAATGGTCCCAGGGATGTTTTATCAATCAATCAACAAATCTCTGTTGACTAAGGTTACCATACTTGAGTCCATTGTGAAATGAGCTTTCTAAATCCTTTCTGGAAAAGGGACTGCTTTTCACTGCGACAGCAATCATCCTTCATTTCATCCCACTTAGTTTGGAAATTAAAATGTTCTGCTTCTTTACTTTTTTGCAACTTCCATGGCTTTTCCTGCCTTGAATTCCAATTGAACGCAAACGAGAGAGCTCTTTTCAAGAGAGCTGCAGAAGGAGGAGATGGAGAAAAATCTGGTGTAATAATTTACTATTATCGTTGGAAGGAGAAGGGAAACAAGCTACCTCCAGACCTATTATTTTTAGAAGCTATTAAGGCCAGAGGAGCAGACTCCTCTTGAAATGGCGCTGTGTAAAATGCCTGTCTGTTTGTGGATCATTCTCGCATTGATCGCTTGCAGCTTAACTACTGGGAAAAATCAATGGGAGAGAGACAAGGTCATTCAGCGTCAGGTTATCTGCATCAGAGTGGGAGGGTGGCCACAGACAAGCACTGGGCTCGGGCTCAGCTTCCTAGCAGCTCCCTGGTGGACCCTGAACACATCAACCCCTCGATCCCGCTCATGGAGCTACAGAATAGACATGGGGGTGGGGAGAGTCAGCACAAATCTGTCCCGAGTTCAGGAGGTAGTTACTCCCGGGTCCTGGTAGAATTTAGGAGAATAGAGTCCTCTTGCTTTGTCCTGCTTGCTCCTTCACACCCTCGAGCGGCATATTAAGCACGTGACAGACACCGCGTTCTACAATGTTCATGTGCACTGATGAATGGAAATCTCACTGCAACCTCACGGGAGGAAATGAGCCTCTGGGACGTGTGCGTGTCGCTGGTGAGGGCCGAGCCTGCCCTCGCGCTGGGCCGGCAGCCCCTCTGCTAATCTTAGCTCCTCCCTGGAAACATCTGGAGACCATTAAAGACAAAATAACCGCACCACAGCTAACCAGCGCCTGGACCCTCCCCAGCAGCAGGGGGGCGGAGCCAGGATGGCCTGGCTTGTGGAGTCCCCGAGGTGAGGTTCATGAGCAGTTCTGCCATGGTTAGACCACGCCACCTCTCTAAAATGAGGGAAGAAGTGGGCCAGCGCCGTGGCTCACTTGGTTAATCCTCCGCCTGCGGCACCAGCATCCCATATGGGTGCCAGGTTCTAGTCCCGGTTACTCCTCTTCCAGCCCAGGTCTCTGCTGTGGCCCGGGAGGGCAGTGGAGGATGGCCCAAGTGTTTGGGCCCTGCACCCACATGGGAGACCAGGAGGAAGCACCTGGCTCCTGGCTTTGGATCGGCGCAGCGCCAGCCATAGCGGCGCTCTACCTGTCAAATAAAAAACAACAACAACAAAAAAGTATAAAATGAGGGAAGAAGAAGAAGAAAAGGCCGGAGACCAACATTCACGGAGCCCTCTCCAATGCGACCTGCCGCACCTTACCCAATCGTCCCAACAATGGGAGCACTGATGCCCATTTTACAGACTTGGAAACTTGCTCAGTTACTTAACCAGAGAGGTGAAGCAATTTCCCTCAAGTCCTCGAGTTCATAAGAGGCAGAAAGGAAATCAGTCTGAGTCTGTGTTTCTGTTCCCACGCCGAACAGCAAGGAAACACACCTCTTGCCGAGGATCCAGAAGAAATCAAACCAGGCTTATCCGAACAGGAGCTCAGAGCAAGTTAGAATTTCAGTAGAGGGAGATCCTTGTAGAAGGCTCCCGAGGACAGCCACAAGGCAGAAATCTGGGAGAGCAGGGAGAGAACCATGGCACACGGGCAACGGAAAGAGGCAGGAAAAAGAGACAACGAGGAAAGACGTGGATTATCCTTGCTGTGTTGGGTCTCTCAGCCCTGTGCCGCAGGAACTGTAATGTTAGCCCCCTTCTGCAGACGGGAAAAGTGAGGCCCAGTTAAAAGCTAAGCAACACCTTCAGGTCACACCGCTGCTATAAGTGGCAGGGCAGGGACTCAAACTCCAGGTCCGGGGTTCAGCCCTGCTGTTTACACTGCCCGTCACTTTTTAAAGGAACACAAAGAGGAAGGAAAGGCAAACTGGATTTATTTTGGTTAATGCTCAGAGAAGTCATGATCCTTGCCTCACTGAGCTCTTTCGGCATCCTTGTGGGGAGACCCCGACCTGCAGCCTAGGTTGAGGACCTGAGGGCAGACAGGATCGGTGTAGCTTGCTTTGAGCCTCAGCAGCACAGTCAGTCGGCAGACCCTCACATGTGCCCATTTAGCTAACTCCTGACGCGGGCTCCATCCTGACGCGGGCTCCAGGACAGCATGGAGGTACAGGTAGTAGTGAAAGGCCAGGGGCAGGCATTTAGCCCAGTGGTTACAATGCCACATCCTCGATCAAGGTAGCGGAGTTTGATTCCTGGCTCCGGCTCCTGACTCAGCTTCCTGTTAGCGCAGACCCTGGGAGGCAGCAGTGATAGCGCAAGCCACCCACGTGGATGGCGTAACCAGCTCCAGGCTTCAGCTCTCACCAGCCCTCGATGTTTTAGGCATTTAGGGAGTAGAATAGCTGTTAGTGCTTCTCTCTCTCTCTCTCTCTCTCTCTCTCTCTCTCTCTCTCATAATGTTAATTTTGACAAAATACTCATGGCCAAAAAAGAAGCAAACAAAAAACCCACAGCACATAGAGCTCTAAGAAGGAAAAAGAGAAGACAAGAAAGGGTTTAAATGGACTTCATTATGTTGATTGGAAATTGCAAAATGACAGAATGAGGAAATATCCTAATTTTGCTTGGTCAGGGAAGAACTGTAAACAGGCAGCAGAAAGGGACTTTGGAAATAAACATGTTAAACAAATGCCCACTTCTTATCTTTTACAGACTATTTTGAATTCAGCCAAAATCATACTGCACGGAAACTAAATAGCTTGTATATACAAGTGCTTCCCTTAATACCCACCTGGGACTCTAAAGTGCCAGCCGAGTGGTCCACACTTGATTGCATCTGACCTTGAAAACCCAGCTTAAATCGCCTTCTTTGATCACTGCTTTCACCCTACAACTCTTGGTACTATAAATTCAATTCTTAATTGAACTGACTTTTGAAATTCCAAAGGAATCCAGTCGTCCCTCGCTAGGCACAGGGGATCCGTTCCAGGCTCGGCCTCCATGGATAGCAAAACCCACAGATGCTCAAGTCTCTTAGATAAGCACCGTCATCTTTGCATATGTATAACCTACGCACATCTTCCCGGATCATTTAAATCATCTCTAGACTACTTAGAAGACGTAATACAACGCAAATCGCTGCTTTGTGTATTCTTTAGGGAATGATGGAAACAAGCCCCAAGGCAGGTATTTTCCCAAATACTTGTATTTTCCATCCACGGTTGGTTAAATCCCTGAACACAGAACCTAGGGATTAGGAACTGATGGCAAGGGCTGGTTACATATGCCTTTTATTCATATAATAAAGTTGTGTGAAAACAGGCATAGAAGCAGAAAGCGTGGTTACCCATTTGCACTGCCACTATGCTCTGAGGATCTCCCAAGTCTTTCTATGCACAACCCAACACGAATGTCTGTATTCTCCAAATAAGCTTTTGCCCAACTATGACTAAGTTCTTCGTTGTGATACACAGTCTTGGTTTATCCTATTTGTATAGGAGCTGGGAGGAGAGATCTCTAAGACCAAAGCAATTACATCATTCCCGACCTAAGACAAATACCAGCCAGCAATATCATTTTACGCGAGAGCTGAACTGCTCTCTGAGAGTGGAGTGGGAAAGATGGGGGATTTGGTGAGGAGCAGCATCAGCGTCCATCCTCCACAGCCCCTCCCGAGGCCTTGCCTAGAGAAAGCATTCAATCCGTGAATGAGAAATTGTTCCCTTTCAGAGTCGGTGCAGTTGGGGTTAAACAGTGGGTTAAATACTGTCAATGCCAGGGATAATAGAAACACATGTACCCAAGTGTAAATGTTATAGAGTGCGCCCAAGAAAATTCTAACTTCTATTATCGCCCACTTTGGATTATTCCAACCAGGATTCATTCCCGTTTTTATTTCATGTGGCATAAAACGAGCCCCTCCCCTTCCACTGTGTCTGAGTCTCTGAGACACTGTGGCATGACTTCATGCCTGCATGTCTGCTTTGTTCTCCCAAATGAATTGTAAAGTCGGCAAGGGAGGGAGATTTCTTTTACATTCTCCCCAGCACTTAGTTCATGCTCCGCACTGTATGTGTTAAATAAATGTTGACTCTTCTGAATAGGAGGTGGTCTTCAAAAAGTTCATGGAAAAAGGCATAGTAGGAAAAAAAATTGTGCCTGGATTTCAATTTATTTTTTGCACCAAGATAAATTTAGCTCTTGAATTTTGCTTTTCTGCAAACTTTTAGAAGTACCTTTATTATCAGTTTGCCGGGGTTGCACTTGCCAAGTCCCACCGAACGTATGGCCTGGCAGTTCTGGAAGCTGGGCGGGCTGAAATGGAGGCGTGTGCAGAATTGAATCTTCTGAGGGCTGCGGGCAGCATCTCTCCTTGGCTTGCAGATGGCTCCCACCTCTGTGTGTTCACATCCTCTTCCCTTGTCAGGACAAGGCCAGTCGACCTGGGCCACCCGCACGACTTCATCTTAACCCATCCCGTCTGCAATGAGCCCATTTCCATAGACACTTTCAAAGTATTTGGAGTTAGGGCTTCAACATGAGTGTTTATGGAAGGTGTGGGGGTGGGGGTGGGGGTGGGGGAGGGAGCACACAGTTCAGCCCATAATGGTTACCTAAACCCACCCCATTCAGATGCCAGAACTTGGGAGATGTGGCCTTGGAAGGCATTCATTAGCCCACGTGCTGCCTAATGCATGTTTGTTTCTTCATGTGCATTTCCAGAATGGTTCCACCTGCCGAAGCCTCAGAGCCTTCAGAACGTCTGTGACAGGTGGGCATCGCTTTGGAAAGTCACCCTTAAGCAGGCTGGAGGGTCATCTCCCTGCACAGCAGCCCCTGAGCCCCTCGAAGTGGGAAGACGCCCCCGCCAGAGCCAGCACCCCTGGGAGTGAGTCTGTTCCGTCTTTCCCTAGGAACCATTTCACTTGCAGTGAGTTTGGTCATTAAAATTGCTGTGTGCCCCTCCGCCACGGCCCAGGCCCTGAGAACCAGGGTGCACTGGCCTGCGAGCAAACCTAGTGGGTTTATTCTTCTCTGACACAGAGAAACCAAATAACCTCATTGAGTGGCCCTTGGAGGGGGACTTGATTCATGGAGGTCATGCTTTCCCAGGCCCTCTCTACCCAGTCTCGGCTCAGACCAGGGCAGACTTTTATTACCAGCTTTCAACAAATCCCTAGTTTTCTTTTGCAGAGTAAAACAGATAATAGAGACATTCCGGGAATAGCTAGCTAACTAAGCTGTGCCAGGCAACGTCGGGGCCCAGAAGAGCGGCACTGTTTTCGGACAGTGACCAATTACAATAACCAGTATTATTTGATCTGAGAGTAATTAGCCGAGGCTCTGTTCTTTTTGCTTCAGTGAGGAGGCAAAAAGGGCAGTGGGGAAAACATCAGAGACAGGAGAAACGAGCTCAAATGTCAAAGCAAAACACACTCTCGCAGGTGGGGAGGGGACGGCGAGGGGGGAGGGGCTGCCCCCGCCCGGATCCCGGCTGAGCACGTGACCGCCATCCTCGCCTGGAAGTGTGGTGGCGGTGGCCTCCCCTGTCCCCCTGCTCACGCGCTCTAAAAGGCTTCCACGTCGTGCAGTGAGCACCAGGGCGCACACAGTGAAGCACGTGGGGGCTCGTGGAACTCTGGACAACCAAAGGCCTTTTGACCCAGAGGGACCTGCGGTAACCGGTAACCGGAATTCGCCATTATTTGGAGTCAGGTGCCCGGGAACAGCTCTTTACCATTTCAGCCACAATGGGCAAACTGCTTGCCAGCCGTGGCTCACTGATGCTGAGCTGGAGAGATCTGGACTTCAGCACGTCTCTGGCTTTCTTTCCTTTTGCTCTTGGCTTCCAAAATCAATGGTAACTCCAAACCTGCAAACCACAGTTACACCTGCTGCTGCTGCTGTTGCTGCTGTCCCGTGGCTCTGCCCCCAGCCCTTCCTTCCAGAGCTGAGCGGGACTTGAACTCTCTGAATATCCCCATGACACTCATCACCTCGACCCATTCCCTTGCTCCTGGCAATTTCTGCTTGCCTTTGTTCACACTTTTGGCTTCTCTCAGTTCAAGTCTTCAAAGCAAAGAGTCACGTCTAGAGCGAGCCACAGGTGGCTACTTAAATTATTTTAAGTTCAATTTAAAATGCGGTTGGTCAGTTGCACTAGCCGCATTCTGAGGGCTCCTTAGCCATGTGTGAGCGTGGCTACCATATTGGATGGAGCAGACATCGGAATAACTCTATCACAGGAAGTGATGTTAGATGGTGCTAGCCTAGGTTAAAAATGCTAAGCCCTGTGGAAAGGACTAGCGTTAGGTGGGAGGTGTACTGTGTGCCCAGCAGATGGCTGCATATAAGAGAATGATTACCTTTAAAAAAAATAAAACAGACTTGCGCATCTTCCACTGCTTTCCCAGGTCACGGCAGAGAGCTGGATTGGAAGTGGAGGGGCTGGGTCTTGAACCAGCACCCATGTGGGATGCTAGCACTGCAGGTGGCGGCTTTACCCACCACGCCACAGCACCAGCCCCACATGTTTACCTTTAATCCTTCCAAATGACGTGCCTGTGCCAAAGAGAACTAAGGCTCAGAGTCGTTCACCAGCATCCTCAGGGTTGTCCAGCTAAGCTAGCGGCGGAGACAGGCCTCGCCTGATCCTCGGGTCTCTGAGTGAATGAGCCGCAAGTGTGGGGGACCGAGAGCAGCCGGGGCGTCCCTGGCTTTCCTCCCCGATTCCTACAGAGCAGCAGTGGAACCGTGCACAGGCCCGGGAGCAGTTCTCAGGGCCTTGCGACAGCTGTGACGGTGACCTCTTCACCGTGGACCTAATAAGTACACACTCAGGGTTTAGACGGACGAACTGTAGGACAGCTTATCCAGGGCGTTTCTTCCTGGGGCCGGATGTGCAGCCGCCTCTGGGTATCTAACTACACAGATGCGAAGCTCCTTGTAGAAAAAAAGTCTGTACATTTCAGTGTAGATGCAATTTTTTTGTTGTTCAAGATTGATTTCCTATCCACAGTGGGTTGAGTCCCGGCTGCAGAACGGGCAGATACAGAGGGCTGCCTTCTCGTGGGCGTCTACTTTACGGCCACATCCTAAACTGAGAGCATTGAAAAGTATGCATTCTATCCCTGCCCTTTTCTTCTTTCTAGGGGAAAAAAAATCAGAACTCTGTCTCGCTCACGGTGGCAGCCTCATTCTGCACCACAAAGACCAGTGGCAGCACGGGGAGTGGGAGAGCTGGCTTGTGTTAAGAAATTCAAACGGTTGTCTCAGACCCCTGAGCGCCTGAGATCTGAGATGTGTTGGGAGTTGGGTTGGTAGACTGTGTTTCGTGCAGTCACAGAGCCTGATTTTCCTTTTAGCCTTACTGTTTGTATTTTCATCCTGAATTTTTAAAAATTACATAGAGAGGTCCCAGCACCCATCACACCTTTTAGACTCACTGCCCAATTTTAAGCCTTCTAGTGACTTTTATAAGCCATGTGGCCTGTGGCAGGTCAGGCCGGCTGCAGTGGAGTGGACACGGGCTGGGCCACTCGCAGAAATGGAGATGGCTATGACTCTCTAGAGAAGAGTGTCAATCAAATTCTTGAACCACGCTGTTAACCCTGAGGGGTTTTCGATTCTAAGAATCTATCCTGAAGAAATCGCGGCACGTGTACACCAAGAGTTCTCTTTGAGGGCATTTGGCACCATGTGATTCAAGTAGTACTCCTCTCCCCGCAACAAGGAGACAGCTCAGAAAAGGCCCAAGTATCCCAGTGTGATACAGTCATGAAGACAGCACCCTAGGAGTTACCGAGTCGCAGGAAGATGATCCAGTCGAGTGGAAAATGTAAGCTATAAAAGCATACAGCTTGATCCCTTTTTCCTAAGAAACAACAAAAAAAGTAATCTGCATCAAAGTAATGGACTAAAGAGAAAAGTGAACCCCAAAATGATAGTGATTGTCTTGGAGCAAAGGGGGGCCTCCCCGCGTGTGGGATACAATTTTCCGAGTGTTCTGCAAGGCATACGTATTATGTTGGCGATGGAACTCGTATCTCTCCTTGAAATGCAGCTAGAAAGAAAGGTTCGTCCCAGGAGTCTCTGCCTTTCCCACCCTCTCGCTGCTTGGGTGGGAGGGCTCTCCTCACCGCCAGACACTGCTGGCGAGCTCAGGAGTGAACCTCGCGAGGCTTGCGGTGTTAACGCGTGGCCTCTGTGGACAGGTGCTGGGAGGCAAATTCACTTGCACGGCTTACAAGGAAGGGGGTGCCCCTAGTACCTCCATCAGCTTCCCCAGACCCCTGCTTAAGCACGGACTAAGGGAAAACAAGGTCACGTTGCGGCTCCAGATCCTCATCAGCGAGTGGTTCTAAGCCACAGTTACAGCGGCCAAGTGGCCTGAGAGAAGACGTAGATGATTGGGGTGGCGATGGCCGACAGCCACGCTGCCCCCCCCACCTCCCCACTCCCCGCAAAGCCCAGAAATTCCTAGTTAACCAGAAAGTCTGTGAGGCTGCACAAAGTGGATTTGAGCTCCAGTTTGGGCACACGTCCCCTCCCCCACCCTCCTGCCCAATAGTGTGGACGGAGCAGCTATGGTTTTTTTCCCATGAGATTTTCCCAGCCTTCTCCCTCCAACCACTCCCCACCCCCCCACACACACCCTGCTTCCTGGGCCTGCAAATACCTGGACCGGGAGCCCTGGCTGCAAGATACACCTGCCAGCCCTTCATCAGCTCATAAGCAGCCCTATACCCAGCTCCCTCGCTCCCCTAACTGACCTGGCAATGTATGAGGGCTGGGGATTTACACATTTCTTCTCCGACCTGGCTAGGAAGCCAAGGTAGCTTCCTACCTTGGACAAGCAGTTTTATGTCATGGGAAATAGGCACCAGAAAGTTTCTTATGCAAATCACATGCAAATCTTAAGCAAATCGCAACTCTCCCAGCATCCCTGCACCCTGGCACCTGGAAGGCAAAGCGTACCTGCTCTTCCCTGCTCTGTGTTGGGGTATTTGACGCTAAGTCAGCCCATCTATTTGCACTTGACTGGGGATCTGCTGAGGTGTTTCCTGGCCGGGCAACCTAATTCTGAATGGCAGACATGAGGCCTGTGGTTGCTTTCCAGGATCCACATCATCCTGTCTCTTGCGGCTTGCACTTGTAACCCTCTCTGCGGGCTGTGCACATGGGGTGGCCTGAAATGATTGGCAAGACTTTCAAACACTTGCTGAGTAAATAGGGAACAGGAAGACCCGCGGGCCTGCAGGCTACCCCACCCCCTCACCCTCCCCAGTGTCACCCACACCTGCCCCTCCCTGCCTCTTAGTCCCAGACCAGCTGAGGAGCCTTCATTCTCTCTGCTGAGCATTCTCTTCCCCGCCACCACCCCTCTTCCTGCCGAGCACCTCAGATTTCTGCAGGCAACGCCTGTCCCCAAAGCTTCAGCTTTCAGTTCAAATGCCACTTCCTCAAGGAAGCCTTCCCTGACTGCTTCCTTCCATCCCAGAGCTGTGTGGGTTCTGACTGCTGTAACACAGTACCTTAGCCTGGGCCAGGCCATGTAACAGCAAGCCTGGAGGCCTGGAGGCTGAGAAGTCTTGGGTGACGGAGCGATCCGTGAGTGTAGCAGCAGACTCCGGCTCTGGGCTGGCTGTGTCTGCCGCACAGATGGCCCCCATCTTGGGCTGTCCTCACATGGCGGGAGGGGCCAGAGGGCACCCTCCAGCGTCTTTCAGAAAAGGCGCTCATGCCATTCACGAGGGCCCCACCGTCCGGCCCTCTGAGAGGCTCACCCTGTTCCTAGCGCGGGCCTGATTGTGTCCACCACCCTCCCCACCTTTGGAGGGCCTGGCTTTGCGGCTGGATCGTGTAGTGAGGGTTGCCGGGATACAGCCTTGCTGGGCGTCTCCCAGAGCCAGCGTCAGTCACCGAGTCGTGCATTCAACATCAGATCACCCTGAGGACTTGTCCCCCCGGGACTTGGGTACTTCATTCTCTCTCTCTCTCTCTCTCTCTCTCTCTCTCTCTCCCCTCTGCACTGAGGAAGCCAGTTGGCTAACAATTGTCGGGAACTGAGCTTCAGCATCCCTCCCCCCCCCCCCAGGCGTCATCCCCTAGAACCGCCTCTCTTCGCCTCCCCCCTCCAGGATCCTCCACGTGCTGTCCCCAGCCTGGGACAAGCTGTCCACCTGGCTTTTCCCTGGTCAGAGCTGCTGCGAGTATAGATTGCTGTGTCTGTACTGATCGTTCTGCGCCCTTGATGTGTGCAGGGTGCCCAGAGACAGGGTGGAGGGCGGGGATGCTGAGATTTTGCCCACCTCCTTTTAGTCCCAGGGTGGGGGACAGGGAAGACGTTCAGTATGGGGCTCCTTTTCCCGCCGCTGTCCACTTGCGCCATCCCAAGAAAATGCGCCTTGAAACATCCTTCTAAGCTGCCATAGCCTCTGCTTTCTGGGTTTGCCCCTTGATTTCTGAGAGGAAGGGCGGCTGCTGGAGAAACCCTCTTTTGCTTTGCCACTTTTGCAGGCTGGGCGGGGCTCCGGAAGCGGAAGACCTGGCCTCCCAGATGCTGAAGGGTTTTCCGAGAGCCCGCGTCTCTGCCCAGGAAGCACTTGGGCACGATTACTTCAGTGCGCTGCCATCCCAGCTGTACCAGCTTCCTGATGGTGAGTGGTGCGGGGTGTGTGTGTGTGTGTGTGTGTGTGTACATCTGGGCGTGCACCTGTCTACCTGTACCTATGTGTAACGTCTTGGCATCCTAAGTGATTTCTCTTTCTCAACACCAGAACATCCATAGAATCTGCCCCCAGAAATGAAGTTGAAGATGATTTCCGCTCCTCTCCCCGCCCGGAGGGGGACAACAACCTCTTGCCTGAGGTTCAGATGAGAACTAGAACTCCAGAGCACTGGTAGGGAGGGGGTCAGGACCCTCTTGCAAGGCAGCAAACTTTGCCCGTAGCCCCACTTCCATGGAGAGCCTGGAGCAGATCAAAGTCGCCTCCTCCAAGCTGTTTACTTTAGCCAGCGTCTGCCAGGGCAAGCCAAACCAAAGCTTTTCACAAGCCCCTTCTCTCTTTCCATCCAGAGTAAGCTGATAGGCGACATGGATATGTCACGAGAGGAGAGCTGGGCCTTCCTGCTGGGTAACACGATGCTGCAGAAGGAAGTGCCGGCGTGGGGCGCTGGGGGCAGGGCAGCGTCCTCCCAGGCTGGCCGTCCACGGGGAAACCCAAGTTACCCTGCCCCTGCCCGGGGATGCGCCACCGCCTGGGCTGGAGGTCGCCCTCCGGATCTGCCGTCTGCCGAGCGGCCACCACGTGGTGGGCGCTCTCCTCGCGTTTCTGAGATCACGGCCAGGAAGGATTCTGCGGAGGATGTGGGCAGTGGCTGACCCGGAGCGGGCGTGGGAGCCGTGGGCCACCGTAGCTGGGGTTTCTTTGAAAACATCCAGCGGTCCATTGAGAACAGTCTGAGGGAGTCCTAAAGCCGGAGCAGAGGAAGGCGAGAAGGAGGGAGAGGGCGCTGAGATGGGAGGCGGCCAGGCAGCGGGGAGGGAGCGCCCGGGGGCCAGCTGGGTGAAGAGGGAGGCAGACTGAGGGCTCCTGCAGCGCAGCTGGGCTCTGTCCACATCGCTGTCCTGTCTGCGTTCGAAGCTCCAAGTCTGGGACTCGTGGAGGTATTTTATTATTATTTGAGTGAGTCATTTAAGATCTCCAAAAATAACCATAATCATACAACTGAGGTTAATGTCTTACTTAACCCGCTATGAAGAGCCAGTCATTAGAATTTATTAAGTTGCCATTAAGTGTCAAGAACACATGAAGTGCTATAAAAAGTTGAGGAAAACAAGAGCCTTGGCCTTGGCCTCAAGGATCTCATGAAGTGGGCGGGGAAGAGGCCGAGGGAGAGGCGACAGGGCACCCGTGTGCACACATTCGCACAAATCATATCTAAGCAGCCCGCATCCGAGTGGGGTGGGCGGCACGTGTCCAGCGCGCCCGTGTGCAGGGGCTAGAGTCGTGCCAGCGAGATGGATTAGGCTGCAGGTGACTCTGAAACGCGCTCTGCAAGGAGAGAGGGGCAGAGCGTGGCGTGGGGCTGGAACACACGGCTCAGCAGGCCGCGTGGTGAGCCTCTGCCCGCACGGCAGCCCCAGCGCCCCCTCCCCTCCCCTCCAGTCCCACTGCCCTCTCTCTGAGTTGCTGAGGCTGTCCGCTTTCTTCTCTCTGGCTCGGGACTTCTTTTACCACTTCATACAAGTGTCCACGCTTGGGTATCCACGTGCGCGCGTGCGCACGCACACACACACACACACACATCCTTCTTTCCACTTAAAGAAACTTCTCCCATCAGCCCTCCTCCAGGCTCTATTATTCCGCAACCTGAGAGCTGCTACAGAGCCTCCAACTTTCCCCGGGGCCCCAGCTTTGCCTGACAAAGGGTAATTAGGAAGAAAATCACTGTCCAAACTGATGTGTGCTGAGAAACGGGTGGGAAGCAAAGCCACCAACAGAGGGGGCCTGGTTGGGTGTGTGCGTGTATGTGTGTGGATGGGCTTGTGTGTGTGTGTACCTGTGTGTGTGTGTCTCTGTGTATGCACGCGCGCGTGAGAGCGAGAACCATCTGTATTCCTTCTCTGTTCACGCAGCCACAGAGCCCAAATCTACTTTGACACTTTTAGAAAAATGAAAAGATGGAATCTTACAGGAGCCTGCCTGCGCTGGGGGGGAGCTGAGGAGTGCTCACAGCAGGGGGGGAGTTGACTTTTCTTTATACATATAGGGGTTTTTCCATGCAGAGTTTAAATTATGCCTGATAAAAGGAGTTTCGTGGATGTTTCAGTTCTTTCAAATTCTCCTGGCTTCCTCCCAATTAAATGAGGTTTGTCAAAGCCACAGGGCTCTGCTGCTGCTGCCTCGGCGGACAAGCACTTCCTGCAGCGACATCTCGAATCCCTGAGGGAGAAGATGAAAGGGCCGGTGCCAAGAGACAGGGGCGGGCGGGCGGCGGATGAGATGTTTGTGTGCGTGTGTGTATGTGTGTGTGTGTGTGTGGCTGCGTGTTAGCGTGTGTACACACACACACGTGTGTGCATGTGTGTGGTGGTGGGGTGTAGAAATGCAGATAGGGACAGGTTCATAGGACATGGATGAGCAGATAGGAAAAGCAAAGCTACCAGCAAAATTGGAAAGAAAATTAGGGGAAGAGAGAGAGAAGCTGCTAGGGCCAGTTTGTACACCTTCATGACAGCGGTCCTCACCAAGGGCCCATGCTGTACTCAGGGAGGCATTATTTGAATGGCAGAATTAGAGAGAGAAAGATATTCCCATCTGCTGGGGCTGGACGAAGTCAAAGCCAGGAGCCAGGAGCCTCCTCCTGGTCTCCCACGTGTGCAGGGGCCCAAGCACTTGGACCATCCTTTCTTAGACACATGGGCAGGGAAGCAGAGCAACCAGGACTCAAACTGGTGCCTACCTGGGATGCCAGCATCATGGCAGCAGCTTTATCAACAATGCTAGCTGCAGTGAGCATTTTTCTTTTTTTTTTTTTTATTTTAGATTTGTTTTATTTATTTGAAAGAGTTTCAGAAAGAGGGACACACACACACACACACACACACATACATCTTCCATCCACTGGTTCACTCCCCAGATGACTGCAACAGCCAGGACCAGGCCAAGCCAAAGCCAGGTCTCCTGTGAGAGTGGCAGGGCCCAAGCACTTAGGTCATCTGTTGCTGCTGCTGCTGCTGCTTTCCCAGGCACATTAGCAGGGAGCTGGATCGGAAGTGGAGCCGCCAGGACTGGAATGGGATGGGTGTGTTGCAGGTGGTGGCTTAACCCGCTGTGCCACCATCCTGGCCCCTACTCAATGAGCAACATCTTGGGAGTCTCCTGTGCATACAGAGAGCACGTGCCAGGATCCCAGTTCCCGGCTGCAGAGACACAGATCCCCATCCCTGCGGTGGGCTGCCCTGGGGGTGAGAATTGTACAAAAAAATAAGACACGTTCTTGCGGGTGATTCGTAAGGAGAGTTTCCCCGTTTCCCCCATCATAGCCATGGGGGAGATTTTTGCACCCTGGTCGCATTTCAGTACGAAATCATTTAGGGGCTTATATTTACATCATTTTATTATTCTGGCTGCAGGATAACAGAGTTGTCACTTTAAAATATATTCCATTTCCCCTTTGATCTGGAAGATGCCAGCTCTTATTGTCTGCCCTCTGAAGAAGACAATTAGAGCATGAAACCTGTGACTGGGAAATCTGTGGAGAGAGGAAGGGCAGCCTAAAATCCCGCTGAAAGCGTGGTTTAGAAATGCCCCCCAAATGAAGCCGTTGCCCGCATCCACGCACATCCATTTTCATCAAGCTGTGAAATCCACAACCATGCTTCCCCTAGGTGGTGGCAGTCAGTCTAGAGCCAGGGCAAATTCCCCGGAGGGTTATCAGCCATGAAAAAAACACACACACACACACACACACACACATAGGAATTCCAGGCTCCGAGGAAAAGCCTGAATATGAGCATGGCCAGCACATGGGAACTTCCGCCAAGTCCTGACATTCTCCCTTATTGACTCTTGCACACCTGAAGAAACATTGGTTGGAGGAGAAATTATTGGGAGTCCCTCTCAAAACACTCCCGCCAGCCAGCTAATTGCTTTCGCAGATGGCCAGGGAGGCGCGCTTCTCACCCAGGCACCAGGTTTCAGGCACACTCGCGGTCCTCGTGGCTGAGCCAGCGGGGCCGGACGGCAGCTGGGGCAGCCACGACCTAAAATTAGGCCCTTGGCAACTCTGTAATCTTAGCTGCAGGTCCAGCCTCTTCATTTAGTTCCCTTTGCCCTCAGCATGAACTTGGGCTCTGGGAAAGGAACACTGTTTAATGATGGGGGTGGGGGCGGTGGCCAGGGAGAGTAGAAAATCATTAAGCTGCCCCTTCTGGAAACTGGCTCCGCTCTGTGCTCACCGGAAGCCTTCCAAATGTTACCCTTGGAAAGTTAAGACAGATTTTGGAACGCAGCCATTTTGAGCTTCAGACACTGATCCAGAAAAGTATTTTTTTATCTGGGGCAGTAAATGCCACGTGATTTAAGAGTCTGGTCCTTAAGCCATGGTACTTGATCGTCAAGACATCAAAGGCTGTCTCTCTCTCCCTGGGTTGGTCCCATTTTGCTATCCAAATCCCAGGCTTGAGTCTCTACCCTTGCTTCCTGGACTAAATCCCCCTTCTCCTTTCAAACAGGTTTCGGCATCTTAGGAGCAGGGGGGAAGAAAAACCTTAAAACTTAAAAGCTTGCAATTGTTTCACGAGTAATTTTGCAAAAATCATGTGCCACAGGTCGTATCGCCACCGTGCACTTCTATACCCATAGGGACAAAAGGCAAGGGGCTCATTGCAATGCCCTCGATCCTATCCCAAGTTCTCCACAGGCCTCCCTCCTATCACCCCATTCTGATCTGAGTGAAACTTAGTTTCAGCCTGATAAAATATCTTCAGGCCTTGTTTTAGTATTCCCCCTCTAAGGTATCTGAAGATGCCAGCAATCTCTCTTCCCACCAGTCACTTCCATCCCAATGCCTTTAAATTCTTTGTTTCCAAATAACAGATTCTGTATCTCCCACTTTTAGTCATTTTGCTGCCCTGTTCTGTTCGGGATCCCCCCCCTTTTTTTTTTTTTTGCTCATCTGTAACTCCAGTGGGGGACATTCATTGTCCCCTGCTTATTCATTGAAGGTTTCCTGAGGGTCTATTAGGTGTGAAATTGACAGCACAAAAGCTAATTAGTCATGGACCCTGCCCTCAAAGAGCTTCCCGTCCTTAAGGAAATGAGACAATGATAGCAACAGCTTCGGACCATGTAATCCCGCTTAAGGCTGAGTGAGTGTCCTGAGGAGGTAAGGATAGCTCCCGCTGTGGGGCTGCAGGGTGATTTGTGAGTGGGTCCTGAGAGAGGAGGGTCAGATGGTTGAGGGGGAAGGGCCTCAATGTCATGTTCCTCTTACAACTGCCCAACCTCCTTCTGAGGTTGTCGTCTTTTCAGTAACAGTGGCACAATCTTAACTCATACACCATCAGAGTTGTTACTCCATCTGTGTTCTTCCAACAATGTAGACTTTAAAGAAAAAAAGATTCATTTGTTTATTTGACAGGCAGAGTTATAGAGAGAGAGAAGGAGAAGCAGAGAGAGAGGTCTTCCATCCGCTGGTTCACGCCCCAAATGGCTGCAACAGCCAGGGCTGGGCCTGGCTGAAGCCAGGAGCCAGGAGCTTCTTCCAGGTCTCCCACATAGGTGCAGGGGCCCAAGCACTTGGGTCATCTTCCGCTGCTTTCCCAGGTGCATTAGCAGGGAGCTGGATGGGAAGTGGAGCAGCTGGGACTCCCAGTTTAAGCATTCTTTACCATGTATTCATAAGCTTAGTTTAGCATTTTGCATGCTTCTGTAGGATTGCAAACCTGGTCTGTGTGTTCCTTTTATTATCCATTCTACTTGCAGTGTCAGGGTTTGGGGAACGTGGGAAGAGGGAAGGGCGTTCTGAGTCAGATCTGTTGATTCTACGCCACTTGTAAGAGTCGTAGATCCTCAGACTGACTCCCTCGTCCTGACACAGCCCTTAAGTGGGTTGAGTGTGTTAGCACTCTGGGCTGTAAGAGTCTCCAAATGAATGTCCATCTTTCAAGAAAGAGTCAGAGGGCCTTGGAGCAGGAAGGACTCTGAGGCACCCTGCTGTGGACCTTCATCGCGTAAATGAGTCCCTGCCACCCACAGGAGAGCAGTAGCAGCTGCCTTCTGTTGGACATCCAGGCACCTGGCACAAATTGCCCATCACTGTACGTGCCAATGGGTGAAGTGGCGATTATCATCCCCACATTACAGGTTCCGAAACAGAATGAGAGAGAACGCTCGAAGTCCCACAGCCCACCAGGGGTACGGCCAAGCCCTCGTCCCTCTGCATAGGAACTTGCTAGCTCTCCATCTATTTTAAAACCTTCCAGGCAAGAGCCCTCATGTTTCCGGGTGACATGTGTAACACCTCAAAATCACTGGCCCCTTCCTCACTCCCGTCTTAGTCTCTGTTCTTTTTTTTTTTCTATAAGAACTTACACAGCCACTCTTGAGTTTTAAGATTTCTTAACCAATGGCAGCTATTGTTTTTGATTTACTCTATAACTCATACACTGGTATAAGAAAAACACCAATAACAATGGAAAATGAGGCAAAGACATAACATATCAACTTACACAAGAGGAAGCAAAAAGAGCACACAGCACATGGATAAATGGCTTTACTAGGCATTCGGTAAACACAAATGACTGTTAGATCTGTTGTTTGTTCATTTAGCCTGCTGACTCGCAGTGCTAGTGACAAGTGGTAAAGTGATTCTCCGATGATGCTGGCATAAATTGGGGCAACCTTTGCAAAATCCTTATGGCACACGATTCAGGAGCCATAAAAATGGTCACACCCTTCAACCCATTATTTTTAGTTCTAGAAGTTATCCGGAGACACAATTGAATAGGGAGGGAAAATCTCCTAAAATCTAGATTAATAAAAGTGTTTATTTCAGTAAGGCCTATAATGTTTTTAAAAATTATAAAATAAAAGAAATAATTTAAACACCAGGAAAAAAAATTGGGCAAATATTGGCATATTGACTGTTGAGTATACAGGGTCATTTCCCATTTCAAACAACAGGGCGAGAGTTTGGTGCTGCGGTTAAGGTGCTGCTTGGCAGGCCCTCATCCCGTATCAGTGAGCCTGGATTAGAGTCTCAGCAGAGTTCCTAACTCCATTTTCCTGTAATGTGTGTGGGAGGCAGCAAGTGAAGGCACAAGGCGTTGAGTCCCTGCCAGCCATGTGGGAGACGCCAGTAGAGTTCCCACCTGGCCCAGCCTGCTTGTTATGGACATTGAGGGAATGAACCAGTAGATTCCAGATCTCTCTCCATCTCTCTCCTTTCAAGTAAATAAATATTCTTATAAATGATAATTAACAGGAGGGCTAGGTGTTTTGTGCTATGACATAAGCTAAAAGAAACTCAAATACAAAATGGCGTATTATAGCATACCTATGAAAATTATGCCTGTGAACAATCCTGAAAGGTAGTGTAGAAAAAGTGAATGCTCTTCTAATTTAGGGAGATTGTAGGCCCCATTTTTCCTTTTTCTAAGTTTTTGTTAAAATTGGAATTAGATTATCTTCATCTTCTAAGAGTGAGTTAAAACAAGATGGAACAGGGAGTCTGATCTCTGGATTGACAGTTAAAGAATCTGTGTTTTCTTCCTTTTTTTTCTCAATGTAATGTGCAATTTGGCCTTCATAAGCCTTACTTTCCCCATCTGCACAATGGGTTAACACTAGTTTCCTTTAGCCCAGATTGAACAGATGTTTATTTTATAAAGCTTTTAGCTCACTGGATGCAAGGGTTCCTATAAATGCAGTCCTAGGAGAATGGAAAGCGGGAGGGAGAGGAAAAGATAAATAGGCACTAATTAATTTTAAAAGGAAAGATCATCCGCTTTAATCGGATATGCATATGTACCGTGCCCCTAGTCAGAGCTGTAAGTGCACTCCATGTTAGTTAGCAACTTCAATTTAAAGCACTGTGTGATCCTTTGGGCTTTGAAGATGGGAAGCCGATATACATACACATGAGCTAAAATTACCGCGTGGTCTCGAGGATCTGTGCACCCTGAATAATTAAATGCACTGAGCAGCTCCAGCTGATGGACGGATGAAGCAGAAGAGGCGGGCAAAAACCACGTGACAAGGGAAATTCGGAGACATTTTGAAATGAGAGTTTCATCTCTAAGCTTGCTTTTTAACTTGTGTTTTCTCTTTTCGCCATTACAGGCAAGTAAAAGAGATTTGATTATCTTGTTTCCTGTGAAAGGCTATTTAGCTCCTCAATCCTATTAAAGTCACTTTTCTGCACTCCAGTGCACTGAGCCTTGCCCAGGTTATCAGCCCAGGAGGAGTAAATGGAGACACCAGGATCAGATTTCCAAAGCAAGGAAAGTTAAAGCAAAGTTTGAAAGGGGTGACAGCCAACAGCCATGAGCTTAGGGACTCAATTAGACTGAAAGACAACTATCTCATTATCTCATTCTGCAATGATCTAAATACATAAGAATCTAAAAGTTTTAAATAAACTTGTCCTACCGACTGTCTAGATGACTGAATTTCCCTTCTCAAAAAATTTTTGAACACCCACTTTCGTATTTATTTATTCTAAGCGCGAAGCAGCTGCGGTAATTATGCTGTCAGATTCAGTAACTAATGAGGAGTCACCAGGGTGGAAGGGTTTGCATTTGTGAGATTGCTGAAGGAGAGCCGCACTCCGCTTTTTTCTTTCTTTCTTTTACTGTTTTTCTTCACCTCCCCCTTCCTTCTTCTTCTTTTTTCTTTTTCTATGAGTTGGGAAGGAGTCTGCTAGTCCACAGCCAAACTGAAATCCTTTTGATTAACTGGTTGCCTTCCCAGCACTGTTCTGCCAGATAATACCTCTCTCTCTCTCTCTCTCTCTCTCACACACACACACACACACACACATCCTTTCCTGCTTTAGAGGAGTTGATGTTCGCAGGGGTAAGAAAACCTCGGGGAAATCCCTGCATTGCCTGCCACTGTCCCCCAGGCATGAGGGTCCGTCCCCTGAGAGGAGTTCCCCAGCCAGTTTGCACTGAGTCATCTGTGACGTGTGTGCACTGCTGGTTTTAGCTGTGCAATTGTTTATGCCATGACGTGAACTAGAAGAAAAGAGCATGCAGGAGTGTGGACTGTGCCTGTGAGCACGTCTCGTGTGCATCCACAAGGCCTGATGCCTCCCCCTGGAAGCCTAGTAGATCCATGCCCCGCCCCCATCCAGAGGAGGAGCAGCAGCCACAGGTCGCCCCCAGCACCTATGCCTGATGTATGGGCCATGCAAGGCAGGTTTATACCATTCCTTTGCTTGTGAGTGGCCTCCAGCCAATAATGTTAGTAAGGCATTGAATGCTTTGGGTGTACCAATGATAGGAGCATCTCTTTCTTGTTCAATTATGAGAGATTTTGAGCAACCCATGTTTGGGTGAATTGTGGAGAAATGTCCCTGTGGAAGGGTGCCCTGAGCAACTGTCGTGGTGGTGCTTGGGTCATGGTGTGTCTCCTGCATCCTGCTGTTTTTCTCAGAGGGTACCTGTCTACGCCAATGCTTGTAGCAATGGCCACTACTTATT
The DNA here is from genome assembly GCF_051225735.1 of Oryctolagus cuniculus. Classification (NCBI taxonomy): domain Eukaryota; kingdom Metazoa; phylum Chordata; class Mammalia; order Lagomorpha; family Leporidae; genus Oryctolagus; species Oryctolagus cuniculus. Next base: position 38,086,934 of record NC_142869.1, on the reverse strand, counting down.
ACAGATGTGTTGTAGGGGCCGGCGCCGTGGCTCACTTGGTTAATCCTCCACCCTGCAGCACTGGCATCCCATATGGGCACCGGGTTCTAGTCCTGGTTGTTCCTCTTCCAGTCCAGCTCTCTGCTGTGGCCCAGGAAGGCAGTGGAGGATGGCCCAAGTGCTTGGGCCCCTGCAACCGCATGGGAGACCAGGAGGAAGTGCCTGGCTCCTGGCTTCGGATTGGTGCAGTGCCAGCTGTGGCGGCCATTTGGGGAGTGAACCAATAGAAGGAAGACCTTAAAATAAAAAAAAAAAAATGTGTTGTGTGTCAAAGATGGCTTGCATATATTATTTTCCTTAACCTTATAGCAGTCTGCCAGGAAATCTTATTTTCCCCATTTGTGGATTAATCTCTTACATTATTCACTTTTGGAGAACTTGATCCATAGCTTTAGTATGATAAGCATCAGGAACAAGAGATGCTTGACAAACCCAGGTGTTTATGGAGATGCAAACTGCCCGGATTCTGAGCCAACCAAATGTAGACAGTACCCGACTTATGATGGTTTGGTTTACGATTTTGATAGTGGAAGGAAGTGAAAGCCAGAAGCATGCAGTAGAATCCATACAATCAGGCCACAGTGTCTGAGGCTCTGGATCTGGGGGTTTCACCATCCATGGAGTCCATCACTCAGAAAAGATCCAACCAACCGTATATTTGGGGAAAACAAATTGTGTGTACTACACATAGATGGGCACTTTTCTTGTCATTATTTTCCAAACAATACAGTATCACAGCTATTTACACAACATTTACATTGACTCAGGTAGTCTAAGTAATCTAGAGATAGAGTACACAGGCGGGCTCATGTAGGTTCTATGCCAAGCATCGTGCCACCAGATATAAGGAACTTGAGCACCCACAGATGCTGGCATCCTCAGGAGTCCTGGAACCAGAGACTCAGAGACAACTTGACTTCAGATCTGCAATTCTGACCCTTGCCAAAGCTGATAGCAGACTCTTGCAGTGTTGGGCAGTGGCAGCAGCTGCAATGCACAGTCAGTCATGGGATATGATGGTGCACGACCCGAATGCCACGGGTCCTGTGGCATGGACTGCAGGTTAAGTGTATCAAATGCATTTTCCACCTGCATTGAGTTCATCAGAACGTAAACCCACTGTAAGTCAAGGAGCATCTGTACATGAATCAGAAGGTAAAGTTCATGTGTATTATATTAAAAAAAAAAAAGGATTGATTTTAATTTACAAAAGCTGCACCTTAGGGTCTATTTAAATAGATTGCCCGATGTAGCCAATGGGATTTGAAACTTTTCCAAAACTATCTAGCCCAGCCTGATACTCACACTCTGCCAACATCAGGACCACAGTCCAGAGACCTGGACATGAATTCCCATCACCCCCTGATTCAAGTCCTTTCTCCAGTTTCCCTTCTACTGCGTCTTGCTGTAACCACGCAAGTGTCCTTGGTGCTCTCTCCAACACTTCCCTCCCTCCCTGCCTCCACTCATGCTGCTCCCTCGTCCAGGAATAGCCTCCCTGGAAGTCCTTCGAGGCTCAAAGGGCTCCAAGTCTATGTTTGTCCAGGGCCCCATAGCAGACTCAGGCAGAGGGGTTGTCCTAATTATTTGCACCTCACTTTTGGCCCGTGTGTGTGTGTGTGTGTGTGTGTGTCCCAGTCCTATTCCTAGTTTTGCCAACCTCACACCTAGCTTAATGGGTCGCCCACGTGTTCAGCTAGTAAAAAATGCATTGAACTGAATTAAATAGAAAGCACTTGACAACTATTAGTAGATTCAGTAAAGTGAGTCACACGAGTCAGTATAAATTATTGGCAAATGAATATGGCTCATGTTTTGACATCTCCTCAGGTGACAAATATTACAGCAGACAGGTAGATCCGCTGCGACAGATCCCAGGAAATAATATGTTGGTGCTTCTCTCTTTTCCTCCCTACAGAGGAGTCTTTGTTTACAGTTGCAGGAGTGAGGCTAAAGCCAGAGATGTGTGACCTCTTGGCCTCCTACCAGAAAGGTCACCACCCAGCCCGATTTAGCAAATGCTGGTGAAAAGACAGGGCGAGGGCACCACGACCCTTCCAGGTAAGTGGTCCCAGCAGCGAGGCTCCTGTGGACAGAGCCGAAACGTAATCACTGCCAGGTGGACAGACATTGTTCGCCGAGTCAGACGGCCTCTATTCTGTGCAGAGCTCTAGGGACAGGTGGCCTGGCCCCTCAGGACTGTGTCCTGATGTGGGGAAAAGGGCCTTACCTGTCTCTCCCACACCCGAAGCAGCCAAGGGGCTCCAAAGACAAAACTTGCAGATCACTCAAGACCTTCAGCAGACACAGGGCAATAATGAATGGGAGCTGACCCAGTCTTCCCTTGGTTGGGTGGTTCTCTCAACCGACAGGACAGAATCTGAGGTGAGGGTGACCAACCATCTCAGTGAGCCCAAGGCCCAGGGGTGTTCTGGGATGCAGGATGGTCGGTGCTGAAGTTGCCACAGTCTTGGGTAGGCCAGCACACTTGGTCACTCTGGTGGTGCAAACTTCCTTCCAAGGTAATCCTAAAGAGGGAAGAGTGCGAGGGAGGATTTTCCCAAAACTACTGTATTTTGCCGGCAGGTGCAAGAGGTGAGACGGGACAACTCCAAAGCCTGAGTAGTAGTACAGACACCACTGGAGTCATTCGAGCGCTTCCCATATGAGGGCAGAAGGGACAGGAAACTAGATAGAGGAATCAAGGTGGAACCCATGAGCAGGCCAGCTGGCCAGCCCTTTAGGCTCTATGCCCGACTTCTGGGCATTCTACTACTATTGGCCACCTTCTCGGCAAACAGGGGTTAGCCAGCCTTCCTAAGGGAGCTTTTGAGGCTGGAGGTAACCACTGCCACACTCTCTACCCACCCCTCTCTCCTTAGCGTCACTCCCATGACAGAATTCAACTCCTCGTCACTTTCTCTTGGATCTCTACCTTTAGCTGTCACTTGCCTTCTGGTTCTCCGAAAATGATGTTGCTTCAAAGAACAGGAGAGTGTAGAATTAGAGCTGTTCCCCAGAGCATTTTAGGGAATACTTAAGTTTGTATCTTGAGAAGGTGCAGCTGGAATTAGAATCGGCAATACAATGATATGGTATTTCCCAAGCAAAATACTTCCTGGAGCACTTTTTACTGTGTAGTTGTGCCATTTCAACCATGCTGGTCATGAGAACAGGATGAACTTTCATTGCAATCTATACAGTGAAGTGTTTGCCCCTCAAAAAAATGATCAAAGACACAGATGAAAATGGTCCCAGTTGTTGGTGCTCCTAAGCATTATTGTTCTTTCATTTTTGTTGTTCAGTCTTTTGTTTGACTCAGCAGCCAGGAGACAAGGAGATCGCCCTGTCTCTCTGATCTGCGGGGACCTTCCACAAGGAATTGTTATCTGTGGACATAAATTGGTCACAATAGCAAATCAGCTCAAGGCAGCAGTCAAGCTGGATGCCTGAGCCCCGGCTGAAGAAGGGAGGAAGATGTAGTCTCTGTTGGTGTAATCTCCTGATGTCCCTAGGCTGTGGTACTCAAATAAGGAGATAAAACCAGTAGGGGATGAACCACAACAGGGAAGAACTAGAGCAATTAAACTGTTTAATAAATGGCTTGAGATCCACAAAATCTGAGCGTGCTGGAGTTAAAGAGACTAAAAGCCATAATCGCATGGACACTGGGGGCCTGTAGATCATTTCCACTGGGTTGAATTTATGTTAAAATATTCACTTTTCAGGAGAGTCTAAATGTAAATTGGGGTGTTTAAGAATTGGTAACTGGCAGCGATGCCTCAAAATCAAGACTCTGGAAAGATCTTCAAATTGTCAGTTTCAGGCATGGAAAAAATGTGTAACTGATGTCTACCACAGAGAAGTAGAGGGGAACTGAGGCCTCCTGGGTACTTGCTTACCATACGCCCGATACTCCAGTAGGCACCTTACTTACACCTGTTCTTTCAAAGCTTGCCATGTTGTGAGTGGGTTGTGGTGAGTTACAGCTGCAGTTTGGCCATCGGGAGATAGATTGTGATTATTAAGCTTCTTAGTTCTTCTTATGGGGGCAAGATGCTGCCCCCCTTATACTTCATCACCCCTCTTCTATCAATACTTAGAATTCCCTCACTAACTGCAACAGTGCTTCACAGGTGTTCCTTACCGGATCTGTGCTCTGTTGTTCATGATTTTGAATTTGCTTATTCTTCATTCCCTTCTAGGGCTACATTCCTGCTGTTTCCTTTCTCATTTGCTTCTGCTTCTTAAGAGGCTTCCAACCTAACTCCATGCTGGATCAGAGGTTTTATACATCACCTGTGACCAGGCGTATTTTAAATAGGACGTTCAAGGCAACGGGTGCATCATGCCTGAAGAGAAAGCCGTGGAAGGTTATAACCATTGTCGTCTGCCTGAAATTTAACAGTGATTGGCTCAAAAGGTGGATAGAGACAAAGACAATGAGTGAGGAGGGCTCCTGAGTAATTTCACCCATTTTTCGTCATCGGGGTGAACCCTAGCCCGGAAGGTCCATTTCCTAACAGGACAGGTGCAGAGCTGACAGTTGAGAGAATGTAGAGACTGAGTTGCGGCTTGCAGAGGCCCATCCCTCCTGCATTCACTTAGACTTTCCCCCAACAAAAGGACTGCTGTGGCAAGGAGGGGATTAGTCTAAAGGTTAGAAAAGTCTCCAGGGAAGATGGCTTCTTGGATAAAGTTGTCAACAAAAGAACTTGCTTAAGACTCTTTGTAATGACTTCCTAGGGGGAGCTTCTTCCTCCACTAACTGGATTAGCAGAACCAGTTACCATCCAAGCCCACCCAGACTTTAGGAGATGGAATTAAGCTGTCCCCTACCGCTGGATCGGAATTGTCTGTGGTGATGGCAGAAGTGGCGATTTGGTGGTGGCGAAGATACTGAAGCAGCTGAGTGCAAAGAGTTCCAGAGATGTAATCCAAGTCCTGTTGCACCATCAGACACACCTGCACGCGCACACACACTAATGCTCAAGTAAAATGAGAGGCCTGTCGTGGCGAACACGCGTACCATTTTGTGTGAGGACTGCTTCTGAAAGAAGCCAGGGGAACTCAAATTACTTCTGGCGAGGGATCATTTCAGGAAATCTAGTAGCCTAGAAAACAGAGACCACTAAACTTGCACATCCTTTAGAAGAACAAAGAGGAACTAATTAAGAGAGAACTTGAAAATAGTAATTGTCCACCCACTGTCTGAGAAGAAAAAGTGTATAGAGGTAGTGCAGAGAAATCTGCCCGAATGAATATTTGATCATAGAAAGGCCTTTGAAAAGCCTGTCCAGAAATATCCGAGAGATCACACAGCGAGTCCTGGCTGGTGGGGAACACAGGTGTGCTCTAAGCACAAGGGTCACTCTCCCTGGAGAAAGACTGATGCTGGTTGGCACACGTTCAGTCTGGAGTCCAATTCTGGGCAATCACTTGAAGAAAACCGGGCAAAGTGCATAACCTACGCATCCAACTCACTTTGCTAAGTTCTATTATTAATTCATTCTGTTTTACAAAAGGGGAAACAGAGGCTCAGCAAAGTGAAACCACTCCTGGGTGGCAGCAGGCGAGGGTTCACATGGAGACCTCAGATCTGCTCATCTGCAATGTGTGTGGTTCTTCCAGCAATCACACACTTACCAGATTTGTATCTCATCAATCTGGAAGAGAGAACCGGTATTTAGCACTGGATCATGATTCAGACGACTGAGACCGCACGAGAACCAATGAGCAAGAAGCCAAAGCATCCTCTATTCCTATCAGATGCATCTGATTTGAATTCTTTTAAAGTATCTACAACCTAAGTAAGGCTGTGACTCTGTGGAAAATAGCATTAATATTATCTGACTGTCCCCGGAAAACAAGGCTAATACTTTCAGGCTACGTAAATAAAAGACCATCTTGTATCAAAGAAGGGAAATTGTTTACTATCTCATGATCAAATCACCTTTAAATTATTGTTAGATGCAACTCCATTCATGAGATTTTAAAAGAAACATATTGAAGTCAGTATTTCTTGGGCATCTATTAGTTTGCAGGTCTAATTCCATTTAATCCTCTTAACAAGACCAAGACATAGGTAGGTGTGGTTGGTTCCCATTTTATAAAGAAGAACTTTCAGGCTCAAATATAAGTCGCTAGGAGTTGATGCCCCCAAAGTCTGTGCTTGCCTCAGCCCACCTAGAACTTTGCGCTGCACGCTCCAAGGAGGGCTGTGGGAGAACAAGGGGCCTGCGGGCCAGGGAGCAGGGAGGAGGAGCTGCAGAGTAGGGAAACTCCATGCAGAGAATTAAGAACCCCCACAAAGCAGCTGGCCCTCCGCTGGGTGGTCACGGAGCTAGCACAAGCGACTGAAAGCTCGGGGACGCGACTTCGGCTCAGCAGAAGGCATTCGGGAGCACTTTTCACCTGTCCACCGATGTATTCAATCCCAGACTCCCCCTGCCTCCCTGAAGGCCAGGAAAGCTGTAGGAAGGCTTCTCACATGGGAGATGAGAACAGCTCACCTCTGAGTTTCAAGACTCTCTAGCGACTTTGGAACAACAGTACAGCTGGAATCGTAAAAAGCATGATGCAAGAATGGGTCAATTCGCGTTATTTACTAGAAAAGGATTTTTTCCTAAACTGGAGGTTGACAAGGTTATCCTCTTTCGTCACAAGGGAAGATAAATCGAGGGGGGCACTGTGGTGCAGCAGGTTGGGCTGCCTCTTGGGATGCCCACACTCAATATCGAAGTGCCAGGTTCGCATCCCAGAGTCAGCAGATCACAGCGCAAGAACTTGAGTTCCTGCCACCCGCATAGGAGTTTCCAGTTCCCAGCTGCAGGCGTGGGCCAGCTCAAGCTGTTGTAGGCATTCAGGATGTGAACCAGCAGATGGAAGATCCCTCCCTCTGTGCGTGTGTCTGTCGCTCTCTCTCATCTTTCAAATAAATGAATTTTTTTAAAAAACAAGCAGATATAAATTATATATGTGCTTTCATCTTTTTTCTCTTCTAATTAATGGATTTTCCTGCTCAAAAGCTTAATAAAAATTATATATTACAATTGAAAACATCATTCAAATCTTCCTTCATTCCTTGATGGCATGAAACAAGTACTCCAGATTTTTTTTTATTATTTTATTTTATTTTATTTTTGACAGGCAGAGTTAAACAGTGAGAGAGAGAGACAGAGAGAAAGGTCTTCCTTTTTCCATTGGTTCACCCCCAAAATGGCTGCTATGGCCGGCGCACTGCGCCAATCCAAAGCCGGGAGCCAGGTACTTCCTCCTGGTCTCCCATGCAGGTGCAGGGCCCAAGGACCTGGGCCATCCTCCACTGCCTTCCCAGGCCACAGCAGAGAGCTGGACTGGAAGAGGAGCAACCGGGACCGAATCCGGCACCCCAATTGGGACTAGAACCCGGGATGCCGGCACCGCAGGCAGAGGCTTAGCCAAGTGAGCCGCGCCGCCGGCCATCTTTCTTTCTTTAAATTTATTTGGGAAGCACTCAGAGAGAGACAGACAGACTGACAGACAGAAAGAGCTCACATCCTCTAGTTCACTCCCCAAAAGTGCACAATGGCCAGGGCTGGAGCCATGAAATGGGAATGTAATCCAGATCTCCCATATGGGTGACAGGACACAATGACTTGACCCTTCACTGCTGCCTCCCAGGGTCTGCATTAGCAGGAAGCTGGGGGCAGAAGCTGGAGCCAGGAATCAAACCCAGGCACTGTAATGTGTGAACGCAGGCTGGACTAAACACCTATTCCCTGGGCATACTGCACCTCCTCCCACCATTTTTTGTTCATTTCTTTGTATAGATACACACTTGACTTTTTAAAACATAATTTAGTTGTGTTTGAGTCAATGTATTAGTTATTTTAGTGATGCTAGCTTATTTAATCATCAGTGCTACATACCTGTATCCCAGGCATCCAGGATCAAAGGGATTTCTTGGCTGCTGGGTGGACAGCGCTGTACTCACGTGATTAGTTCCAGCCAAGGAATTGTGAGTGGGAAGCAACAGGAGTCACTTCTGGGCCAAGCAGTCATTTGATTGCCAGTGTAAGGCCTTCCAAATCTTGTTTTCCCTTCTGTTGCAGCTTCAAGAAGGCCCTAGAATGAGGAGATGTAGAACAGAGTTCCTGGATGATGCATGATGAATATGGAGTGAGAAAGAGAATCAAAACACTGCTGTTACCAGCCACCAACATTTTGGACTTTTTTGTTGCTACTGCATAACCTCGCCTGTCCTGACTAGAACCAGGGCAGGTAAAATGCAGGCCTGCACTGTCCAACAGGGTAGCTGCTAGCTACAGTGTCTGTCTACATTTGTATCTGTGGTTGAATTAAAATGAAAAACCAGTTCCTCCATTCTACACTGACCACATTTCAAGGGCTCAGTAGCCACGTACACGGCCTAGTGCAAACAGGGAGCATTTCCACCACTGCGGAAAAGTTCTACTGAAGAGAACTGACATAGAGTGCTAAGACTTTTAAGAGAGTTGGTAATGACATCTTCTAACATTTCTTGATATTTTAAGTGTGTACATCTAATAGTACCTCAGAGTTTGTCTTTAAAAGTTTGCCTTTTTTGAGTGAAACCTTTGGGAGTATCTAGTGGAAGTCACTGTTTGGAAGAAAATAAATCAGTCTGAGTAGTCACATTTCTTAGAAACAAAGAGCTCAGAAGGTCTTTTCCTGAAGGTCACATTGACAGACAAGATTAACATCTTTTTGTTACTCTTGACACTTTTCATAAATGAATTCCCAAGGTAGTTTTATTTTAGTCCATCCTCTCTGAACCTCTTCACATTTTCTACTTCTAACTCTTCTCTGTCCCTTAGTGGGTTTGTGCGCACTTGATATAAGATCTGATGTGCTTAGTAATGAATTCATCCAAGTTGTAAGCAGTTGTTTCTATTGTAAAAACTACTGTTGGATATTATAAGATATTCTTGTGGGAGCTCAAAACTGAACCAAGATGGAAAATAATCCTTTCCATCTCTTCATTAATTCATTCAACAAACATCTAGGCGCTAGAAATAGAAAGACTAACGGTTCCTCCAAGGATCTTATGATCTAACAGAAAGTTTTATGGAATTAAGAACCAGGTCCAATGACAACATGTCAATCTCCTCTATCACAGAGGAGATGATGGTAAGTTTGTCTTGAAGTAGAAATTTTCCAGGCAGGTGCTTGAAAATATGTCTTGGAAAGATAAGAGGGGCGGAATGTTTCTGACTGCAACGAACTCAAAACTCCAACTCAATGTCTTAGTCCATGAGGATATTTCACATAGTAAGCCCACAACCCACATTGGACTGCCTGAGTCCCAGATCCACTTCCAATCCCAGCTTCTTGCTAGTGTATACTCTGGGAGGCAGCAAATGATGGCTCAAGTACTCCGGTCCTTACTACTGACATGAGGGACGCAGATTGAGTTCCAGGCTCCTGGCTTCAGCTTGGCCCAGTGTGTTGCAGGCATTTGGAGAATGAACCAGCAGATGGAAAATAAATAAATCACAGCTAAAAAAAAAAGTCTAAAATGTGGTCAAGTGTTGGGCACAGTGGTTAAAAAGCCACACTTAGAAAGCCCCCATCCCTTACTGGAGTGTTTGGGTTGAATCCCAGCTCTGTTTCCAAATCCAGTTTCCTACTTTTATGCACCCTGGGAGGCAGCAGGTGATAACTCAAGAGGTTGGGTCCCTGTCACCCACATGGGATTCCTGGGCAGAGTTCAAGACTCCAGGCTTTGGTCTGGCCAAGCTCCAGCTATTGCTGGTATTTGAGGAATAAAGCAGTAGAGCAAAGATTCTCTCTCTCTCTCTCTCTCTCTCTCTCTCTCTCTCTCTCTGTCATATATATAAAAAAGCCCAGTAGTAGGTGGCCCTAGGATTAACCAGCAGCACAACATGACCCTCATTTTTTGTCTGCATCCTCAGGACCTCCTGGCCTCAGTCCTCCAGCTGGCTCCTGTCATGTTTACAAGGTGCAGCCACAGTTCCAGGCCCCACAGCCAGACACGACACTGTCTAGTTGAAACAGAGGGTATCTCCTCCTGTGTGCTGCTTCTGAAAATAAAGCACAGGTTGTCACATAGCCACTCCTCAAACGCTAGCAAGGGCGATGGCGGGAATACTTCAGGATGCTCAGGAATCCCTCCTGGGCCAAAGCTAGGGCCACTTCTCTAAAGGAAAAGTTTCTGAATAATCATGACAAGGATCAATCTGCCCTCTCGCAAAGGACATGGCCCCTTTAACGGAGATGGCAGTGGGGAATGACCGAATGACAACCAATAGAATCTGCTACCACAGCTCATTGGCTGTGGGCCCCAGGACTGGCCGGAGCATGGAGGAGTGACAAATGGCTGTAAGGTCCCCCGTCTTGAGGCCTGGGAAGTCTGATGCATCAACCAGTCTGGTCATTCATTTGGGAGAGAAGGTTATGAGCTCATTTCTGCATGCTCTGAGTTTGAGAGACATCAGAATTACTGGCCTGGGAGCAGAAAATAGAGACTGGCTGTAAGTGGACGTCACCTACCTAGAGGTGGTCCTTGGGCCCAGGGGCTGATTGCGCAAGTGAGCACACTCAAGGAGAAGCAGCAGCACAGGAACTGGACTTTGGGGAGCCCACATTTCAATGGCAGATGAAACGTTGACAAAGGGGAGACAGCACTTGCAGCTGGACATCGATGGGAAAGAAAATCAGAGACATTCTGTGCAACCAAAGTTAAGAGAGTGTCCCAAGGCTGGGCAGCCTGCAGAGATGCACATGAGGAAGTTGTAAACCAGGACAGGCCATGGAACTGGGGGCCTCCCGCTCCTTGGTAATCTACAAGGGAGACCATGGATTAAAGAGAGCGAGTGAGTGGTGAGACAGCCAGGAAGGTTGCCCAGAGAATCTTCCATGAAACGAGGGAAAGATGGAATAACTTCTTCTGCAGATGTGGCGGGCTTGAGCAGTTTCCTGTTGTGTTTAGCATAGGAGAGTGTTAGTGAAATGGTACGGTCTTATCTGTGCCGCCATCCACACCTCAGACACCATCTTGGGCTCTGGCCCCTGTCGCCATCTTGCACAGTAAGCATGGACCCTAAGCTCAGGCTGATTTGCTAGAAGTCAGGTGAGCAAATTGGCTCAGCCACAGGTACCAGCTCCACCCCAACCCTGACGGGATTCGCTGCTCCTACTTCCCTGCCCCCTGCAAGGGTGTAACGGGACCTGCTTCCTGCACACATGCTCTCTCTCTCTCTCTTGCTCTCTCACCCTCCTCCTCCAGCCTGTCGGACTTCCGCCACCAGACAATAAAGCTTCCCTTCACTCCAGTGTTTGGTGTGTTTTGTGGCGGCCTTGCAGGAGAGACCATCTGGAGATGAGAGAAGGAAAGATTGGGAGGAATGAGCAGATAAGGTGAAAACGTCAGGGCTGCTTCCTTCTCCGGCTTTTGTAGGGCTCTGCCCTTCGCCCTCAGCCCTTTCTCCCAAATATCCGCACAGCCGACTCCTGAAACTCGTGCCCGCTGCGAGCCCTTGCTCACGTGTCACCTGTCCCCGAACAGGCAGGCCTCCTGCATGCCAGCCCTCTGCAGCCCTCGCTGTTTTCCTAGACATGTTTTCTCTTTCTTTCCTTTTTTTTTTTTTTTTTTTTTTTTTTTTAACAGGCAGAATGGACAGTGAGAGAGAGAGACAGAGAGAAAGGTCTTCCTTTGCCGTTGGTTCACCCTCCAATGGCTGCCGCGCCGCACTGATCCGATGGCAGGAGCCAGATACTTATCCTGGTCTCCCATGGGGTGCAGGGCCCAAGCACTTGGGCCATCCTCCACTGCACTCCCTGGCCACAGCAGAGAGCTGGCCTGGAAGAGGGGCAACCGGGACAGAATCCGGCGCCCCGACCAGGACTAGAACCTGTTGTGCCGGCGCCGCAAGGCAGAGGATTAACCTAGTGAGCCGCGGCGCCGGCCCCTAGACATGTTTTCACTCGAGTTCTTGCTCCAGGTTTTACCGTTCACCAATTTATGGTCATTATTGTTTTTCTCTTCCACTAGAATGTAAGTCTCACGAGAATAGGAATGACGGCTTTACGCAGGGATGTATCTCAAGCACCTTGCCTGGTCAGTCTCTTGCCCATTGGAGGGCCTCAATAAATGTCTTAATAGGAAGGAGTTCCTCTATCACTTTCTGATTTTTATTTATTATGTATTTTCATTTTATCTGAAGCACAAAGAGACAAAGACAGATATTCCCTCTGCTGGTTCACTCCCCAAATGCCTGCAACAACCGGGGCTGGACCACACAAAAGCCGGGAGCCTGGAACTCCATCCGGGTCTCCTACATGGGTGGCAAGGACCCAGGTACTTGGTATCGCCTGCTGCCCCCCAGGGTGTGTATCTCTGCCACGTCTCTAACTGAAACCCAGAATTCCTTTGCCCTGTTCTGGTCTGTTTTTGTTCTTTAAAAACACTAGTGTCTTATGTTTATTGTAGATTTTCTCTCTCCCCCAGTAGAAAGTAAAGCCCGGAGGAGCAAGGATTGTGATATGTTCTATTCACAGAGGTACACTGAGCTCCTGGATTGTACATCACACATCACTGGGGCTTAGTAGATAATTGTAGAGTTTGAATCAGAGATTGAAAGAATGAGATTAAGAGTCTATGTTTGCCTGGGAGAGGATAAGGGATGCGTGTCTTCTGAGATAGGAGGAAAGGGAGAGTACACAGGAAAAACATTAAAAAGCCATTAAGAGGCTGCTGTTGTGACACAGTAGGTTAAGCTGCCACCTACAAGGCTGGCATCCCATATGGGCGCTGACTTGAGTCCCGGCTGCTCCCCTCTGATCCAGCGCCCTGCTAATGTGCCTGGGGAAAGCAGAAGAAGATGACCCAAGTGTTTGGGACCCTCCACCCACGTGGGAGACCCAGATAAAGCTCTTGCCTCCTGGCTTCTGCCTGGCCCAGCCCTGGCAGCCATTTGGGGAGTGAACCCATCATTGGAAGATCTCTCTCTCTCTCTCTCTCTCTCACTCTACCTTTCAAATAAAATAAATGAATCTTTAAAAAAGAAACAAGTCATTAAGGAAATGTGCAGAATCAGGAGCCAGGTCTGGCTTTGCCTTTACTGTGTGACTTCGGACAAGTGACTTCACTTCTCTGTGCTTTTACTTCCTCCTTTGTAAAACTAGAATAAATGAAGAAAAAATGAGTCAATACATTTAATCAGCACCTGGCACATAGTAAGCTGTATAAAATGAGCTTGTAGTGCTGCTGCCGCTGCCGCTGCCGCTGGCAGCCACAGGAATGTGAAAGATAGAGGGACCGAGGAATTAAACAGTCCAAAACCCCAAAATCCTCACAAATGAGAAACAGGGTTTTAACTACATCATTCTCTACAGGCAAATACCAATTCCTGCAAACCTGTATGAAATATGACAACGGCACTGATCTTTTGTCTTCTCTAAGATCTATTCATTTTCTGGCTCGGTTTTGTAGGTGGTTGGTAATTTATTATGTTTAAACAGTGTGTGGAGAAAGATGCACGGATGTGAGGCTTGGAAACACACAGGCCAGGCTCACAGCACTGACAGAGCCCACGCAATGGCTGCGATGGGCCACAGAGCTCTGCAAAAGACAATTCCCCAAAAGGGTGGCTGGTGGAGGCAGATAAAAGACCCAAGTTGGGTCATGTGACAGGTGTCACTTGAGTAAGATACCGGGGCCAGAGATGAAAGCCCCACTCTTTCTGGTCACATGACACAGCTTCATTACACTCCCAGCGGGGGGTTAGAGAGTCCGGATGCCATTTTTACTTATTTATTTATTTGTGTTTTTCCCCCTTATTCTGTGATAATGAGAAAATGTTTAAACTCCCATCTCTGTGTTTAAACATTTCTCCCTGCTGACAGCAGCGGGATACCCCTTGATCAACTGTCAGATTGGAAAGTGCGATTTTTCTGGAAAGTAAACAGCATGTTAGCTGGTTGGAAATAATTTTCTATTTATTGGTAGCTGTTAGTCTAGGAGTGATGGAGCCCTGTGACAGCACTTATCAAGTGAAGAATATGAAGCCAGTTTGGAAATACCTTTAAGACACAGCTCTGACAATAGGGCCCTACCTTTTTTTTTTTTTTTTTTTTGATAGAAATGTACTCTAAAAAAGTTAAATTGAAACAGTCCCCAAAACTTTTTCCAGTGTTACCAGCTCTTGCAGATCCTTGTGGCAAAACTGATGCAAAGTCAAAGGCAAATGATGCTGGAGTCAGAAGCGTGCTTAGCAACCCCTTGCTTTACCACTGGGGAAACTGAGGCTTGGACAACTGTCTCAGACTCATCTCATAAATAAGGAGAAAACATAACTTTCAACATAACAAAGAAGGGCCGGAGCCATGGCTCACTTGGTTAATCCTCTGCCTGCGGTGCTGACATCCCATATGGGCACCGGGTTCTAATCCTGGTTGCTCCTCTTCCAGTCCAGCTCTCTGCTGTGGCCCGGGAGGGCACTGGAGGATGGCCCAAGTGCTTGGGCTCCTGCACCTGCATGGGAGACTGGGAGGAAGCACCTGGCTCCTGGCTTCGGATTGGCACAGCGCCGGCCGTGGCGGCCATTTGGGGGGTGAACCAACAGAGGGAAGACCTTTCTTTCTGTTTCTCTCTCTCGCTGTCTATAACTCTACGTGTCAAATAAAAATTTTTTAAAAGTTTTAAAAAAATATAACAATGAAATAAAAGTTTTATTGCCTTTAGAAATTCATGTGTGAAGGTGAATGGGAAAAAACTGATGGAGGCAGTGTATACATCTTTATCTAAGTATTTTTAAGAATGAGGAGACCTAGATGGAGTTCACGGCTCCTGGCTTTTGGCGTGGCCCAGCCCTGGCTGTTGTGGGCATTTGGGAGTGAATCAGTGAATGGAAGATCTCTCTCTCTCTCTCTCTCTCGATCTGCCTTTCAAGAAAATAGATATACTTAAGAACTATGCTTAACAGCGTATATATGATTTTATTTTTGGATATTATCATAGTATTTTCTAGTTTCTATTGGAAAAAAAATACATTATCAAACTCTGCAGAGTTATCAGCACAATTGGAAGTCCTGGTTGTCCCTCAGTGTGCCTTGTTTCTTCCTGATAGCTAGAAACATACAAGCTGCTCGTGTTTCCAGCTGCTGACCCAGTGCCTTTGCCTACAAATACACCAAGTCCTACGTGGCCAAGGTCCTTCTCCCTACGAAAAACAAAGCAAAGGTGCCTTCTCCGTGCCCAGTTTGGTTCATGGCACCACTGTCTACCCAGTTGCCTGATCCCTCTCTCCCTTCTAAATGCCTTCCACTCCACTATTCCACTTTCTCCTCTCTATCTCCATGAGCAAGACCATGAGGTTCTCCTTTTTTTTTTTTTTTTTTTTTGGACAGGCAGAGTGGACAGTGAGAGAAAGACAGAGAAAAGGTTCACCCCCCAATGGCCACTGTGGCCGGCACACCGCGCTGATCTGAAGCCAGGAGCCAGGTGCTTCTCCTTGTCTCCCATGTGGGTGCAGGGCCCAAGGACCTGGGCCATCCTCCACTGCACTCCCGGGCCACAGCAGAGAGCTGGACCAGAAGAGGAGCAACCAGGACAGAATCTGGCGCCCCGAACCGGGACTAGAACCCGGTGTGCTGGCACAGCAGGCGGAGGATTAGCCTATTGAGCCACCGCGCCGGCCAGACCATGAGGTTCTCAAAACAAGGTCCATGTACCAGTGACAACAGCATCACCTGGTTAGCAATGCAATGCTCAGACCCCCCTCAGACTTGCAGAACCAGAACCTGTAAATCTGCATTGGAACAGGCCTTCCGCGCGGTCGGGGACCCTTGTATTCGGACAGCCCTGCTCTGGCCACATCCTGCAGCCGTTGCCCTGCGGTACCCTGACCAGCCTGGCGGCCTGCCTGCTCTCCCTTCTCTGGAGGGTTCTCCACACCAGTGTTCTCTGTCTTGGCTGTGCAATGGAATCACCTGCAGAGGCTCTGGGAAAATGCGGATGCCTGGGCCCCACTCCTGGGCATTCTCGTCCAATGGGCTGGCATGCCTCTTGGGCATCGGGACTTCCCAGAGCTCCCCGTGGGCTTCTACCATGTAGCCAAGGCTGACCACCACTGTTCTCCTGGTAAAAGGCAAGTCCCACGATCTCACTACCCACCCTTTACAACATCAACGGCAGTCATGGGATAGACTTGGCCCCAACAGAGTCTCCCTCCCTTTCTCTAGGCTCAGCCACACAGAATTCTTCCTCATTCCCCAAATGCATGTTTTTGGTGGTTTTTTCACATCCTGAACTGTCCACACTCTCTGATTCCTCTGCATTGATTGCCCTTCTCCTCCCTCTCCATCTAGTGAGCTCCCCTCTCCCCGCAAGACTCAGCCCCAAGGTCCTCCAGCCCAGGGCGGGTTGCTGCCTCCTCTGGGCTCCCAGAGTACATCCTGCTATTGGTCTCGGGTCAATGCCATGCTGCGTTGACCCTTCTTTCTCCTTTTTTTTTTAAAGTTGATCACTCCAGGAGATCAGAAGAATGTTAGTTCTGTCATGGTATTCCCAGTGTGCAGCATAGGCTGGACAACAAGATGCTCAACCAATACTGGTTCAGTGAATGAACTGAAAATCCATCAACGACACTTGCTGCCTTTCACTGGGGTCGAATCATGGTGCCATTCTGCTTCTCCTTCCAGGAGCAGCAGACCTCACAGAGCTCACGCCCTGAGGATGTGACCCACCGATCGTATGTGTATGGCGAGGAGCCAATCAGATGTCAGTTCTGTCATTTGCTTGCCTTTTTTCCTCTTCACAGTAGGGTCAGTAATACTGATTTTGTAGAGTGCCTGGGAGGATTCACTGCGAATACCCAGGTGTGTGCCTGACACAGACCAGGCACTGCATAAACTCAAGTTTGTATTATTCTAATGAGCAGAACCAATTGAAAAGAAAGAAACGGAGCAGCATTTCTGTTTATACAATCTGTCTCTCCCTTCAGAGCACACACTCCTCAAAGGCAGAGGCTGTCTTATTTATCTGGGTGTTCCCTGGGGCTGGAAACACAGTCGGCATTCGTTAATTAATTCAGCCGCTCATTCAGCGAGCATTTACCAAGCTAATGAATGAAATGAATAATATTTGGGTTAGGATGATGGTTTGATGTTTGGGGCAATGGGAGACTCACATATTCGCTGATATCTCGAAACACAGAGTCACAGACTCGGCAGTGGAAAGGTGTCTCGGAGATGACTTTTCAAGATTCTCATTTACAGAAGCAATGGATGCAAACAACGAGGAAGGTCATTTGAATTGCAGTCTTCAGTGAGGAGTTTCGGGGCTAAAAACTGATGCTGACCAAGTCAGTAATCAGGTCTACCTTTGCAGAGGTCGGCCCTCCCAGGGCCTTGCTGGCTGGGTGACACTTAGCTAAAGAAGCGCCTGGTGCATCATTGAGCGATAAACTGAGAGACTGACAAGAATTTTAGGGGCAAAACAAAACAAAACAAAAAACCTCTGGAGGCACTTTTGAATATTGTCAATTCCAGGTTATATACTTCCTTTCCTAAGCGTCTTATATTCAGTATGCATTTAAATTTATGTTGCTCTGTCCTTTAGGGAAGGAGGCAGAACTTGGGTCATTTCACAGGTGTTATTCAAGCGACAACAAAGAACGGATGAAAGCGTGGCAGATGTAAATAAGCCTCTTTTAAAAAATGAATCACCTCAATAGACAAGTCCCTGAGATCCAAGATCGCTCCCAGGAGGGCTGCAAGCCACTCTGGGGTCAACCAAGCGTGCAGCCTCCCAGGTGCAGGAGGAAGATAAATGAATGTGCAGAAGAGAAATGAGCGAATGTTCCAGACCAGCCACAGGCCAACGGCCAACGGCATTAGGATTTCCTCTGACCGCTCAGATTCGCTGGGACTGCTTGAGAGGGCACTGCTTGGGGAGGGAGGAGGGGGAGTCCTAGGCTGGCCCTGGGGGTCAGCAGGCAGCCCCCAGCCCGCATAACAAGCGACTCTCCAGGAACACGTGTTGGGGAAAGTGTGTGATCAGAGTGTCAACTTGCAGGCCGAGGAGAAGCACTAAGTGGTTTTGTCTGTCACCTCCTCCACCCGCGCTGGAATTCGGCCATAATCTGATGGAAACACTTTGCCTGGTTTCAGGAGAATTTCCCACTATCAGCAGGGCTGTTTTTCATACTTAGGCTATCACCCGAGGCTTGTGGGACTGCTATCACCCAGCAGCCGTGCGCAGCTCAAGGGTGGGAGATGAGGACCCACAGCCACTCTGAGCCTGGAGCATTCGGTTACTATGAGATTCATTTCAATTCTACAGCAGCCCTTGTTTTCCGAAAATCCACTCCGTGCTAGACACGGCTTTCATCGGCCCCAACACAGGGAAGTGGGTAAGGTGAGAGTCAAACTCAAATCCAGCCACACAGTTCTAAAGCCCACAGCTGAACACGGCTCGTGCTGTCCTCGTGTCACTGTGAAAAGAACCCACAGGCCATGCGGGCAAGGGCCGAAGGTGCCAGCTTTCAAGTCAAAGTACTTGGGTTCCAATCATGGCAGCACAGCTGTCAAGTACCTGGGTCCCTGCCACCCATGTGGGAGGCCTTGATTGAGTTCTTTGGCCTGGCCCAGCCCTGGTTCTTGTGGATATCTGGGCAGTGAACTAGTGGTGGGAAGATCTCTATCTGCCTCTGTTGCTGCCTTGCAAATAAAAATGAGTAGACAGATAAAATTTTAAAGACGCGTCCACTAATAGCAGCTTCCTCTACGAGGGTCACAGTGAGACTTGAGAGGCTCTGACCCATCAGGGATGTTCAGTCCGTGGCAGTGACTAGTGTCATCACGCACATCACAAACACGATCAGCATTGTGGGTTTGCCCCCCTGAAGGGGCAGAGGCATCTGTTTGTGTACACAAGTGAAAAAGAAAAAAAAAAAAAAAAACACCACCATTGTTATTGAGCACCTACTATGTGTCACGTGGTAGACAAGATGCTTTATATATGTGACCTTGTGCCTTATGCACATGGTCTTGTTCTTTCCTGCTCACCGTCTTGTGAGGGAAATAAGACAATCCGCCCTTTCAGACGAAGAAAATGGAACCCAGGCAGGCTAAGCGACTTGCTAGAAGGCTGCCATGGCTCTGACTCTTCGGCCCTCAAAACCAGATTCAGGCCTCACGAGAAAAGCTGTCTCGCTCCATTTGATCATCTTCACCTCTTAATCTAAAATGGTCTTCCTGAACTTGATTACGCATCTGAGTGCCCAGACTTTCATCTGAGTGAGTCGGGGCTGTTGTTAGAAATCAGCTCCCCCTTGAAAGATAAATATTTGCCCTCATCAAGGTGCTCCAAAGACTTCACTTCTGTGTCAAGAAGGAAACGACCCAGAGTGTTTTTAACACCATCTTTGGAATCAGTAATTTGTCTTCCCACCAGACTGCTTTGAAGGGGAGACTCATGTGGGACGCATAAGCTCTGGTATGTTTATTTAAAACATACCTGAAATTTCCTCACACATATTCACACCTCACTTCCTGCACGGCTCCAGACACAGCTCCACACAGGCCAGGGAGGTAGTGAAGGCGTCAAGACCTTTGGAGCTGTGTCTTGCCTGGACTTCCAAACTTTTCCTCAGGGAATAATAAACATGAACAAAAGGCTTCATCCAGGAAAGGGACCCCGCCGAAGCAGGGACACCCTCACATGGGCCCCTGCACCCATCTGCTGTCCTGTGGTGCTGAGCCCAAAGCCAGAAATGGTGGTCGGTAGTCGGAAAGAGAGCTTGGGGCTGTGAAGAAAGAAATGAGAATATTGGGAGCAGCCTTCTTGATAGGAAGTCCGCAGTTCCCCCATTCATGCGGCGACCCTGAGCTTAACTCAACACCTCCTGGCTGCCAGAACCCTGGTATTGCACCTGAGCCCAAACGGCGCCAGACAACTTTCAACAAACCTTGTCCATTTCCCCATATGATTTGTATGTGGCCTGTCATGTGAGAATCACTTTCATGTCATACACACGGGACCATCCTTCCAGAGCCTTTCGCAGTGCCAGCACTTGGAGAGTCGGGTGCCTAACTTAGCCCAAAGACAGGCTTTGGGGGCTTAGTCACTACCCCAAATCCTATCGACATCTCTCCTTGATAATTTACCCAAAGCACAGCCCTGTACTTTTTGCCGTAACATAACTTTGATTTCCTTATCACTTTCAGTTTTACCTACACTGCTCACTTCCTCCCAAAGCACTCCCCCTCCCCACGCTGTGCTTTCCAGATGTCACAACCCTGAAATATCCCATATGCCAAAATGTATACATGCTGTAATTGTCCAAGTAAGTCCGCCTTTACTTGCTGCGGTCTGGTTCCCATTTGTCTTATCAGTTAAATAGCAAAAGTCTGATTAGTGTGGTAAGCAGAACAATGGCCGCAAGATGTCCACATCCTAATCCCAGGAACCCAAGAATACGTTCCACGGCCTGGTGGGATGAAGGACGCCATCGGGAGGTCTTCAAGGGAGGAAGTACCCTGGATTATTGGAGGGGAGGCAATGTTATCATAGGGTTCTTCAAAGGTAAGAGGAGGTGGAAGAGGAAGTCGGAGCAGGCACTTGGAGAACCGTATCTGCTGTTGCAGGCTTTGAGGTGGGGGAAGGAGGGCTATGAACCAAGGCATGTGGTGGCCCCTTGAAGTTGGAGAGAACAAGAAAGCAGGTTGTCTTGGGGTCCCCAGAATGGAATGCAGCTCTGATGGGGCCTTCATGTCAGCCCAATGAGACCTATTTTAGTCTTATCAACTACAGAATTAGAAGGTAATACATTTGCATTGTTTTAAGCCACTGCACTTGTGATAATTTGTTGTAGCAGCAATAGAAAACAAATACCAGTATCTAAGACCTAAACAGGGGCCGGCACTGTGGCACAGTGGGTTAACGCCCTGGCCTGAAGCACTGGCATCCCATATGGGCGCTGATTCGAGTCCCAGCTGCTCCTCTTCCAATCCAGCTCTCTGCTATGGCCTGGGAAAGCAGTAGAAGATGGCCCAAGTCCTTGGGCCCCTGCACCCACATGGGAGACCTGGAAGAAGCTCCTGGCTCCTGGCTTCGGATTGGCTCAGCTCCAGCCATTGAGGCCATTTGGGGAGTGAACCATTGGATGAAAGACCTCTCTCTGTGTCTCTACCTCTCTCTTTCAAATAAATAAAATAAATCTTAAAAAAAAAAAAAAGACCTAAACAACCAGAAAAGACAATTCACTGACTCTTTTTTTCTGCATATTACACTCAAATCTTAAGAAAACTTTAAATTAGCAAGATCTTCTCAGCAGGGCCTTAGATGGGGCTCCCTGGAAGTCAACTCTGACACTGGGAGTTGAGAGCCACAGGTGTACTGGGGAGAGCCCTCAGCCGAGGAATGCTGGACACAGCAGAGAGGGATGCATGCCAGCAGGGCACTTGGCGGGTCCGATAGGCAACCTCTGGAGCTGGGGTGGCTCCTCCACGTTGTCCAAAATTGAAGCTGAGGGACTGAACTTTGATGTGCACATCCAGTTTGGGAGGGAGTATAACCTTAGTGAGACAGATTCCGAGGCTAGGAACCAACTGTGAGCCAGCAAGAGGTGACACACCCAGCTGCTGGCCCTGAGGGGGCATCTGCTCAGGCATCAGAGTAGGTACCACAAGCAGTCAGTATCTCTAGGGTGCGGGGGCCAGTGCTGCAGCATGGCGGGTAAAGCTGCCGCCTGCAGTGCTGACATCTCTTTTGGGCACTGGTTTGAGTCCCAGCTGTTCCACTTCTGATACAGCTCTGCTATGGCCTGGGAAAGCAGTGGAAGACAGACGGCCCAAGTGCTTGGACCCATGCACCCATGTCGGGAGACCTGGATGAAGCTCCTGGCTTTAACTGGCCCAGCTCTGGTTGTTGTGGCCATTTGGGAAGTGGACCAGCAGATGGAGGTCCTCTCTCTCTCTCTCTCTCTCTCTCTGCCTCTCTGTAGCTATGCCTTTCAAATAAATAAATAAATCTTTAAAAAATACATTTCTCAATGATTGAAAAAATATTTCTGGGGCATTCTTTTTTTTAAGATTTATTTATTTATTTAAAAGTCAGAGTTACACAGAGAGAGGAGAGGCAGAGAGAGAGAGAGAGGTCTTCCATCCGATGGTTCACTCCCCAATTGGCTGCAATGTTCACTTCACAAACACCCACAACAGGCAGTGCTGGGCCAAGCCAAAACCAGGAGCCTTGGAACTCCACCTGGTTCTCCCGTATACCTAGATGCTAAGGACACAAGTACTTGAGCCATCATCTGCTGCCTCCCAGGGCGCGGATTAACAGGAAGCTCGTTGAGAAATGGAGGAGCCGGGACTCCAACCAGGTACACTGAAACGCATGCGAGCATTCCAAGTGGCATCTTCACCACTGGACCGAACGCCTATCCCCACAAACTTTCTTATGAGTGCCCTCATAGCACTCGCTACACGCATTTCCAGCGACGTCGCTATTATCTGTTCCATTTTAGAGATGACACTAAGACCCAGAAGCTCGAAGTGGTGATGCAATTTGTCCCAGGCCACCCAGTGAGTGAAGTGGCAGGCCCGGGTTTCGACATCAAAGTCAGGCCACTTAATCCCCAGTTCACCTCCCAGCACATGGGGCACGTCCTCAGAAGAGAGCTAACATTCACAAACAGCCATCTGACACGGACAGATTCTTGGTCCCCAAAGATAAGATTATATTCAGTAAACCCTGCTGCCTAAATAGGAAAGGGGGCCCAGGACCACTGGATAAGATATTAAAGAAGCGTGGAAACAAGAAAGAACTTGGGGTGGCCCAGAAGAGTGGAGCAGATCGGGGTTTGCTGAACTCCACGTTGTAAATCAATGTTAATGACATTTTCACTCCATGTTGCACTTGGCGAGTTCAGACATCTTTGCTTAGGCTTCAGTGTTGTCTTTCCGCATGGAAGCTCCTAGGGGGAAAGTGTCAGAATGTTCTAACTTTCCTCGCCGGAACCCCGGCACCATGTCAACACAGCACAGCACATAATAAATACCACTGGCTGAGAGTCTTCCCTCACAGTCAGGGACCCAGACCCCGATTAAGGGCATCCAATGCTGTTCACTGCAGCCCTCTCCCAGCGGGCTGGGCCCAGAAAATGTGGTGTTCTGGAAAAGCTCTCTTCTTTAATAAGGATCCTGGTGTCCCATGATGGATGCTATAAAACCTGAGGGCGGCTGGTGTGTTCATAGCCATGCGGGCCCATTAGCAGCGTCTGGTCCTGTGGTAACATACTTCATATCCAAAGTGCAAAAGCGAAAGCATTTATTACAAATAACACGAGGTGACCCTGGAGTAAACACAGCTGTGCCCTTGTGGTGTCTTGTCAGGGGTGCTCCCTCGGCAGATTAAAGAAATCCATGTTTTATGGGGCCATCACTTATTCTGTATATACACAGAAGGCTGGTGTGCTATCAGCCTGTAGCTGGCTGCCTCTAAGGTTTCAGGCCCAGGGATTGTATGAAGCAGAGATGCCTCGCTAAAACATTCTGGCATGTTCTGAGATTGTCAGAAGGGGCTGGAGTCGGTTTCTATTTGTTCTGGAATGATTTATACAGTATTTCGGGGCGTACCCCACTTGTAGCTGCTCCCCCACCCGGTCTTCTTACAGACTCCCCCAGGAGCCTCCTGCTGCTGGGATGAGCATGTGGCTCTACCTGGAGGCCTGGCTCTGTCATCCCCTGGCTGTGGGACTTGGGGCTGCTCTTTAACTCACGCCTGCATTTTTCCACCCTTAAATGGGGGGGGGGGGATCTTCTCTGCTTTCTAGAATTGGAGCCATGTTACCCTGGAAACTCACACATCAGGGAGCAGAGAGAGATGGGAACAGGAGTGCCGAGCAAGATCCAATGAGCTCGTAGAAAACAATTAGCACATGTGTGCGACAGTGCAGTTTCTTCATGTCATTGTATTATGCAATGGCACTTACAGATTCCTAAGTGACAAGAGCATTGAAGATATAAATGTGAAAGTGTGCAAGGCTGGCTATGTTATATGTACACGGAGAGATGGCAGACAATTGTGGCAGGACTACACACACAGTTTATAAGCAGAGCTGCCATCTATTAGTTGAGAAGCCAGCAGAACAACTCCGTAGCTTCTGATCCACGCTGCAGGCTGTGGCATGCGCCCATGGCCCTGCGGTGGCGTCCTAACAAGACTCCCATCGCCTAAACCACTGTCTCCTCCATGGTCAGCATCAGACTGAGAGAAGCTGTGCTGTCCATTGTGTCCTCCGCCTTGTCCAACTGAAGACGCGCAGGAATTTTCCTCAGGGGCCAGCGCTGTGGCCTGCATAGCAGGCCAAGCCTCCCTCTGCAGTGCCAGCATCCCATATGGGCACCGGTTCCAGTCCCGGCTGCTCCATATCCAATCCAGCTCTCCACTATGGCCTGGGAAAGCAGTGGAAGATGCCCCAAGACTTTGGGCCCCTGAACCTGCATGAGAGACCCTGAAGAAGCTCCTGGCTCCTGGCTTCGGATAGGCCCAGCTCTGGCCTTTGTGGCCATTTGGGGAGTGAACCAGCAGATGGAAGACTTCTGGCTCTCCCTCTCTGTCTGTAGCTCTGCCTCTCAAATAAATAAGAATTTTCCTCTGCAGTGAAGAGGGTGTTCCCTGGGCAGAAGGCAGGAGAGCACCCCAGTCCACGCTCCATACAACAATGGGATCTCTGGCAAAAGCTACCCCTGGTGTAGAGGCAAACTCCAGAAGGTTCTGTTTCTACATGAACTAGGTTGCCTGCTTTTCATTCCAAAAGAAAAGAAAGAAAAGAAAAAAAAAGTCACAGTAAAACAGTAACGGTTTTCCTGTCACAATTTCAGAGCCGCTCACGTCCCAAGAGCCCGCAGTGAGAGTGACAGGTTTGCGGCTCAGGGCTCTCCACGTGGCGTCGGCATCCTGCAGGCGCTCACAGGGGCCTCCATGGCGCAGGCGCAGGCAAAGCCTGCGTCCATCCGCGAAAACAAGGAGCAAGAAGGCTGGGGCTGGAAAGCAGGATGTAGGCAGGACCCAGCTGTCCATGCAGCAGGTGTTCCCCCTCGCTGCCCCTGGTTGTCTCCAAGAAAGGTGTCAGAACGCCGCCCTAGGTCTTCCTGCGTCCGTAGCCTGAGGGTCGCTATGGCAGCCCTAAGAAACACCCAGAGAAGGCTCATGCAGGAGTCTCCCAATGAGAGGACCCAGGGGCCCTGGCGTCTCTGAAGAGGGCCTGCCTCGCCGGGCGAGGAGCAGGGCAGGCAGCCCAGGGCAGGGAGGCCCCCGTTGCGGCGGGAGAGGGGGCCGGCTCCTGAGCGGAAGTGAGAGGGGCAGGTCTCAGGGAGGAGACCAGGGAGGGAGGAGCAAACCCAGCCTCCAGCCAAGGAGGAATCCTGTGTGGGGGCGAGCTGAAAGAATAACTCTGGCCAAAGGCCTCGTCTGAGAGGTTGCGGAAGTCCCTGGAACAGAGGGCCCTTTGTCTGAACGCCCAAGGCCAGGCCCTTCTCATCGTGAGGACAGGAGACAGAATCCACCTGAGCTGAGCTCTCTGCGATGACCACAGGCCACCGCCCTGATGTCTAGCAGGGAGAAAGCTGGCTGGGGTGGGAGGCCCCGGGGTGCTGGGGAGGGGCTGCCCACATGAGCCGCAGCTTAGAAGGGCAGAGCAGGGTTTAGTCCTGCTCATCACCGGAGGATCACAGAACACTTTGTAGGATGCTACTTCACGATCACTATTAGAACGCACACGCACACGCACCGCCTTTAACTCACCACGTTAAGATTTCCTCAAAATTGTAGCTTATTCATGTTATTACAATTTTTTAATGTAACAGCTTTCCGTAAAGCAGCTTTCTCTAGATGTAAGCTACATACAGTTCCTTGAAGTGTACGATTCAATGGCTTTGAGTACGCACAGAGTTGTGCAACCATCAGCAATCAACATGAGCCCATTTGCATCACCTGTAAATGAAATATCACAGCCCATGGCCATCATCCCTTCAAGTCTCTATCCCCTTCCGTCCTAGACAACCACCAACCAATCTGCTCTGTCTTTGTAGATTTGTCTATCCTGGACATTTTATGTAAGTGGAATCACACAATGCGTGGTCATTGGGGGCTGGCTTCCTTCCATCAGCAGAAATCTTTCAAGGCTCAGCCGTGTCGTAGCATGGATCGAGTACTCCATTCCTTTTCATGGCTGAATAAGCCCATTGGATGGATGTACTGTCTTTGATTTTATCCATTCCTCAGTCGATGGACATTGGGTTGTTTCCACTTTTTGACTGTTAGGAACAGTACTACTGTGAACATTCATAAACACGTTTTTGTGTGCTTGTACATTTTTATTTCCTTTGGGTGTATTCCAAGGAACTTCCAAAAGCTCATGGCACGTACATATTATGAAAAAGCTATGCATGGATTTCAAAAAATTTCGTACCAAGTAAATCTCATTTGTATCTATTTTTCTGTGAATGTTTGAAGTCCCCTCACCCCTGGGAAGGGATCACTGGATCACGTGTTGTGCCTATGTTTAACATTTGAGGAGTTGCCAGACTCTTTTCCATAGTGGCATCATTTTTTTTTTACTCTTAAATTTGTATTGTATATCCTTGTAGCTGTTTTATATAAGATAATTTGCTCTTTCATTCTTAATTTGGATCATTTGCCATATGTTGTATCTTTTCACATTCCTATCAACGGTGTGTGAGAGGACCTTGCTCATCTTGGTGCCAAATTTGCACCAACTCCGATAGGAATTCCTCTTTGGTTAGGAGGACTCCCTCCCGGCCCTCACTCCTGCAGCAGGAACGAGGAAGTGGTCAGAGTGGCAGTCTTTGCTTGGAGCACTGCTTGGCACTTGTTGAAGAGGGCCTGGACCACTCCCTTTTGTTTCGGATAGCCTGGTCCTCTGGGACACTGGAACATAATGCTTATTTTCCTGTTTCCTAGGAGTGTCTTGAGGAGGGCACTCCTTTGGCATCCTTAGAATAGAATTTCACAATTTTATGAGGCCTGTTGGTAGTGGCTGCCACAACAAAATGAATACTTGTAATATCTAAAATTACTGAGTGTTAGCCCCGGAAGGTATAGTGAGGCAACCATCTTGTCCAGGCATAGGAAATGAGCAGTGGCTCACAAGGACATCTGCTCAGTTGTAGGTGCCTGGGATTATGGAGCTCTGTCCAGGCTCAGGGAAAGGACTGTGATTGATTAGTGATGTCTGCCATGGTGGCGAGGCGCACTAGAGGTGGCAAATATGCTCGCCATTTGCTCTCCCTGTCTGAAGCCAGCCACAGTGCCTGTGAGGAAACATCCAAGGTCACACAGCTGGCTAATGACAGAGTTGGAGCAAGAATCATCCCATGTTTGTCTCTCTGCACCACCCTGCCCCCAGTTCTTTAAAGGGTTTCATAAAGGGACCTGTTTAGGGACGGGATGGGGTCATCCAGGCAGAAGGTCAGTTTCTCTCCTGCTATGTTCAGATCGTTCTCATCAATGCCTGTGGGACTTACTCCACCGGGGTAACTAGTTAATGATTATAAAGGCTCGGTAAATGCTAACTAATAAAGAGGGGCCGTTCCCACCTGCTGAACCCCCATATCTCCAGCTCCCAGGTGGAATGCCCTTTGAAGTCCACAAACGTGATGCATCTGTACACAGGCAGGGTTGAGGGGGATGGGCCTGGACCAAAGCAAAGAAGCGAAGCCCCTTCTGATCTGAAAGGGAACAGTGGTGTGTGTGTTCTCCACGTGAACAAAGAGGAAGGGCGCTCCACGTTCGGCCCTTAGTTCAATCAGGCCCCGTTTTTCCAGAAATAGCAAGGACTAAGGTCATTCTGAGGGAGAAAAAAATTGTTTTTCTGTAGGAGAGAAATGAATATTGACCGTAAAAGGGAGCCATATTTGATGACTGCCCAGCATTAACGCACGTCATGCTGCTGAACTGTACACTTAAAATGGTGAAAATGGCAAATTGATGTGTATTTTATTGCAAGAAAAAATGGAAGGAGAAAAGGAAAATACTTTTTAAATCTTGAAACCTATTTGAATTTCACTGGGATGTAAAATATGCCCGACTCTCTGCTTTTCTACTTTATTCGTGGAAGAAACTACATACCAACCACAACAACCCCTAAAATCCCATAGACCTCAGAGACCTCATGTAATTAATTCTTTTTATTTCTTTTTAAATATCACTTTGGAAAAAAAAAAAAACAAGAAGTACAAACATGTGATCTCCATTTTCCGTCTCTTCCTCTTCATTTTCCTTTCTCATCATCCCTTGAGCACCTACCATAGCTCCTGCTCATATGATGCTATGATTCAAGTGAGTTTGCCACAGTCCCTGCCCTGGGTAACCCGCAGGCCAGTATGGCCAGTGCTTGTTCCCTACCCAGAGGACAGCCACCAGCTGTCTCATGGCTCAGAGGAGGAGACAGAGACCAGCCACCTGCATGGAAAGTCAGGGTGGGCACCAGTACAGGCCAAGAGGGTGACTACAGGGCAAAGAAACCAGAGAAAAGCATTCGATGAACAGACTGCACACGAGCATGGAAGTTTCCAGAACTGCAAAGAGTTGAAGCCGTGGATGTGGAGAAGGGACTGGGGAGAAGTCTTCTCTTCCCTTCCCAGTCTCCTGGAGTGAGCCTGGCTCCAGACCCCTCCTGTGGGGAAGATTCACACTGAAACATGCATGCAGGCGAGTGTGAATGTGTGTGTGTGTGTGAGAGAGAGAGAGATGCAGAGAGACGTGCGGGGAGGTTTGTGATGAATACATTTGTTAAAAATTGCAATTCATGTCTAACTGTTCCCTCAGATCTCTCGTTGCATAAGATATCATTTGTTTAAGTTGGCAGGCCCATGACATCCACCTCAAAGGTGAGGGTTGCCTCCGTCAGCCAGAGATTTGTTTAAACCTCTCATGAACGTCATCCTTCTATTTTCCATGCCGTAGTGTTTCTTGGATGACAACATGAGGTGTGACTCCCCCACACACTGTGCCCCCATTACTGTTCTCTCTGCCTGCCCCAGCCCACCTCCCTGTCAGGTCAATGACTCGTGCCTGGCCTTGGTGGGCAGGGCCCAGGGATCCCCCAGGGCAGCACATGGCAAGACCAAGCAGGGCGGCAGGAAGGGAACAGCCTCCAAGTGCCTGAGTGTTATGCGGCTCAACTTGGTGTCAACCCCCTCTCTCTTTCTCATGAGGTTTTTGTCTTTCGTTTTTTTGTAGTTTCTTTTTTTTTTTAGATACAAATAATATACCACAAAATTCTGGGGCCGGTGCTGTGGCAATGCAGGTAGAGCCGCCACCTGTGACGCTGGCATTCCATATGGGCACTTGTTCATGTCTCGGCTGCTCCACTTCCAATCCAGTTCCCTGCTAATGTGCCTGGGAAAGCAGCAGAAGATGACCCAAGTCCTTGGGCCCCTGCACCCGCGTGGGAGACCAGGAAGAGGTTCCTGGCTCCTGGCTTCGGATTGACACAGCTCTGGCCATTGAGGCCATTTGGGGAGTGAACCAACGGAGGGAAAATCTTTCTCTTTGTCTCTCCGTCTTACTGTCTGTAACTCTACCTCTCAAATAAATAAATAAAATCTTTAAAAAAAAAAAAAAAGCCGGCACCACGGCTCACTAGGCTAATCCTCCGCCTTGCAGCGACGGCACACTGGGTTCTAGTCCCAGTCGGGGCGCCGGATTCTGTCCCAGTTGCCCCTCTTCCAGGCCAGCTCTCTGCTGTGGCCAGGGAGTGCAGTGGAGGATGGCCCAAGTACTTGGGCCCTGCACCCCATGGGAGACCAGGAGAAGTACCTGGCTCCTGCCATCGGATCAGCGCGGTGCGCCGGCCGCAGCACGCCGGCTGCGGTGGCTATTGGAGGGTGAACCAACGGCAAAGGGAGATCTTTCTCTCTCTCTCTCTCTCACTGTCCACTCTTTAAAAAGAATTAAAAAAGAGTAAAATGTCCACAGAGTTGTGCTGCCATCACCGTGGTCAATTGTAGAATATTTCATCACCCCAAAAAAGAAGCCACATATCTATTCGCTCCCTGCCCAGCCCCTAACCCTAGGCAACCACTAATCTACTTTCTGTTCCTGTAGCTTTGGCTATCCTGGACGCTTCTTATCAATGGTGGCGTAATGTGTGGTCATTTGTGGCCGGCTTCTTCCACTTTAACATGATGCGTTCGAGGTTCGCTCTCGTGGGAGCATCCATCAGTGTTTCACTCGTCCTCGTGATTGAATACCATTCCGCCATGCAGACACACCACATGCACACGTCCATTCAACTCTCGATGGACATTGGGGTTGTGCTCGCTTTTTGACTGCTTGAATCATGTTGCCGGGAACATACGTGTGCAAGCTTTCTTACCGATCCGTGTCTTCATTTCTCTTGCGCATCGGCGTATGGGTAGAATTGCCACCTCGAATAATTCTCTACTTTTGACCTGCTGAAAGACTCCTGTCCTGTTTTCCCACGTACATTTAAAACCTGAATTAAAAGACAATTTTAAATCTTAAAAAATGTGTGATCCCCCCTCTACTAGTGTACAAGGCAATCCGTGCCTGCAGAGCTGTGTTTATGATATAAACAAAGCACTTGTTTACCCAGGACTGGAGCTGCTAAACCAGCTCGCCATCTCAGACTCGTGGAAGAGCAGTTTTCTTCCAATCTGCCCTAAAATCTCTTTCTCTCTTTCTCTCTCTCTCTCTCTCTTTCTCTCTTTCTCTCTTTCTTTCTTTCTTTCTTTCTTTCTTTCTTTCTTTCTTTCTTTCTTTCTTTCTTTCTTTCTTTCTTTCTTTCTTTCTCTCTTTCTCTCTTTCTCTCTTTCTTTCTTTCTTTTTTTCCTAGAGCTGTTGGCTATGACCAAGGCTCACATCCCCTAGGTCCCGCCCTCCTTCCTCTGAGGGTTCTGAATTCCTACAGGCTTAAGGGGAGACAATGGGAGGGAGACAGGTCAGGACCACAGGACCCAGGCAACATTCCTGGACTGGTTGGGTCCCAGCAGCCAGCCTAGGCAGTGGGATACAGACTGGAGCAAGGCAGCAAGCCTAGGGCACAGGAGCACCCAGCCCTCAGAGCCACCTCTGCATGGGTGCGGTGACTATGCACCAGCGCATGCAACTCCCTATTTCTCCCCATCTTGACAGAGGCAGAAACCAAGATGCCTAGAGTTGCCCAGCACCCCACAGCAGCAGAAGGCAAAACTGAGCTGAGGACAGACTAGGTGTGCGCCCCCAGATTGGCGTGCATCCCTACCAATCTGGAGACCAGATGCTGGTACAGGAGGCAGGGCCGGGCCCTGCCCAGCCCAGCCCATCGGTGTCACCGCTCTTTTGGAGGCCATCATATATTTTTAATGACCAACAAAACTCCCTGTGCGAGAGCAGGGGAGTGCTGAAATTGCAGGCAAGCCATTTGCATTGCGAATCAAGTTATCCTCCCTCCTGCCCTCCAAGAATATGCAGAAATAAATGCCTCCTAATGAACCCTGGGGGGCTGAGGCTTTGATATGAATTCTGCTGGAGGGCTGGAGAGCTCTAGCCAGACTGAGTCCCAGCAGGAAGCTGGAGCGGGAGGGCCAGGGCAGTCCCCTCCAAGCTAGGGAGAAAGGAAATTGGATTATCTTGCTAGCAGTTGGTGTTTTGCTAGCTCTTAGAACCACAGAGGAGAGCTCTCCTCCTTCAGCTGGGGGCTTGGATATGGCCCTATTTAACCAGGCAGCTCCACACACCCCACACACACCCCACAGCCTTGCTCCCTAACCCTTCAGCCCCGTCCAGACTCCCTGGGGCCTACAGACACCAGCAGCTCCAAAGCCATTGTCTTTTGTAAGGCTTAAGAAGACATAGTAAAGATAGATGGTAGCTGATTGATAGAAAGATGATTGATTGATATTTAGACAGATAGATGTGTCTTCTATCAGCAGTCAGGTACCTTTAGTTCTGGCTGCCCCTGGGAAAACACTAGACTCCTCCCTCTTCCCTTCCCCTGGGCCTCCAGGGTCCTTGTGTGTTCAGCACTGGGAGGTGCGTGTGTCCTCAAGTCCCTGCTTGCAGGAACGAGCCCTGTGGGGGCAGGTCTGCAAGCCAAATGCTGCACAGAGTGCCCGGTGTGGCTCTGCGGGCATGTGGATGTGGTATTTGTGTGGGCTTGAGAGTGTGTGGTAATAATGGCTTGTGTGGACTTGTGAGGGAGAAGGGGGCGGGGATGGGCACAAGCCCAGTGCGGACAAAGGCAGTCCTCAGGAGATCCCAGCTTCTCAGCTGCGTCTTGCCCTACCTTTCCCCCAGCACCGCAAACTCATCCTACCGATCAAGATTTCACCTCTTTTCCTGCTGACCCTCTCTGCAAGAGGAGCCCGGAAGGCCCAGGAAGCCTCCAGCATAAACGAGACCTTGCATCAGGAAGCAGGGTCCCGCAATTGCTAAGCCAGCAGGTGCAGCCATCAGTTCACCTGCTTTCAAAGCCCAAATGCAGGGCTCAGGATGAGTAGAATGGGTTCTTGCATCCCTCCATCCCATCGTCTGTGATTAGGGATAGCAAAGGGCTCATCCTAATGTGAGGAACTCTGGTGAACAGGTCAGTAACTGCCCAGCCCTTGATGACCCCATGATTGCCTCCAGTATCCAGATAAGAGGACTTGGACTTCTCAAAGCATCCATGGGACAGTAGGCAGGGGCCTGTGGCTAGGACTATAGCCAAAGGAGTAACTGGGGCCAATCTATAAAGGGGATCTCTGCTGACACCCGTCCTTTCAGGATTCTCTGCTGGTGCTGGCACAGAGTACCTATGTTTCAGAAAGCTGTCTGCCTCACGATGCTCCTGGGGAAAAAAGAGAGAGAAAGAGGAAACTGTTAGAGAACAATTGGGAAGATTGACTGGGTCCTGATTTAAATGAGTCAAAGGAGACAATTATGGGACAAGCAAAGAAAGTTGGAGACTGAGAAGATAGATTTCAGATAACAATAAGGAAATATTGCTAGTATTTTTTGATGTGACAGTGGTATTATGATTCTGTTAAAATGCCAGATAATCTTTATTCATTCTTTTAAACTGAAAAATTTTTAAAGATTTGTTTATGTATTTATTTGAAAGTTAGAGTTACACAGAGAGAGGAAGAGACAGAGAGAGAGAGATCTTCCATCCACTGGTTCACTCCCCAAATGGCCAACCTAAAGCCAGGAGTCAGGAGCTTCTTCCGGATCTCCCCTGCAGGTATAGGGCCCAAGCACCTGGGACATCTTCTGCTGGTTTCCTAGTTGCATTAGTAGGGAGCTGGACCGGCAGTGGAATAGCCGAGTCTCCAACCAGTGCCCAAATGGGATGCCGGCATTGCAGGCAGAGACTTTACCAGCTATGCCACAACTCCAGCCCCAAGATAGTCTTTATTCTTAGAAAATATACTGAAATGGCTGGCGCCGTGGCTCAATAGGCTAATCCTCTGCCTGTGGCGCCAGCACCTTGGGGTTCTAGTCCCAGTCAGGGCTCCAGATTCTGTCCCGGTTGCTCCTCTTCCAGTCCAGCTCTCTGCTGTGGCCTGGGAGTGCAGTGGAGGATGGCCCAGGTCCTTGGGCCCTGAACCTGCATGGGAGACCAGGAGAAGCACCTGGCTCCTGGCTTCGGATCAGCGTGGTGCGCCGGCCACAGCGGCCACTGTGGGGTGAACCAACGGCAAAAGAAAGACCTTTCTCTCTGTCTCTCTCTCTCACTGTCCACTCTGCCTGTCAAAAATATATATACCGAAATATTCATAGGTAAAATGATATAATGTGTTGGATTTAGGCCAGCGCCGCGGCTCACTAGGCTAATCCTCCACCTAGCGGTGCCAGCACACCAGGTTCTAGTCCCAGTCGGGGTGCCAGATTCTGTCCCAGTTGCCCCTCTTCCAGGCCAGCTCTCTGCTGTGGCCCGGGAAGGCAGTGGAGGATGGCCCAGGTGCTTGGGCCCTGCACCCCGTGGGAGACCAGGAGAAGTACCTGGCTCCTGCCTTCGGATCAGCGCAGTGCGCTGGCTGCAGCGCGCCAGCCGTGGCAGCCATTGGAGGGTGAACCAACAGCAAAAGAAGACCTTTCTCTCTGTCTCTCTCTCTCACTATCCACCGCCTGTCAAAAAAAAAAAATGATATAATGTGTTGGATTTAACTTAAAATCATCAGACCATTGGGGCAGCTTGGGAAGCAGCAAGGGGAAGGCCAACCAAGATTGGCAGAGAGATGGTAGAAGAGGGCCAGTGATGTCCTTTTCTCTAACTCTGTGTGTCTGGACATTTCCAAACTTAGAATATTGAAAGACGCAGCCCACTCTGGAGCTGCCCGTTTTGGGGGTGGGAGGTGGGAGTAGTTTCTGCCACCCACATTGTCACCAGGGTAGGGTGAGTCACTCAGGCCCTTGGACCAATGGGGAGGCCATGGCTGAGAAGTGCTTGCTTGCTTGCTTTTTTTAAGATTTATTTATTTATTTGAAATACAGAGTTACAGACAGAGAGGGAGAGACAGAGAAAGAGGTCTTCCATCTGCTGGTTCACTCCCCAAATAGTCACAAGGCCAGAGCTGAGCAAATCTGAAGCCAGGAGCCAGGAGCTTCTTCCAGGTCTTGCATATGGGTGCAGGGGCCCAAGCACTTGGGTCATCTTCTACTGCTTTCCCAGGCCATCAGCAGAGAGCTGGACTGGAAGTGGAGCAGCTGGGACTGGAACTGGTGCCCGTATGGGATGCCGGCACCACAGGTGGATG
Organism: Oryctolagus cuniculus; assembly: GCF_051225735.1. NCBI lineage: Eukaryota > Metazoa > Chordata > Mammalia > Lagomorpha > Leporidae > Oryctolagus > Oryctolagus cuniculus. Next base: position 38,052,140 of record NC_142869.1, on the reverse strand, counting down.
CTTAACCTACTATACTACGCCACAGCTCTGATCCCTGAGCAGTGCTTTCTAAGTCCATAAAGCAAAAAGGATGGCTGCAGCCCTTGAGCAGGAAGCTTACTAGTAAGATAAATCTGGTTTAATGGGTCATCTTATTGGAGAGAAGGGAAAAACAGATGATGAACAGGGTCCCTGGTACCAAGGAGGTTTGTGACTGCCCAAGCTGTCTCGCACACACAAGAGCTGGGTGTCACCATCCGAAGCCTTTCCCCGGAGAATGGAAGCCTGTGGTGGGAGCAACAGGAGTGGAGGGCAGGGGGCGCCCCTGGAGGTATCTGCCCGCCAGGAGTGTGGCTCCCGCCAGGGGGAGTGGGGAGCGCAGGACTCTCAGGAGGCTGCATGTGGGTAGGAGCACGGACCCCCACGCACGACCCAGAACAGGAAAGGGAAATTTTTAAGTGAGGTGAGCCAGACAGAAGAAAGACTTCTGGGGACATGGGACTTTGAAGAGTCTCTTGGAGGACAAGAACCCAGGAGGTTGCGTGAGAAATACACAGTGCAGCTCAGCCAAGGTGAGGACAAGAGAGGGTACAAGGCACCAGGAGGTGTTTCCTGATAACAGTGACCTCAGAGGGTCGTGTGACTTAGCTTCCCCAGCCCAAGGATTCAGAACAGCCAAGCACCTGAACTCAGGGCTTGGGTACTCACAGGCCAAGGCAGGTGGACCTGCAGCAGCGAATTTAATCTGTCAGTGACTGAGGAACCACTGCAGAGTCGTGGAAACAGCATTGGATTTGCAGCCAAAAGAGCCAAGTTCCAATTTTAGCTTTGCCATTTCTAGTGGTAAAACTTTGAGTAATCAATCCCTTGAACCCCTCTCAGCCTCAGTTTCCCTACTGGCTAATGGGATGGAGGACATCTGTTTCACAGGGTTGTTGTAGAGCGTTATTTGTGCAGAAAAAATTGCAAAGAATTTGGAGCCACGGGCCACAGAGCTCTCAGCACACGCCCCATCAATTATGAGCCACGTGACGCTGAGATAGCCAATGCCTCTGGGCCTCTATTTCCTTACCTGAAAAATGGGAGACTGTTACCAGCCTGCCATGAAGACATAAAGAGAAAATGTAAGTAATCCTCGTAACACAGAGCCTAGCACATGGTAAACTCTTGGTAAATGTTAGCAGTTGGTACTCATGGCATAAAATACAAGAACACACGTGAGGTTAAATGTGGACTGATTAGGAATGGCACAGAGAGAGCACCTTGGGGTCAGAGAAGGCAGCTCAGATCTTCTGCTTTCCCAGGTGCATTAGCAGGTAGATGGATCAGAAGTGGAGCAGCTGGGACCCAACCAGGGCTCATATGGGATGCCAGCGTCATAGGAGGTGGCTTAACGCATTGACCCATTGCACCACATACCAGCCCCACTTTTGCTGCGTTCCCCTTGGAGGACAAGGAACACCCAATTTTACTGCAGGCACCAGTAATAGACATGGTCCTATCTCATAGACCAGTAAAGGCCGTTGAGCAATCACAATTCCTCTCCAAGGACAGGCACTGTGGTGTAGCAAGTAAAGCCTCTACCTGCCACACCAGCAACCCATATGGGTGCCCATTCCTGTCCCGGCTACTCCACTTCCGATCCAGCTCCCTGTTAATGCACCTGGGAAAGCAGCAAAAGATGGCCCAAGTCCTTGGGCCTTTGCACCCATGTGGGAGACCTGGATGGAGTTCCTGGCTACTGGCTTCAGCCTGGCTTGGTCCTGGCCCTTAGCGGCTATCTCCAGTAGTGAAACAGTAGATGGAGGATCTCTCTCTCTCTCTCTCTCTCTCTCTCTCTCTCTCTATCTCTATCTCTCTGTCTTTCTCTTCCTTCCTCCCCCACTCCCATGTGTGAGTGTGTGTGTGTGTGTGTGTGTGTAAAACTACCTTTCAAGTAAATAAATAAATTTTAAAAATTGGGAAAATAAAAGCAGAATGTTGCTTTTTTTAGTCTAGTGTTTAATTGGGTAGTTTCAGAAAATAATCTAACCTGAGCACTGGATTTGTAGGTCAAGAATCTTAGCATTGAAGAAGGAGGGGAAAGTCTCGTTTGCATTATTAATAACCGTGGGTATATACGGATCTTCAGAGAAGCGAGGGCAGACAGGCAGTCATCTCTCCCAGTCTGCACCTTGTGGTTGCTGAAAAGACAGTTAGGATACTGCCCTTGCTAAATTAAACCTCGGCCACCTCACCCACGTTGGTTCTTGGCTGCTGCCGCACGGTAGCACCCTCCCTCCCCTGGCTGGGCCTCTGCCCTGGCCACTTCACGGGATGTTTTCCTTCCCGTCTGCCCCTCTGGTCCCCTTATGGTAGACACCGGGGGTGTGAAAGTGCACACCTACAAAGTCGGCCTTCTGGCTCGGGGGCCTCCAGCGGAAGGCAACAGCTCCTCCATTTCCTGCGGATGAAGGATTGTGTGATTGCAACAAATCGCCCCTCATTCCTCCTCCCCCGTCCCGCACGCCCAGGGGCTGAGACTTCAATGAGTGTGACAGTAAATCAAAGCGTGCTGGGACCCTGGAGCTGAAAAATAGGTGTTTGGGCCCCCAGGATGCCTGCTTGCCTCCTTCCTGCCTTCTCTTGGGTAAAGGAGTGGGCTGCCGCCATCCCTGGTTTGCACAAAGGGTTAAATTCCCACTTGGAGGATCACATCACCTTCCCCCCATCCCCTACACACACACACACACACACACACACACACACACACACTGGCTCCTAGTGCTTGCTGTGCCTACTCCTTTCCTTCCACTTTCTTCTCCTCTCTTGTAGGCTGATTAAAAGCTCTTTGAGTCTGAAGGGGTTTGTGTGACAACAGCTCTGCTGCCGGCTGGCTGCCAGGCAGGACACAAGCACGGCACTGAATGGGGCAGTCCTGGCCAGAGTGCCTGGGAGGACCCCAGGGGCTTTTTACATGGAGATGAGCTGCCACTTGGCTCCCTCTGACACCAATCACCACTGTTGCTGAAATAGAACCACTTCTGTTACCACCACTAATGTCCCCAAGGAGGAACAGGCGCGTTGGGAGTGGCATCAAATAGAGGACAGTCACTTCTCATTTGCAGGCTCCCAGGAAGCCCAGTCTGCGTGCTTCCTCTCTTCCTGGGCTGGAGCAGTGCTGAGATCTGCCCGTCTCTTGCTTAAACCAGGGTTGTCCTGATAAAGATTGGGGGCGGAGGGCGGTCAGAAGCTACAAAGACAGTTATGGAGAAGGAAGTGCGAAGGATGTGGGTCCCAGAGTCACCTAGCCTGAGTATGAATCTTGGCTCCTGCATCCCGAGTCATGTGTCCTTGGACCAGAGCCTGCCTCTCCAAGTTCTCTTCCCCATTCAAAAAAACAGACTATCACTGGTGATGTTGGGTTGTTAG